>NC_091535.2:3743075-4343075 GCF_041682495.2 Bombus fervidus
AAATGACCGTAATTTCCTTTCCGATTGAGATATTGCGACGTTTAAACGCCCAAATTACTGCATTTTACGTGGAGAACATAGTGCGCGCCGTACTAAGCTTCGAAACAAGCCCAACAACTCGCAAAACTCGATCATTCGTCGATTTTAACGAAAAATGACCGTACTTTCCTTTCCGATTGAGATATTTCGACGTTTCAACGCCCAAATTACTGCATTTTACGTGGAGGACATAGTGCGCGCCGTACTAAGCTTCGAAACAAGCCCAACAACTCGCAAAACTCGATCATTCGTCGATTTTAACGAAAAATGACCGTAATTTCCTTTCCGATTGAGATATTGCGACGTTTAAACGCCCAAATTACTGCATTTTACGTGGAGAACATAGTGCGCGCCGTACTAAGCTTCGAAACAAGCCCAACAACTCGCAAAACTCGATCATTCGTCGATTTTAACGAAAAATGACCGTACTTTCCTTTCCGATTGAGATATTTCGACGTTTAAACGCCCAAATTACTGCATTTTACGTGGAGGACATAGTGCGCGCCGTACTAAGCTTCGAAACAAGCCCAACAACTCGCAAAACTCGATCATTCGTCGATTTTAACGAAAAATGACCGTAATTTCCTTTCCGATTGAGATATTTCGACGTTTAAACGCCCAAATTACTGCATTTTACGTGCAGAACATAGTGCGCGCCGTACTAAGCTTCGAAACAAGCCCAACAACTCGCAAAACTCGATCATTCGTCGATTTTAACGAAAAATGACCGTAATTTCCTTTCCGATTGAGATATTTCGACGTTTAAACGCCCAAATTACTGCATTTTATGTGGAGGACATAGTGCGCGCCGTACTAAGCTTCGAAACAAGCCCAACAACTCGCAAAACTCGATCATTCGTCGATTTTAACGAAAAATGACCGTACTTTCCTTTCCGATTGAGATATTTCGACGTTTAAACGCCCAAATTACTGCATTTTACGTGGAGAACATAGTGCGCGCCGTACTAAGCTTCGAAACAAGCCCAACAACTCGCAAAACTCGATCATTCGTCGATTTTAACGAAAAATGACCGTACTTTCCTTTCCGATTGAGATATTTCGACGTTTAAACGCCCAAATTACTGCATTTTACGCGCAGAACATAGTGCACGCCGTACTAAGCTTCGAAACAAGCCCAACAACTCGCAAAACTCGATCATTCGTCGATTTTAACGAAAAATGACCGTAATTTCCTTTCCGATTGAGATATTTCGACGTTTATACGCCCAAATTACTGCATTTTACGTGGAGGACATAGTGCGCGCCGTACTAAGCTTCGAAACAAGCCCAACAACTCGCAAAACTCGATCATTCGTCGATTTTAACGAAAAATGACCGTAATTTCCTTTCCGATTGAGATATTTCGACGTTTAAACGCCCAAATTACTGCATTTTACGTGGAGGACATAGTGCGCGCCGTACTAAGCTTCGAAACAAGCCCAACAACTCGCAAAACTCGATCATTCGTCGATTTTAACGAAAAATGACCGTAATTTCCTTTCCGATTGAGATATTTCGACGTTTAAACGCCCAAATTACTCCATTTTACGTGCAGAACATAGTGCGCGCCGTACTAAGCTTCGAAACAAGCCCAACAACTCGCAAAACTCGATCATTCGTCGATTTTAACGAAAAATGACCGTAATTTCCTTTCCGATTGAGATATTGCGACGTTTAAACGCCCAAATTACTGCATTTTACGTGGAGAACATAGTGCGCGCCGTACTAAGCTTCGAAACAAGCCCAACAACTCGCAAAACTCGATCATTCGTCGATTTTAACGAAAAATGACCGTAATTTCCTTTCCGATTGAGATATTTCGACGTTTAAACGCCCAAATTACTGCATTTGACGTGGAGAACATAGTGCGCGCCGTACTAAGCTTCGAAACAAGCCCAATAACTCGCAAAACTCGATCATTCGTCGATTTTAACGAAAAATGACCGTAATTTCCTTTCCGATTGAGATATTTCGACGTTTAAACGCCCAAATTACTGCATTTTACGTGCAGAACATAGTGCACGCCGTACTAAGCTTCGAAACAAGCCGAACAACTCGCAAAACTCGATCATTCGTCGATTTTAACTAAAAATGACCGTAATTTCCTTTCCGATTGAGATATTGCGACGTTTAAACGCCCAAATTACTGCATTTTACGTGGAGAACATAGTGCGCGCCGTACTAAGCTTCGAAACAAGCCCAACAACTCGCAAAACTCGATCATTCGTCGATTTTAACGAAAAATGACCGTACTTTCCTTTCCGATTGAGATATTTCGACGTTTCAACGCCCAAATTACTGCATTTTACGTGGAGGACATAGTGCGCGCCGTACTAAGCTTCGAAACAAGCCCAACAACTCGCAAAACTCGATCATTCGTCGATTTTAACGAAAAATGACCGTAATTTCCTTTCCGATTGAGATATTGCGACGTTTAAACGCCCAAATTACTGCATTTTACGTGCAGAACATAGTGCGCGCCGTACTAAGCTTCGAAACAAGCCCAACAACTCGCAAAACTCGATCATTCGTCGATTTTAACGAAAAATGACCGTAATTTCCTTTCCGATTGAGATATTTCGACGTTTAAACGCCCAAATTACTGCATTTTACGTGCAGAACATAGTGCGCGCCGTACTAAGCTTCGAAACAAGCCCAACAACTCGCAAAACTCGATCATTCGTCGATTTTAACGAAAAATGACCGTAATTTCCTTTCCGATTGAGATATTTCGACGTTTAAACGCCCAAATTACTGCATTTTACGTGGAGAACATAGTGCGCGCCGTACTAAGCTTCGAAACAAGCCCAACAACTCGCAAAACTCGATCATTCGTCGATTTTAACGAAAAATGACCGTACTTTCCTTTCCGATTGAGATATTTCGACGTTTAAACGCCCAAATTACTGCATTTACTTGCGGAACATAGTGCAAGCCGTACTAAGCTTCGAAACAAGCCCAACAACTCGCAAAACTCGATCATTCGTCGATTTTAACGAAAAATGACCGTAATTTCCTTTCCGATTGAGATATTACGACGTTTAAACGCCCAAATTACTGCATTTTACGTGCCGAACATAGTGCGCGCCGTACTAAGCTTCGAAACAAGCCCAACAACTAGCAAAACTCGATCATTCGTCGATTTTAACGAAAAATGACCGTAATTTCCTTTCCGATTGAGATATTTCGACGTTTAAACGCCCAAATTACTGCATTTTACGTGCAGAACATAGTGCGCGCCGTACTAAGCTTCGAAACAAGCCCAACAACTCGCAAAACTCGATCATTCGTCGATTTTAACGAAAAATGACCGTAATTTCCTTTCCGATTGAGATATTTCGACGTTTAAACGCCCAAATTACTGCATTTTACGTGGAGAACATAGTGCACGCCGTACTAAGCTTCGAAACAAGCCCAACAACTCGCAAAACTCGATCATTCGTCGATTTTAACGAAAAATGACCGTACTTTCCTTTCCGATTGAGATATTTCGACGTTTAAACGCCCAAATTACTGCATTTACTTGCGGAACATAGTGCAAGCCGTACTAAGCTTCGAAACAAGCCCAACAACTCGCAAAACTCGATCATTCGTCGATTTTAACGAAAAATGACCGTAATTTCCTTTCCGATTGAGATATTACGACGTTTAAACGCCCAAATTACTGCATTTTACGTGCAGAACATAGTGCGCGCCGTACTAAGCTTCGAAACAAGCCCAACAACTCGCAAAACTCGATCATTCGTCGATTTTAACGAAAAATGACCATAATTTCCTTTCCGATTGAGATATTTCGACGTTTAAACGCCCAAATTACTGCATTTGACGTGGAGAACATAGTGCGCGCCGTACTAAGCTTCGAAACAAGCCCAACAACTCGCAAAACTCGATCATTCGTCGATTTTAACGAAAAATGACCGTAATTTCCTTTCCGATTGAGATATTTCGACGTTTAAACGCCCCAATTACTGCATTTTACGTGGAGAACATAGTGCGCGCCGTACTAAGCTTCGAAACAAGCCCAACAACTCGCAAAACTCGATCATTCGTCGATTGTAACGAAAAATGACCGTACTTTCCTTTCCGATTGAGATATTTCGACGTTTAAACGCCCAAATTACTGCATTTTACGTGGAGGACATAGTGCGCGCCGTACTAAGCTTCGAAACAAGCCCAACAACTCGCAAAACTCGATCATTCGTCGATTTTAACGAAAAATGACCGTAATTTCCTTTCCGATTGAGATATTTCGACGTTTAAACGCCCCAATTACTGCATTTTACGTGGAGAACATAGTGCGCGCCGTACTAAGCTTCGAAACAAGCCCAACAACTCGCAAAACTCGATCATTCGTCGATTGTAACGAAAAATGACCGTACTTTCCTTTCCGATTGAGATATTTCGACGTTTAAACGCCCAAATTACTGCATTTTACGTGGAGAACATAGTGCGCGCCGTACTAAGCTTCGAAACAAGCCCAACAACTCGCAAAACTCGATCATTCGTCGATTTTAACGAAAAATGACCGTACTTTCCTTTCCGATTGAGATATTTCGACGTTTAAACGCCCAAATTACTGCATTTTACGTGCAGAACATAGTGCACGCCGTACTAAGCTTCGAAACAAGCCCAACAACTCGCAAAACTCGATCATTCGTCGATTTTAACGAAAAATGACCGTAATTTCCTTTCCGATTGAGATATTTCGACGTTTAAACGCCCAAATTACTGCATTTTACGTGGAGAACATAGTGCACGCCGTACTAAGCTTCGAAACAAGCCCAACAACTCGCAAAACTCGATCATTCGTCGATTTTAACGAAAAATGACCGTAATTTCCTTTCCGATTGAGATAGTTCGACGTTTAAACGCCCAAATTACTGCATTTTACGTGCAGAACATAGTGCACGCCGTACTAAGCTTCGAAACAAGCCGAACAACTCGCAAAACTCGATCATTCGTCGATTATAACGAAAAATGACCGTAATTTCCTTTCCGATTGAGATATTGCGACGTTTAAACGCCCAAATTACTGCATTTTACGTGGAGAACATAGTGCGCGCCGTACTAAGCTTCGAAACAATCCCAACAACTCGCAAAACTCGATCATTCGTCGATTTTAACGAAAAATGACCGTAATTTCCTTTCCGATTGAGATATTTCGACGTTTAAACGCCCAAATTACTGCATTTTACGTGCAGAACATAGTGCGCGCCGTACTAAGCTTCGAAACAAGCCCAACAACTCGCAAAACTCGATCATTCGTCGATTGTAACGAAAAATGACCGTACTTTCCTTTCCGATTGAGATATTTCGACGTTTAAACGCCCAAATTACTGCATTTTACGTGGAGAACATAGTGCGCGCCGTACTAAGCTTCGAAACAAGCCCAACAACTCGCAAAACTCGATCATTCGTCGATTTTAACGAAAAATGACCGTACTTTCCTTTCCGATTGAGATATTTCGACGTTTAAACGCCCAAATTACTGCATTTTACGTGCAGAACATAGTGCACGCCGTACTAAGCTTCGAAACAAGCCCAACAACTCGCAAAACTCGATCATTCGTCGATTTTAACGAAAAATGACCGTAATTTCCTTTCCGATTGAGATATTTCGACGTTTAAACGCCCAAATTACTGCATTTTACGTGGAGAACATAGTGCACGCCGTACTAAGCTTCGAAACAAGCCCAACAACTCGCAAAACTCGATCATTCGTCGATTTTAACGAAAAATGACCGTAATTTCCTTTCCGATTGAGATAGTTCGACGTTTAAACGCCCAAATTACTGCATTTTACGTGCAGAACATAGTGCACGCCGTACTAAGCTTCGAAACAAGCCGAACAACTCGCAAAACTCGATCATTCGTCGATTATAACGAAAAATGACCGTAATTTCCTTTCCGATTGAGATATTGCGACGTTTAAACGCCCAAATTACTGCATTTTACGTGGAGAACATAGTGCGCGCCGTACTAAGCTTCGAAACAAGCCCAACAACTCGCAAAACTCGATCATTCGTCGATTTTAACGAAAAATGACCGTACTTTCCTTTCCGATTGAGATATTTCGACGTTTAAACGCCCAAATTACTGCATTTTACGTGCAGAACATAGTGCACGCCGTACTAAGCTTCGAAACAAGCCGAACAACTCGCAAAACTCGATCATTCGTCGATTATAACGAAAAATGACCGTAATTTCCTTTCCGATTGAGATATTGCGACGTTTAAACGCCCAAATTACTGCATTTTACGTGGAGAACATAGTGCGCGCCGTACTAAGCTTCGAAACAAGCCCAACAACTCGCAAAACTCGATCATTCGTCGATTTTAACGAAAAATGACCGTAATTTCCTTTCCGATTGAGATATTTCGACGTTTAAACGCCCAAATTACTGCATTTTACGTGCAGAACATAGTGCGCGCCGTACTAAGCTTCGAAACAAGCCCAACAACTCGCAAAACTCGATCATTCGTCGATTTTAACGAAAAATGACCGTAATTTAATTTCCGATTGAGATATTTCGACGTTTAAACGCCCAAATTACTGCATTTTACGTGGAGAACATAGTGCGCGCCGTACTAAGCTTCGAAACAAGCCCAACAACTCGCAAAACTCGATCATTCGTCGATTGTAACGAAAAATGACCGTACTTTCCTTTCCGATTGAGATATTTCGACGTTTAAACGCCCAAATTACTGCATTTTACGTGGAGAACATAGTGCGCGCCGTACTAAGCTTCGAAACAAGCCCAACAACTCGCAAAACTCGATCATTCGTCGATTTTAACGAAAAATGACCGTACTTTCCTTTCCGATTGAGATATTTCGACGTTTAAACGCCCAAATTACTGCATTTTACGTGCAGAACATAGTGCACGCCGTACTAAGCTTCGAAACAAGCCGAACAACTCGCAAAACTCGATCATTCGTCGATTATAACGAAAAATGACCGTAATTTCCTTTCCGATTGAGATATTGCGACGTTTAAACGCCCAAATTACTGCATTTTACGTGGAGAACATAGTGCGCGCCGTACTAAGCTTCGAAACAAGCCCAACAACTCGCAAAACTCGATCATTCGTCGATTTTGACGAAAAATGACCGTAATTTCCTTTCCGATTGAGATATTTCGACGTTTAAACGCCCAAATTACTGCATTTTACGTGCAGAACATAGTGCGCGCCGTACTAAGCTTCGAAACAAGCCCAACAACTCGCAAAACTCGATCATTCGTCGATTTTAACGAAAAATGACCGTAATTTCCTTTCCGATTGAGATATTTCGACGTTTAAACGCCCAAATTACTGCATTTTACGTGGAGAACATAGTGCACGCCGTACTAAGCTTCGAAACAAGCCCAACAACTCGCAAAACTCGATCATTCGTCGATTTTAACGAAAAATGACCGTACTTTCCTTTCCGATTGAGATATTTCGACGTTTAAACGCCCAAATTACTGCATTTTACGTGGAGAACATAGTGCGCGCCGTACTAAGCTTCGAAACAAGCCCAACAACTCGCAAAACTCGATCATTCGCCGATTTTAACGAAAAATGACCGTAATTTCCTTTCCGATTGAGATATTTCGACGTTTAAACGCCCAAATTACTGCATTTGACGTGGAGAACATAGTGCGCGCCGTACTAAGCTTCGAAACAAGCCCAATAACTCGCAAAACTCGATCATTCGTCGATTTTAACGAAAAATGACCGTACTTTCCTTTCCGATTGAGATATTTCGACGTTTAAACGCCCAAATTACTGCATTTTACGTGCAGAACATAGTGCACGCCATACTAAGCTTCGAAACAAGCCCAACAACTCGCAAAACTCGATCATTCGTCGATTTTAACGAAAAATGACCGTAATTTCCTTTCCGATTGAGATATTTCGACGTTTAAACGCCCAAATTACTGCATTTTACGTGCAGAACATAGTGCACGCCGTACTAAGCTTCGAAACAAGCCCAACAACTCGCAAAACTCGATCATTCGTCGATTTTAACGAAAAATGACCGTACTTTCCTTTCCGATTGAGATATTTCGACGTTTAAACGCCCAAATTACTGCATTTTACGTGCAGAACATAGTGCACGCCGTACTAAGCTTCGAAACAAGCCGAACAACTCGCAAAACTCGATCATTCGTCGATTTTAACGAAAAATGACCGTAATTTCCTTTCCGATTGAGATATTGCGACGTTTAAACGCCCAAATTACTGCATTTTACGTGGAGAACATAGTGCGCGCCGTACTAAGCTTCGAAACAAGCCCAACAACTCGCAAAACTCGATCATTCGTCGATTTTAACGAAAAATGACCGTACTTTCCTTTCCGATTGAGATATTTCGACGTTTAAACGCCCAAATTACTGCATTTTACGTGGAGGACATAGTGCGCGCCGTACTAAGCTTCGAATCAAGCCCAACAACTCGCAAAACTCGATCATTCGTCGATTTTAACGAAAAATGACCGTAATTTCCTTTCCGATTGAGATATTTCGACGTTTAAACGCCCAAATTACTGCATTTTACGTGGAGAACATAGTGCGCGCCGTACTAAGCTTCGAAACAAGCCCAACAACTCGCAAAACTCGATCATTCGTCGATTTTAACGAAAAATGACCGTAATTTCCTTTCCGATTGAGATATTTCGACGTTTAAACGCCCAAATTACTGCATTTTACGTGCAGAACATAGTGCACGCCGTACTAAGCTTCGAAACAAGCCCAACAACTCGCAAAACTCGATCATTCGTCGATTTTAACGAAAAATGACCGTACTTTCCTTTCCGATTGAGATATTTCGACGTTTAAACTCCCAAATTACTGCATTTTACGTGCAGAACATAGTGCACGCCGTACTAAGCTTCGAAACAAGCCGAACAACTCGCAAAACTCGATCATTCGTCGATTTTAACGAATAATGACCGTAATTTCCTTTCCGATTGAGATATTGCGACGTTTAAACGCCCAAATTACTGCATTTTACGTGGAGAACATAGTGCGCGCCGTACTAAGCTTCGAAACAAGCCCAACAACTCGCAAAACTCGATCATTCGTCGATTTTAACGAAAAATGACCGTACTTTCCTTTCCGATTGAGATATTTCGACGTTTAAACGCCCAAATTACTGCATTTTACGTGGAGAACATAGTGCGCGCCGTACTAAGCTTCGAAACAAGCCCAACAACTCGCAAAACTCGATCATTCGCCGATTTTAACGAAAAATGACCGTAATTTCCTTTCCGATTGAGATATTTCGACGTTTAAACGCCCAAATTACTGCATTTTACGTGCAGAACATATTGCGCGCCGTACTAAGCTTCGAAACAAGCCCAACAACTCGCAAAACTCGATCATTCGTCGATTTTAACGAAAAATGACCGTAATTTCCTTTCCGATTGAGATATTTCGACGTTTAAACGCCCAAATTACTGCATTTTACGTGGAGAACATAGTGCGCGCCGTACTAAGCTTCGAAACAAGCCCAACAACTCGCAAAACTCGATCATTCGTCGATTTTAACGAAAAATGACCGTAATTTCCTTTCCGATTGAGATATTTCGACGTTTAAACGCCCAAATTACTGCATTTTACGTGGAGAACATAGTGTGCGCCGTACTCAGCTTCGAAACAAGCCCAACAACTCGCAAAACTCGATCATTCGTCGATTTTAACGAAAAATGACCGTAATTTCCTTTCCGATTGAGATATTTCGACGTTTATACGCCCAAATTACTGCATTTTACGTGGAGGACATAGTGCGCGCCGTACTAAGCTTCGAAACAAGCCCAACAACTCGCAAAACTCGATCATTCGTCGATTTTAACGAAAAATGACCGTAATTTCCTTTCCGATTGAGATATTTCGACGTTTAAACGCCCAAATTACTGCATTTTACGTGGAGGACATAGTGCGCGCCGTACTAAGCTTCGAAACAAGCCCAACAACTCGCAAAACTCGATCATTCGTCGATTTTAACGAAAAATGACCGTAATTTCCTTTCCGATTGAGATATTTCGACGTTTAAACGCCCAAATTACTGCATTTTACGTGCAGAACATAGTGCGCGCCGTACTAAGCTTCGAAACAAGCCCAACAACTCGCAAAACTCGATCATTCGTCGATTTTAACGAAAAATGACCGTAATTTCCTTTCCGATTGAGATATTGCGACGTTTAAACGCCCAAATTACTGCATTTTACGTGGAGAACATAGTGCGCGCCGTACTAAGCTTCGAAACAAGCCCAACAACTCGCAAAACTCGATCATTCGTCGATTTTAACGAAAAATGACCGTAATTTCCTTTCCGATTGAGATATTTCGACGTTTAAACGCCCAAATTACTGCATTTGACGTGGAGAACATAGTGCGCGCCGTACTAAGCTTCGAAACAAGCCCAATAACTCGCAAAACTCGATCATTCGTCGATTTTAACGAAAAATGACCGTAATTTCCTTTCCGATTGAGATATTTCGACGTTTAAACGCCCAAATTACTGCATTTTACGTGCAGAACATAGTGCGCGCCGTACTAAGCTTCGAAACAAGCCGAACAACTCGCAAAACTCGATCATTCGTCGATTTTAACGAAAAATGACCGTAATTTCCTTTCCGATTGAGATATTTCGACGTTTAAACGCCCAAATTACTGCATTTTACGTGCAGAACATAGTGCGCGCCGTACTAAGCTTCGAAACAAGCCCAACAACTCGCAAAACTCGATCATTCGTCGATTTTAACGAAAAATGACCGTAATTTAATTTCCGATTGAGATATTTCGACGTTTAAACGCCCAAATTACTGCATTTTACGTGGAGAACATAGTGCGCGCCGTACTAAGCTTCGAAACAAGCCCAACAACTCGCAAAACTCGATCATTCGTCGATTGTAACGAAAAATGACCGTACTTTCCTTTCCGATTGAGATATTTCGACGTTTAAACGCCCAAATTACTGCATTTTACGTGGAGAACATAGTGCGCGCCGTACTAAGCTTCGAAACAAGCCCAACAACTCGCAAAACTCGATCATTCGTCGATTTTAACGAAAAATGACCGTACTTTCCTTTCCGATTGAGATATTTCGACGTTTAAACGCCCAAATTACTGCATTTTACGTGCAGAACATAGTGCACGCCGTACTAAGCTTCGAAACAAGCCGAACAACTCGCAAAACTCGATCATTCGTCGATTATAACGAAAAATGACCGTAATTTCCTTTCCGATTGAGATATTGCGACGTTTAAACGCCCAAATTACTGCATTTTACGTGGAGAACATAGTGCGCGCCGTACTAAGCTTCGAAACAAGCCCAACAACTCGCAAAACTCGATCATTCGTCGATTTGACGAAAAATGACCGTAATTTCCTTTCCGATTGAGATATTTCGACGTTTAAACGCCCAAATTACTGCATTTTACGTGCAGAACATAGTGCGCGCCGTACTAAGCTTCGAAACAAGCCCAACAACTCGCAAAACTCGATCATTCGTCGATTTTAACGAAAAATGACCGTAATTTCCTTTCCGATTGAGATATTTCGACGTTTAAACGCCCAAATTACTGCATTTTACGTGGAGAACATAGTGCACGCCGTACTAAGCTTCGAAACAAGCCCAACAACTCGCAAAACTCGATCATTCGTCGATTTTAACGAAAAATGACCGTACTTTCCTTTCCGATTGAGATATTTCGACGTTTAAACGCCCAAATTACTGCATTTTACGTGGAGAACATAGTGCGCGCCGTACTAAGCTTCGAAACAAGCCCAACAACTCGCAAAACTCGATCATTCGCCGATTTTAACGAAAAATGACCGTAATTTCCTTTCCGATTGAGATATTTCGACGTTTAAACGCCCAAATTACTGCATTTGACGTGGAGAACATAGTGCGCGCCGTACTAAGCTTCGAAACAAGCCCAATAACTCGCAAAACTCGATCATTCGTCGATTTTAACGAAAAATGACCGTACTTTCCTTTCCGATTGAGATATTTCGACGTTTAAACGCCCAAATTACTGCATTTTACGTGCAGAACATAGTGCACGCCATACTAAGCTTCGAAACAAGCCCAACAACTCGCAAAACTCGATCATTCGTCGATTTTAACGAAAAATGACCGTAATTTCCTTTCCGATTGAGATATTTCGACGTTTAAACGCCCAAATTACTGCATTTTACGTGCAGAACATAGTGCACGCCGTACTAAGCTTCGAAACAAGCCCAACAACTCGCAAAACTCGATCATTCGTCGATTTTAACGAAAAATGACCGTACTTTCCTTTCCGATTGAGATATTTCGACGTTTAAACGCCCAAATTACTGCATTTTACGTGCAGAACATAGTGCACGCCGTACTAAGCTTCGAAACAAGCCGAACAACTCGCAAAACTCGATCATTCGTCGATTTTAACGAAAAATGACCGTAATTTCCTTTCCGATTGAGATATTGCGACGTTTAAACGCCCAAATTACTGCATTTTACGTGGAGAACATAGTGCGCGCCGTACTAAGCTTCGAAACAAGCCCAACAACTCGCAAAACTCGATCATTCGTCGATTTTAACGAAAAATGACCGTACTTTCCTTTCCGATTGAGATATTTCGACGTTTAAACGCCCAAATTACTGCATTTTACGTGGAGGACATAGTGCGCGCCGTACTAAGCTTCGAATCAAGCCCAACAACTCGCAAAACTCGATCATTCGTCGATTTTAACGAAAAATGACCGTAATTTCCTTTCCGATTGAGATATTTCGACGTTTAAACGCCCAAATTACTGCATTTTACGTGGAGAACATAGTGCGCGCCGTACTAAGCTTCGAAACAAGCCCAACAACTCGCAAAACTCGATCATTCGTCGATTTTAACGAAAAATGACCGTAATTTCCTTTCCGATTGAGATATTTCGACGTTTAAACGCCCAAATTACTGCATTTTACGTGCAGAACATAGTGCACGCCGTACTAAGCTTCGAAACAAGCCCAACAACTCGCAAAACTCGATCATTCGTCGATTTTAACGAAAAATGACCGTACTTTCCTTTCCGATTGAGATATTTCGACGTTTAAACTCCCAAATTACTGCATTTTACGTGCAGAACATAGTGCACGCCGTACTAAGCTTCGAAACAAGCCGAACAACTCGCAAAACTCGATCATTCGTCGATTTTAACGAATAATGACCGTAATTTCCTTTCCGATTGAGATATTGCGACGTTTAAACGCCCAAATTACTGCATTTTACGTGGAGAACATAGTGCGCGCCGTACTAAGCTTCGAAACAAGCCCAACAACTCGCAAAACTCGATCATTCGTCGATTTTAACGAAAAATGACCGTACTTTCCTTTCCGATTGAGATATTTCGACGTTTAAACGCCCAAATTACTGCATTTTACGTGGAGAACATAGTGCGCGCCGTACTAAGCTTCGAAACAAGCCCAACAACTCGCAAAACTCGATCATTCGCCGATTTTAACGAAAAATGACCGTAATTTCCTTTCGATTGAGATATTTCGACGTTTAAACGCCCAAATTACTGCATTTTACGTGCAGAACATATTGCGCGCCGTACTAAGCTTCGAAACAAGCCCAACAACTCGCAAAACTCGATCATTCGTCGATTTTTAACGAAAAATGACCGTAATTTCCTTTCCGATTGAGATATTTCGACGTTTAAACGCCCAAATTACTGCATTTTACGTGGAGAACATAGTGCGCGCCGTACTAAGCTTCGAAACAAGCCCAACAACTCGCAAAACTCGATCATTCGTCGATTTTAACGAAAAATGACCGTAATTTCCTTTCCGATTGAGATATTTCGACGTTTAAAACGCCCAAATTACTGCATTTTACGTGGAGAACATAGTGTGCGCCGTACTCAGCTTCGAAACAAGCCCAACAACTCGCAAAACTCGATCATTCGTCGATTTTAACGAAAAATGACCGTAATTTCCTTTCCGATTGAGATATTTCGACGTTTATACGCCCAAATTACTGCATTTTACGTGGAGGACATAGTGCGCGCCGTACTAAGCTCGAAACAAGCCCAACAACTCGCAAAACTCGATCATTCGTCGATTTTAACGAAAAATGACCGTAATTTCCTTTCCGATTGAGATATTTCGACGTTTAAACGCCCAAATTACTGCATTTTACGTGGAGGACATAGTGCGCGCCGTACTAAGCTTCGAAACAAGCCCAACAACTCGCAAAACTCGATCATTCGTCGATTTTAACGAAAAATGACCGTAATTCCTTCCGATTGAGATATTTCGACGTTTAAACGCCCAAATTACTGCATTTTACGTGCAGAACATAGTGCGCGCGCCGTACTAAGCTTCGAAACAAGCCCAACAACTCGCAAAACTCGATCATTCGTCGATTTTAACGAAAAATGACCGTAATTTCCTTTCCGATTGAGATATTGCGACGTTTAAACGCCCAAATTACTGCATTTTACGTGGAGAACATAGTGCGCGCCGTACTAAGCTTCGAAACAAGCCCAACAACTCGCAAAACTCGATCATTCGTCGATTTTAACGAAAAATGACCGTAATTTCCTTTCCGATTGAGATATTTCGACGTTTAAACGCCCAAATTACTGCATTTGACGTGGAGAACATAGTGCGCGCCGTACTAAGCTTCGAAACAAGCCCAATAACTCGCAAAACTCGATCATTCGTCGATTTTAACGAAAAATGACCGTAATTTCCTTTCCGATTGAGATATTTCGACGTTTAAACGCCCAAATTACTGCATTTTACGTGCAGAACATAGTGCGCGCCGTACTAAGCTTCGAAACAAGCCGAACAACTCGCAAAACTCGATCATTCGTCGATTTTAACGAAAAATGACCGTAATTTCCTTTCCGATTGAGATATTGCGACGTTTAAACGCCCAAATTACTGCATTTTACGTGGAGAACATAGTGCGCGCCGTACTAAGCTTCGAAACAAGCCCAACAACTCGCAAAACTCGATCATTCGTCGATTTTAACGAAAAATGACCGTACTTTCCTTTCCGATTGAGATATTTCGACGTTTAAACGCCCAAATTACTGCATTTTACGTGGAGGACATAGTGCGCGCCGTACTAAGCTTCGAAACAAGCCCAACAACTCGCAAAACTCGATCATTCGTCGATTTTAACGAAAAATGACCGTAATTTCCTTTCCGATTGAGATATTTCGACGTTTAAACGCCCAAATTACTGCATTTTACGTGGAGAACATAGTGCGCGCCGTACTAAGCTTCGAAACAAGCCCAACAACTCGCAAAACTCGATCATTCGTCGATTTTAACGAAAAATGACCGTAATTTCCTTTCCGATTGAGATATTTCGACGTTTAAACGCCCAAATTACTGCATTTTACGTGGAGAACATAGTGCGCGCCGTACTAAGCTTCGAAACAAGCCCAACAACTCGCAAAACTCGATCATTCGTCGATTTTAACGAAAAATGACCGTACTTTCCTTTCCGATTGAGATATTTCGACGTTTAAACGCCCAAATTACTGCATTTACTTGCGGAACATAGTGCAAGCCGTACTAAGCTTCGAAACAAGCCCAACAACTCGCAAAACTCGATCATTCGTCGATTTTAACGAAAAATGACCGTAATTTCCTTTCCGATTGAGATATTACGACGTTTAAACGCCCAAACTACTGCATTTTACGTGCAGAACATAGTGCGCGCCGTACTAAGCTTCGAAACAAGCCCAACAACTAGCAAAACTCGATCATTCGTCGATTTTAACGAAAAATGACCGTAATTTCCTTTCCGATTGAGATATTTCGACGTTTAAACGCCCAAATGACTGCATTTTACGTGGAGAACATAGTGCACGCCGTACTAAGCTTCGAAACAAGCCCAACAACTCGCAAAACTCGATCATTCGTCGATTTTAACGAAAAATGACCGTAATTTCCTTTCCGATTGAGATATTTCGACGTTTAAACGCCCAAATTACTGCATTTTACGTGGAGGACATAGTGCGCGCCGTACTAAGCTTCGAAACAAGCCGAACAACTCGCAAAACTCGATCATTCGTCGATTTTAACGAAAAATGACCGTACTTTCTTTCCGATTGAGATATTTCGACGTTTAAACGCCCAAATTACTGCATTTTACGTGGAGAACATAGTGCGCGCCGTACTAAGCTTCGAAACAAGCCCAACAACTCGCAAAACTCGATCATTCGTCGATTTTAACGAAAAATGACCGTAATTTCCTTTCCGATTGAGATATTTCGACGTTTAAACGCCCAAATTACTGCATCTTACGTGGAGAACATAGTGCGCGCCGCACTAAGCTTCGAAACAAGCCCAACAACTCGCAAAACTCGATCATTCGTCGATTTTAACGAAAAATGACCGTAATTTCCTTTCCGATTGAGATATTTCGACGTTTAAACGCCCAAATTACTGCATTTTACGTGGAGAACATAGTGCACGCCTTACTAAGCTTCGAAACAAGCCCAACAACTCGCAAAACTCGATCATTCGTCGATTTTAACGAAAAATGACCGTAATTTCCTTTCCGATTGAGATATTTCGACGTTTAAACGCTCAAATTACTGCATTTTACGTGCAGAACATAGTGCACGCCGTACTAAGCTTCGAAACAAGCCCAACAACTCGCAAAACTCGATCATTCGTCGATTTTAACGAAAAATGACCGTAATTTCCTTTCCGATTGAGATATTTCGACGTTTAAACGCCCAAATTACTGCATTTTACGTGCAGAACATAGTGCACGCCGTACTAAGCTTCGAAACAAGCCCAACAACTCGCAAAACTCGATCATTCGTCGATTTTAACGAAAAATGACCGTAATTTCCTTTCCGATTGAGATATTTCGACGTTTACACGCCCAAATTACTGCATTTTACGTGCAGAACATAGTGCGCGCCGTACTAAGCTTCGAAACAAGCCGAACAACTCGCAAAACTCGATCATTCGTCGATTTTAACGAAAAATGACCGTACTTTCTTTCCGATTGAGATATTTCGACGTTTAAACGCCCAAATTACTGCATTTTACGTGGAGAACATAGTGCGCGCCGTACTAAGCTTCGAAACAAGCCCAACAACTCGCAAAACTCGATCATTCGTCGATTTTAACGAAAAATGACCGTAATTTCCTTTCCGATTGAGATATTTCGACGTTTAAACGCCCAAATTACTGCATCTTACGTGGAGAACATAGTGCGCGCCGCACTAAGCTTCGAAACAAGCCCAACAACTCGCAAAACTCGATCATTCGTCGATTTTAACGAAAAATGACCGTAATTGCCTTTCCGATTGAGATATTTCGACGTTTAAACGCCCAAATTACTGCATTTTACGTGGAGAACATAGTGCACGCCTTACTAAGCTTCGAAACAAGCCCAACAACTCGCAAAACTCGATCATTCGTCGATTTTAACGAAAAATGACCGTAATTTCCTTTCCGATTGAGATATTTCGACGTTTAAACGCTCAAATTACTGCATTTTACGTGCAGAACATAGTGCACGCCGTACTAAGCTTCGAAACAAGCCCAACAACTCGCAAAACTCGATCATTCGTCGATTTTAACGAAAAATGACCGTAATTTCCTTTCCGATTGAGATATTTCGACGTTTAAACGCCCAAATTACTGCATTTTACGTGCAGAACATAGTGCACGCCGTACTAAGCTTCGAAACAAGCCCAACAACTCGCAAAACTCGATCATTCGTCGATTTTAACGAAAAATGACCGTAATTTCCTTTCCGATTGAGATATTTCGACGTTTAAACGCCCAAATTACTGCATGTTACGTGGAGAACATAGTGCGCGCCGTACTAAGCTTCGAAACAAGCCCAACAACTCGCAAAACTCGATCATTCTTCGATTTTAACGAAAAATGACCGTAATTTCCTTTCCGATTGAGATATTTCGACGTTTAAACGCCCAAATTACTGCATTTTACGTGCAGAACATAGTGCACGCCGTACTAAGCTTCGAAACAAGCCCAACAACTCGCAAAACTCGATCATTCGTCGATTTTAACGAAAAATGACCGTAATTTCCTTTCCGATTGAGATATTTCGACGTTTAAACGCCCAAATTACTGAATCTTACGTGGAGAACATAGTGCGCGCCGCACTAAGCTTCGAAACAAGCCCAACAACTCGCAAAACTCGATCATTCGTCGATTTTAACGAAAAATGACCGTAATTTCCTTTCCGATTGAGATATTTCGACGTTTAAACGCCCAAATTACTGCATTTTACGTGGAGAACATAGTGCACGCCTTACTAAGCTTCGAAACAAGCCCAACAACTCGCAAAACTCGATCATTCGTCGATTTTAACGAAAAATGACCGTAATTTCCTTTCCGATTGAGATATTTCGACGTTTAAACGCTCAAATTACTGCATTTTACGTGCAGAACATAGTGCACGCCGTACTAAGCTTCGAAACAAGCCCAACAACTCGCAAAACTCGATCATTCGTCGATTTTAACGAAAAATGACCGTAATTTCCTTTCCGATTGAGATATTTCGACGTTTAAACGCCCAAATTACTGCATTTTACGTGCAGAACATAGTGCACGCCGTACTAAGCTTCGAAACAAGCCCAACAACTCGCAAAACTCGATCATTCGTCGATTTTAACGAAAAATGACCGTAATTTCCTTTCCGATTGAGATATTTCGACGTTTAGACGCCCAAATTACTGCATTTTACGTGGAGAACATAGTGCGCGCCGTACTAAGCTTCGAAACAAGCCCAACAACTCGCAAAACTCGATCATTCGTCGATTTTAACGAAAAATGACCGTAATTTCCTTTCCGATTGAGATATTTCGACGTTTAAACGCCCAAATTACTGCATTTTACGTGCAGAACATAGTGCACGCCGTACTAAGCTTCGAAACAAGCCCAACAACTCGCAAAACTCGATCATTCGTCGATTTTAACGAAAAATGACCGTAATTTCCTTTCCGATTGAGATATTTCGACGTTTAAACGCCCAAATGACTGCATTTTACGTGGAGAACATAGTGCACGCCGTACTAAGCTTCGAAACAAGCCCAACAACTCGCAAAACTCGATCATTCGTCGATTTTAACGAAAAATGACCGTAATTTCCTTTCCGATTGAGATATTTCGACGTTTAAACGCCCAAATTACTGCATTTTACGTGGAGGACATAGTGCGCGCCGTACTAAGCTTCGAAACAAGCCGAACAACTCGCAAAACTCGATCATTCGTCGATTTTAACGAAAAATGACCGTACTTTCTTTCCGATTGAGATATTTCGACGTTTAAACGCCCAAATTACTGCATTTTACGTGGAGAACATAGTGCGCGCCGTACTAAGCTTCGAAACAAGCCCAACAACTCGCAAAACTCGATCAGTCGTCGATTTTAACGAAAAATGACCGTAATTTCCTTTCCGATTGAGATATTTCGACGTTTAAACGCCCAAATTACTGCATCTTACGTGGAGAACATAGTGCGCGCCGCACTAAGCTTCGAAACAAGCCCAACAACTCGCAAAACTCGATCATTCGTCGATTTTAACGAAAAATGACCGTAATTTCCTTTCCGATTGAGATATTTCGACGTTTAAACGCCCAAATTACTGCATTTTACGTGGAGAACATAGTGCACGCCTTACTAAGCTTCGAAACAAGCCCAACAACTCGCAAAACTCGATCATTCGTCGATTTTAACGAAAAATGACCGTAATTTCCTTTCCGATTGAGATATTTCGACGTTTAAACGCTCAAATTACTGCATTTTACGTGCAGAACATAGTGCACGCCGTACTAAGCTTCGAAACAAGCCCAACAACTCGCAAAACTCGATCATTCGTCGATTTTAACGAAAAATGACCGTAATTTCCTTTCCGATTGAGATATTTCGACGTTTAAACGCCCAAATTACTGCATTTTACGTGCAGAACATAGTGCACGCCGTACTAAGCTTCGAAACAAGCCCAACAACTCGCAAAACTCGATCATTCGTCGATTTTAACGAAAAATGACCGTAATTTCCTTTCCGATTGAGATATTTCGACGTTTAAACGCCCAAATTACTGCATTTTACGTGGAGAACATAGTGCGCGCCGTACTAAGCTTCGAAACAAGCCCAACAACTCGCAAAACTCGATCATTCGTCGATTTTAACGAAAAATGACCGTAATTTCCTTTCCGATTGAGATATTTCGACGTTTAAACGCCCAAATTACTGCATTTTACGTGCAGAACATAGTGCACGCCGTACTAAGCTTCGAAACAAGCCCAACAACTCGCAAAACTCGATCATTCGTCGATTTTAACGAAAATGACCGTAATTTCCTTTCCGATTGAGATATTTCGACGTTTAAAACGCCCAAATTACTGCATTTTACGTGGAGGACATAGTGCGCGCCGTACTAAGCTTCGAAACAAGCCGAACAACTCGCAAAACTCGATCATTCGTCGATTTTAACGAAAAATGACCGTACTTTCCTTTCCGATTGAGATATTTCGACGTTTAAACGCCCAAATTACTGCATTTTACGTGGAGAACATAGTGCGCGCCGTACTAAGCTTCGAAACAAGCCGAACAACTCGCAAAACTCGATCATTCGTCGATTTTAACGAAAAATGACCGTACTTTCCTTTCCGATTGATATATTTCGACGTTTAAACGCCCAAATTACTGCATTTTACGTGGAGAACATAGTGCACGCCGTACTAAGCTTCGAAACAAGCCCAACAACTCGCAAAACTCGATCATTCGTCGATTTTAACGAAAAATGACCGTAATTTCCTTTCCGATTGAGATATTTCGACGTTTAAACGCCCAAATTACTGCATTTTACGTGCAGAACATAGTGCACGCCGTACTAAGCTTCGAAACAAGCCCAACAACTCGCAAAACTCGATCATTCGTCGATTTTAACGAAAAATGACCGTAATTTCCTTTCCGATTGAGATATTTCGACGTTTAAACGCCCAAATTACTGCATTTTACGTGGAGAACATAGTGCGCGCCGTACTAAGCTTCGAAACAAGCCCAACAACTCGCAAAACTCGATCATTCGTCGATTTTAACGAAAAATGACCGTACTTTCCTTTCCGATTGAGATATTTCGACGTTTAAACGCCCAAATTACTGCATTTTACGTGCAGAACATAGTGCACGCCGTACTAAGCTTCGAAACAAGCCCAACAACTCGCAAAACTCGATCATTCGTCGATTTTAACGAAAAATGACCGTAATTTCCTTTCCGATTGAGATATTTCGACGTTTAAACGCCCAAATTACTGCATTTTACGTGGAGGACATAGTGCGCGCCGTACTAAGCTTCGAAACAAGCCGAACAACTCGCAAAACTCGATCATTCGTCGATTTTAACGAAAAATGACCGTACTTTCTTTCCGATTGAGATATTTCGACGTTTAAACGCCCAAATTACTGCATTTTACGTGCAGAACATAGTGCGCGCCGTACTAAGCTTCGAAACAAGCCCAACAACTCGCAAAACTCGATCATTCGTCGATTTTAACGAAAAATGACCGTAATTTCCTTTCCGATTGAGATATTTCGACGTTTAAACGCCCAAATTACTGCATCTTACGTGGAGAACATAGTGCGCGCCGCACTAAGCTTCGAAACAAGCCCAACAACTCGCAAAACTCGATCATTCGTCGATTTTAACGAAAAATGACCGTAATTTCCTTTCCGATTGAGATATTTCGACGTTTAAACGCCCAAATTACTGCATTTTACGTGCAGAACATAGTGCGCGCCGTACTAAGCTTCGAAACAAGCCCAACAACTCGCAAAACTCGATCATTCGTCGATTTTAACGAAAAATGACCGTAATTTCCTTTCCGATTGAGATATTTCGACGTTTAAACGCCCAAATGACTGCATTTTACGTGGAGAACATAGTGCACGCCGTACTAAGCTTCGAAACAAGCCCAACAACTCGCAAAACTCGATCATTCGTCGATTTTAACGAAAAATGACCGTAATTTCCTTTCCGATTGAGATATTTCGACGTTTAAACGCCCAAATTACTGCATTTTACGTGGAGGACATAGTGCGCGCCGTACTAAGCTTCGAAACAAGCCGAACAACTCGCAAAACTCGATCATTCGTCGATTTTAACGAAAAATGACCGTACTTTCTTTCCGATTGAGATATTTCGACGTTTAAACGCCCAAATTACTGCATTTTACGTGGAGAACATAGTGCGCGCCGTACTAAGCTTCGAAACAAGCCCAACAACTCGCAAAACTCGATCATTCGTCGATTTTAACGAAAAATGACCGTAATTTCCTTTCCGATTGAGATATTTCGACGTTTAAACGCCCAAATTACTGCATCTTACGTGGAGAACATAGTGCGCGCCGCACTAAGCTTCGAAACAAGCCCAACAACTCGCAAAACTCGATCATTCGTCGATTTTAACGAAAAATGACCGTAATTTCCTTTCCGATTGAGATATTTCGACGTATAAACGCCCAAATTACTGCATTTTACGTGGAGAACATAGTGCACGCCTTACTAAGCTTCGAAACAAGCCCAACAACTCGCAAAACTCGATCATTCGTCGATTTTAACGAAAAATGACCGTAATTTCCTTTCCGATTGAGATATTTCGACGTTTAAACGCTCAAATTACTGCATTTTACGTGCAGAACATAGTGCACGCCGTACTAAGCTTCGAAACAAGCCCAACAACTCGCAAAACTCGATCATTCGTCGATTTTAACGAAAAATGACCGTAATTTCCTTTCCGATTGAGATATTTCGACGTTTAAACGCCCAAATTACTGCATTTTACGTGCAGAACATAGTGCACGCCGTACTAAGCTTCGAAACAAGCCCAACAACTCGCAAAACTCGATCATTCGTCGATTTTAACGAAAAATGACCGTAATTTCCTTTCCGATTGAGATATTTCGACGTTTAAACGCCTAAATTACTGCATTTTACGTGCAGAACATAGTGCGCGCCGTACTAAGCTTCGAAACAAGCCGAACAACTCGCAAAACTCGATCATTCGTCGATTTTAACGAAAAATGACCGTACTTTCTTTCCGATTGAGATATTTCGACGTTTAAACGCCCAAATTACTGCATTTTACGTGGAGAACATAGTGCGCGCCGTACTAAGCTTCGAAACAAGCCCAACAACTCGCAAAACTCGATCATTCGTCGATTTTAACGAAAAATGACCGTAATTTCCTTTCCGATTGAGATATTTCGACGTTTAAACGCCCAAATTACTGCATCTTACGTGGAGAACATAGTGCGCGCCGCACTAAGCTTCGAAACAAGCCCAACAACTCGCAAAACTCGATCATTCGTCGATTTTAACGAAAAATGACCGTAATTGCCTTTCCGATTGAGATATTTCGACGTTTAAACGCCCAAATTACTGCATTTTACGTGGAGAACATAGTGCACGCCTTACTAAGCTTCGAAACAAGCCCAACAACTCGCAAAACTCGATCATTCGTCGATTTTAACGAAAAATGACCGTAATTTCCTTTCCGATTGAGATATTTCGACGTTTAAACGCTCAAATTACTGCATTTTACGTGCAGAACATAGTGCACGCCGTACTAAGCTTCGAAACAAGCCCAACAACTCGCAAAACTCGATCATTCGTCGATTTTAACGAAAAATGACCGTAATTTCCTTTCCGATTGAGATATTTCGACGTTTAAACGCCCAAATTACTGCATTTTACGTGCAGAACATAGTGCACGCCGTACTAAGCTTCGAAACAAGCCCAACAACTCGCAAAACTCGATCATTCGTCGATTTTAACGAAAAATGACCGTAATTTCCTTTCCGATTGAGATATTTCGACGTTTAAACGCCCAAATTACTGCATTTTACGTGGAGAACATAGTGCGCGCCGTACTAAGCTTCGAAACAAGCCCAACAACTCGCAAAACTCGATCATTCGTCGATTTTAACGAAAAATGACCGTAATTTCCTTTCCGATTGAGATATTTCGACGTTTAAACGCCCAAATTACTGCATTTTACGTGCAGAACATAGTGCACGCCGTACTAAGCTTCGAAACAAGCCCAACAACTCGCAAAACTCGATCATTCGTCGATTTTAACGAAAAATGACCGTAATTTCCTTTCCGATTGAGATATTTCGACGTTTAAACGCCCAAATTACTGCATCTTACGTGGAGAACATAGTGCGCGCCGCACTAAGCTTCGAAACAAGCCCAACAACTCGCAAAACTCGATCATTCGTCGATTTTAACGAAAAATGACCGTAATTTCCTTTCCGATTGAGATATTTCGACGTTTAAACGCCCAAATTACTGCATTTTACGTGGAGAACATAGTGCACGCCTTACTAAGCTTCGAAACAAGCCCAACAACTCGCAAAACTCGATCATTCGTCGATTTTAACGAAAAATGACCGTAATTTCCTTTCCGATTGAGATATTTCGACGTTTAAACGCCCAAATTACTGCATTTTACGTGGAGAACATAGTGCGCGCCGTACTAAGCTTCGAAACAAGCCCAACAACTCGCAAAACTCGATCATTCGTCGATTTTAACGAAAAATGACCGTAATTTCCTTTCCGATTGAGATATTTCGACGTTTAAACGCCCAAATTACTGCATTTTACGTGCAGAACATAGTACACGCCGTACTAAGCTTCGAAACAAGCCCAACAACTCGCAAAACTCGATCATTCGTCGATTTTAACGAAAAATGACCGTAATTTCCTTTCCGATTGAGATATTTCGACGTTTAAACGCCCAAATGACTGCATTTTACGTGGAGAACATAGTGCACGCCGTACTAAGCTTCGAAACAAGCCCAACAACTCGCAAAACTCGATCATTCGTCGATTTTAACGAAAAATGACCGTAATTTCCTTTCCGATTGAGATATTTCGACGTTTAAACGCCCAAATTACTGCATTTTACGTGGAGGACATAGTGCGCGCCGTACTAAGCTTCGAAACAAGCCGAACAACTCGCAAAACTCGATCATTCGTCGATTTTAACGAAAAATGACCGTACTTTCTTTCCGATTGAGATATTTCGACGTTTAAACGCCCAAATTAATGCATTTTACGTGGAGAACATAGTGCGCGCCGTACTAAGCTTCGAAACAAGCCCAACAACTCGCAAAACTCGATCATTCGTCGATTTTAACGAAAAATGACCGTAATTTCCTTTCCGATTGAGATATTTCGACGTTTAAACGCCCAAATTACTGCATCTTACGTGGAGAACATAGTGCGCGCCGCACTAAGCTTCGAAACAAGCCCAACAACTCGCAAAACTCGATCATTCGTCGATTTTAACGAAAAATGACCGTAATTTCCTTTCCGATTGAGATATTTCGACGTTTAAACGCCCAAATTACTGCATTTTACGTGGAGAACATAGTGCACGCCTTACTAAGCTTCGAAACAAGCCCAACAACTCGCAAAACTCGATCATTCGTCGATTTTAACGAAAAATGACCGTAATTTCCTTTCCGATTGAGATATTTCGACGTTTAAACGCTCAAATTACTGCATTTTACGTGCAGAACATAGTGCACGCCGTACTAAGCTTCGAAACAAGCCCAACAACTCGCAAAACTCGATCATTCGTCGATTTTAACGAAAAATGACCGTAATTTCCTTTCCGATTGAGATATTTCGACGTTTAAACGCCCAAATTACTGCATTTTACGTGCAGAACATAGTGCACGCCGTACTAAGCTTCGAAACAAGCCCAACAACTCGCAAAACTCGATCATTCGTCGATTTTAACGAAAAATGACCGTAATTTCCTTTCCGATTGAGATATTTCGACGTTTAAACGCCCAAATTACTGCATTTTACGTGGAGAACATAGTGCGCGCCGTACTAAGCTTCGAAACAAGCCCAACAACTCGCAAAACTCGATCATTCGTCGATTTTAACGAAAAATGACCGTAATTTCCTTTCCGATTGAGATATTTCGACGTTTAAACGCCCAAATTACTGCATTTTACGTGCAGAACATAGTGCACGCCGTACTAAGCTTCGAAACAAGCCCAACAACTCGCAAAACTCGATCATTCGTCGATTTTAACGAAAAATGACCGTAATTTCCTTTCCGATTGAGATATTTCGACGTTTAAACGCCCAAATTACTGCATTTTACGTGGAGGACATAGTGCGCGCCGTACTAAGCTTCGAAACAAGCCGAACAACTCGCAAAACTCGATCATTCGTCGATTTTAACGAAAAATGACCGTACTTTCCTTTCCGATTGAGATATTTCGACGTTTAAACGCCCAAATTACTGCATTTTACGTGGAGAACATAGTGCGCGCCGTACTAAGCTTCGAAACAAGCCGAACAACTCGCAAAACTCGATCATTCGTCGATTTTAACGAAAAATGACCGTACTTTCCTTTCCGATTGATATATTTCGACGTTTAAACGCCCAAATTACTGCATTTTACGTGGAGAACATAGTGCACGCCGTACTAAGCTTCGAAACAAGCCCAACAACTCGCAAAACTCGATCATTCGTCGATTTTAAAGAAAAATGACCGTAATTTCCTTTCCGATTGAGATATTTCGACGTTTAAACGCCCAAATTACTGCATTTTACGTGCAGAACATAGTGCACGCCGTACTAAGCTTCGAAACAAGCCCAACAACTCGCAAAACTCGATCATTCGTCGATTTTAACGAAAAATGACCGTAATTTCCTTTCCGATTGAGATATTTCGACGTTTAAACGCCCAAATTACTGCATTTTACGTGGAGAACATAGTGCGCGCCGTACTAAGCTTCGAAACAAGCCCAACAACTCGCAAAACTCGATCATTCGTCGATTTTAACGAAAAATGACCGTACTTTCCTTTCCGATTGAGATATTTCGACGTTTAAACGCCCAAATTACTGCATTTTACGTGCAGAACATAGTGCACGCCGTACTAAGCTTCGAAACAAGCCCAACAACTCGCAAAACTCGATCATTCGTCGATTTTAACGAAAAATGACCGTAATTTCCTTTCCGATTGAGATATTTCGACGTTTAAACGCCCAAATTACTGCATTTTACGTGGAGAACATAGTGCGCGCCGTACTAAGCTTCGAAACAAGCCGAACAACTCGCAAAACTCGATCATTCGTCGATTTTAACGAAAAATGACCGTACTTTCCTTTCCGATTGAGATATTTCGACGTTTAAACGCCCAAATTACTGCATTTTACGTGGAGAACATAGTGCGCGCCGTACTAAGCTTCGAAACAAGCCGAACAACTCGCAAAACTCGATCATTCGTCAATTTAACGAAAAATGACCGTACTTTCCTTTCCGATTGAGATATTTCGACGTTTAAACGCCCAAATTACTGCATTTTACGTGGAGAACATAGTGCGCGCCGTACTAAGCTTCGAAACAAGCCGAACAACTCGCAAAACTCGATCATTCGTCGATTTTAACGAAAAATGACCGTACTTTCCTTTCCGATCGATATATTTCGACGTTTAAACGCCCAAATTACTGCATTTTACGTGCAGAACATAGTGCACGCCGTACTAAGCTTCGAAACAAGCCCAACAACTCGCAAAACTCGATCATTCGTCGATTTTAACGAAAAATGGCCGTAATTTCCTTTCCGATCGAGATATTTCGACGTTTAAACGCCCAAATTACTGCATTTTACGTGGAGAACATAGTGCACGCCGTACTAAGCTTCGAAACAAGCCCAACAACTCGCAAAACTCGATCATTCGTCGATTTTAACGAAAAATGGCCGTAATTTCCTTTCCGATCGAGATATTTCGACGTTTAAACGCCCAGATTACTGCATTTTACGTGGAGAACATAGTGCGCGCCGTACTAAGCTTCGAAACAAGCCCAACAACTCGCAAAACTCGATCATTCGTCGATTTTAACGAAAAATGACCGTAATTTCCTTTCCGATTGAGATATTTCGACGTTTAAACGCCCAAATTACTGCATTTTACGTGGAGAACATAGTGCACGCCGTACTAAGCTTCGAAACAAGCCCAACAACTCGCAAAACTCGATCATTCGTCGATTTTAACGAAAAATGGCCGTAATTTCCTTTCCGATCGAGATATTTCGACGTTTAAACGCCCAAATTACTGCATTTTACGTGGAGAACATAGTGCGCGCCGTACTAAGCTTCGAAACAAGCCCAACAACTCGCAAAACTCGATCATTCGTCGATTTTAACGAAAAATGACCGTAATTTCCTTTCCGATTGAGATATTTCGACGTTTAAACGCTCAAATTACTGCATTTTACGTGCAGAACATAGTGCACGCCGTACTAAGCTTCGAAACAAGCCCAACAACTCGCAAAACTCGATCATTCGTCGATTTTAACGAAAAATGACCGTAATTTCCTTTCCGATTGAGATATTTCGACGTTTAAACGCCCAAATTACTGCATTTTACGTGCAGAACATAGTGCACGCCGTACTAAGCTTCGAAACAAGCCCAACAACTCGCAAAACTCGATCATTCGTCGATTTTAACGAAAAATGACCGTAATTTCCTTTCCGATTGAGATATTTCGACGTTTAAACGCCCAAATTACTGCATTTTACGTGGAGAACATAGTGCGCGCCGTACTAAGCTTCGAAACAAGCCCAACAACTCGCAAAACTCGATCATTCGTCGATTTTAACGAAAAATGACCGTAATTTCCTTTCCGATTGAGATATTTCGACGTTTAAACGCCCAAATTACTGCATTTTACGTGCAGAACATAGTGCACGCCGTACTAAGCTTCGAAACAAGCCCAACAACTCGCAAAACTCGATCATTCGTCGATTTTAACGAAAAATGGCCGTAATTTCCTTTCCGATCGAGATATTTCGACGTTTAAACGCCCAAATTACTGCATTTTACGTGGAGAACATAGTGCGCGCCGTACTAAGCTTCGAAACAAGCCCAACAACTCGCAAAACTCGATCATTCGTCGATTTTAACGAAAAATGACCGTAATTTCCTTTCCGATTGAGATATTTCGACGTTTAAACGCCCAAATTACTGCATTTTACGTGGAGAACATAGTGCACGCCGTACTAAGCTTCGAAACAAGCCCAACAACTCGCAAAACTCGATCATTCGTCGATTTTAACGAAAAATAACCGTAATTTCCTTTCCGATTGAGATATTTCGACGTTTAAACGCCCAAATTACTGCATTTTACGTGGAGGACATAGTGCGCGCCGTACTAAGCTTCGAAACAAGCCGAACAACTCGCAAAACTCGATCATTCGTCGATTTTAACGAAAAATGACCGTACTTTCCTTTCCGATTGATATATTTCGACGTTTAAACGCCCAAATTACTGCATTTTACGTGGAGAACATAGTGCGCGCCGTACTAAGCTTCGAAACAAGCCGAACAACTCGCAAAACTCGATCATTCGTCGATTTTAACGAAAAATGACCGTACTTTCCTTTCCGATCGATATATTTCGACGTTTAAACGCCCAAATTACTGCATTTTACGTGCAGAACATAGTGCACGCCGTACTAAGCTTCGAAACAAGCCCAACAACTCGCAAAACTCGATCATTCGTCGATTTTAACGAAAAATGGCCGTAATTTCCTTTCCGATCGAGATATTTCGACGTTTAAACGCCCAAATTACTGCATTTTACGTGGAGAACATAGTGCACGCCGTACTAAGCTTCGAAACAAGCCCAACAACTCGCAAAACTCGATCATTCGTCGATTTTAACGAAAAATGGCCGTAATTTCCTTTCCGATCGAGATATTTCGACGTTTAAACGCCCAGATTACTGCATTTTACGTGGAGAACATAGTGCGCGCCGTACTAAGCTTCGAAACAAGCCCAACAACTCGCAAAACTCGATCATTCGTCGATTTTAACGAAAAATGACCGTAATTTCCTTTCCGATTGAGATATTTCGACGTTTAAACGCCCAAATTACTGCATTTTACGTGGAGAACATAGTGCACGCCGTACTAAGCTTCGAAACAAGCCCAACAACTCGCAAAACTCGATCATTCGTCGATTTTAACGAAAAATGGCCGTAATTTCCTTTCCGATCGAGATATTTCGACGTTTAAACGCCCAAATTACTGCATTTTACGTGGAGAACATAGTGCGCGCCGTACTAAGCTTCGAAACAAGCCCAACAACTCGCAAAACTCGATCATTCGTCGATTTTAACGAAAAATGACCGTAATTTCCTTTCCGATTGAGATATTTCGACGTTTAAACGCTCAAATTACTGCATTTTACGTGCAGAACATAGTGCACGCCGTACTAAGCTTCGAAACAAGCCCAACAACTCGCAAAACTCGATCATTCGTCGATTTTAACGAAAAATGACCGTAATTTCCTTTCCGATTGAGATATTTCGACGTTTAAACGCCCAAATTACTGCATTTTACGTGCAGAACATAGTGCACGCCGTACTAAGCTTCGAAACAAGCCCAACAACTCGCAAAACTCGATCATTCGTCGATTTTAACGAAAAATGACCGTAATTTCCTTTCCGATGGAGATATTTCGACGTTTAAACGCCCAAATTACTGCATTTTACGTGGAGAACATAGTGCGCGCCGTACTAAGCTTCGAAACAAGCCCAACAACTCGCAAAACTCGATCATTCGTCGATTTTAACGAAAAATGACCGTAATTTCCTTTCCGATTGAGATATTTCGACGTTTAAACGCCCAAATTACTGCATTTTACGTGGAGAACATAGTGCACGCCGTACTAAGCTTCGAAACAAGCCCAACAACTCGCAAAACTCGATCATTCGTCGATTTTAACGAAAAATAACCGTAATTTCCTTTCCGATTGAGATATTTCGACGTTTAAACGCCCAAATTACTGCATTTTACGTGGAGGACATAGTGCGCGCCGTACTAAGCTTCGAAACAAGCCCAACAACTCGCAAAACTCGATCATTCGTCGATTTTAACGAAAAATGACCGTAATTTCCTTTCCGATTGAGATATTTCGACGTTTAAACGCTCAAATTACTGCATTTTACGTGCAGAACATAGTGCACGCCGTACTAAGCTTCGAAACAAGCCCAACAACTCGCAAAACTCGATCATTCGTCGATTTTAACGAAAAATGACCGTAATTTCCTTTCCGATTGAGATATTTCGACGTTTAAACGCCCAAATTACTGCATTTTACGTGCAGAACATAGTGCACGCCGTACTAAGCTTCGAAACAAGCCCAACAACTCGCAAAACTCGATCATTCGTCGATTTTAACGAAAAATGACCGTAATTTCCTTTCCGATGGAGATATTTCGACGTTTAAACGCCCAAATTACTGCATTTTACGTGGAGAACATAGTGCGCGCCGTACTAAGCTTCGAAACAAGCCCAACAACTCGCAAAACTCGATCATTCGTCGATTTTAACGAAAAATGACCGTAATTTCCTTTCCGATTGAGATATTTCGACGTTTAAACGCCCAAATTACTGCATTTTACGTGGAGAACATAGTGCACGCCGTACTAAGCTTCGAAACAAGCCCAACAACTCGCAAAACTCGATCATTCGTCGATTTTAACGAAAAATAACCGTAATTTCCTTTCCGATTGAGATATTTCGACGTTTAAACGCCCAAATTACTGCATTTTACGTGGAGGACATAGTGCGCGCCGTACTAAGCTTCGAAACAAGCCGAACAACTCGCAAAACTCGATCATTCGTCGATTTTAACGAAAAATGACCGTACTTTCCTTTCCGATTGATATATTTCGACGTTTAAACGCCCAAATTACTGCATTTTACGTGGAGAACATAGAGCGCGCCGTACTAAGCTTCGAAACAAGCCCAACAACTCGCAAAACTCGATCATTCGTCGATTTTAACGAAAAAGTGACCGTAATTTCCTTTCCGATCGAGATATTTCGACGTTTAAACGCCCAAATTACTGCATTTTACGTGGAGGACATAGTGCGCGCCGTACTAAGCTTCGAAACAAGCCGAACAACTCGCAAAACTCGATCATTCGTCGATTTTAACGAAAAATGACCGTACTTTCCTTTCCGATTGAGATATTTCGACGTTTAAACGCCCAAATTACTGCATTTTACGTGGAGAACATAGTGCGCGCCGTACTAAGCTTCGAAACAAGCCCAACAACTCGCAAAACTCGATCATTCGTCGATTTTAACGAAAAATGACCGTACTTTCCTTTCCGATTGAGATATTTCGACGTTTAAACGCCCAAATTACTGCATTTTACGTGCAGAACATAGTGCACGCCATACTAAGCTTCGAAACAAGCCCAACAACTCGCAAAACTCGATCATTCGTCGATTTTAACGAAAAATGACCGTAATTTCCTTTCCGATTGAGATATTTCGACGTTTAAACGCCCAAATTACTGCATTTTACGTGGAGGACATAGTGCGCGCCGTACTAAGCTTCGAAACAAGCCCAACAACTCGCAAAACTCGATCATTCGTCGATTTTAACGAAAAATGACCGTACTTTCCTTTCCGATTGAGATATTTCGACGTTTAAACGCCCAAATTACTGCATTTTACGTGCAGAACATAGTGCACGCCATACTAAGCTTCGAAACAAGCCCAACAACTCGCAAAACTCGATCATTCGTCGATTTTAACGAAAAATGACCGTAATTTCCTTTCCGATTGAGATATTTCGACGTTTAAACGCCCAAATTACTGCATTTTACGTGCAGAACATAGTGCACGCCGTACTAAGCTTCGAAACAAGCCGAACAACTCGCAAAACTCGATCATTCGTCGATTTTAACGAAAAATGGCCGTAATTTCCTTTCCGATCGAGATATTTCGACGTTTAAACGCCCAAATTACTGCATTTTACGTGGAGAACATAGTGCGCGCCGTACTAAGCTTCGAAACAAGCCCAACAACTCGCAAAACTCGATCATTCGTCGATTTTAACGAAAAATGACCGTAATTTCCTTTCCGATTGAGATATTTCGACGTTTAAACGCCCAAATTACTGCATTTTACGTGGAGAACATAGTGCACGCCGTACTAAGCTTCGAAACAAGCCCAACAACTCGCAAAACTCGATCATTCGTCGATTTTAACGAAAAATAACCGTAATTTCCTTTCCGATTGAGATATTTCGACGTTTAAACGCCCAAATTACTGCATTTTACGTGGAGGACATAGTGCGCGCCGTACTAAGCTTCGAAACAAGCCGAACAACTCGCAAAACTCGATCATTCGTCGATTTTAACGAAAAATGACCGTACTTTCCTTTCCGATTGATATATTTCGACGTTTAAACGCCCAAATTACTGCATTTTACGTGGAGAACATAGAGCGCGCCGTACTAAGCTTCGAAACAAGCCCAACAACTCGCAAAACTCGATCATTCGTCGATTTTAACGAAAAAGTGACCGTAATTTCCTTTCCGATCGAGATATTTCGACGTTTAAACGCCCAAATTACTGCATTTTACGTGGAGGACATAGTGCGCGCCGTACTAAGCTTCGAAACAAGCCGAACAACTCGCAAAACTCGATCATTCGTCGATTTTAACGAAAAATGACCGTACTTTCCTTTCCGATTGAGATATTTCGACGTTTAAACGCCCAAATTACTGCATTTTACGTGGAGAACATAGTGCGCGCCGTACTAAGCTTCGAAACAAGCCCAACAACTCGCAAAACTCGATCATTCGTCGATTTTAACGAAAAATGACCGTACTTTCCTTTCCGATTGAGATATTTCGACGTTTAAACGCCCAAATTACTGCATTTTACGTGCAGAACATAGTGCACGCCATACTAAGCTTCGAAACAAGCCCAACAACTCGCAAAACTCGATCATTCGTCGATTTTAACGAAAAATGACCGTAATTTCCTTTCCGATTGAGATATTTCGACGTTTAAACGCCCAAATTACTGCATTTTACGTGGAGGACATAGTGCGCGCCGTACTAAGCTTCGAAACAAGCCCAACAACTCGCAAAACTCGATCATTCGTCGATTTTAACGAAAAATGACCGTACTTTCCTTTCCGATTGAGATATTTCGACGTTTAAACGCCCAAATTACTGCATTTTACGTGCAGAACATAGTGCACGCCATACTAAGCTTCGAAACAAGCCCAACAACTCGCAAAACTCGATCATTCGTCGATTTTAACGAAAAATGACCGTAATTTCCTTTCCGATTGAGATATTTCGACGTTTAAACGCCCAAATTACTGCATTTTACGTGCAGAACATAGTGCACGCCGTACTAAGCTTCGAAACAAGCCCAACAACTCGCAAAACTCGATCATTCGTCGATTTTAACGAAAAATGACCGTAATTTCCTTTCCGATTGAGATATTTCGACGTTTAAACGCCCAAATTACTGCAGTTTACGTGCAGAACATAGTGCACGCCGTACTAAGCTTCGAAACAAGCCCAGCAACTCGCAAAACTCGATCATTCGTCGATTTTAACGAAAAATGACCGTAATTTCCTTTCCGATTGAAATATTTCGACGTTTAAACGCCCAAATTACTGCATTTTACATGCAGAACATAGTGCACGCCGTACTAAGCTTCGAAACAAGCCCAACAACTCGCAAAACTCGATCATTCGTCGATTTTAACGAAAAAGTGACCGTAATTTCCTTTCTGATCGAGATATGTCGACGTTTAAACGCCCAAATTACTGCATTTTACGTGGAGAACATAGTGCGCGCCGTACTAAGCTTCGAAACAAGCCCAACAACTCGCAAAACTCGATCATTCGTCGATTTTAACAAAAATGACCGTAATTTCCTTTCCGATTGAGATATTTCGACGTTTAAACGCCCAAATTACTGCATTCTACGTGCAGAACGTAGTGCACGCCGTATGAAGCTTCGAAACAAGCCCCACAACTCGCAAAACTCGATCATTCGTCGATTTTGACGAAAAATGAATGTAATTTCCTTCCCGTTGGAGATATTTCGACGTTTAAGCACCCAAATAGCTGTATTTTACGCGCCGAACATAGTGCACGCCGTATTGTGCTTCGAAACAAGCCCAACAACTCGCAAAACTCGATCATTCGCCGATTTTGACGAAAAATGAATGTAATTTCCTTCCCGTTGGAGATGTTTCGACGTTTAAGCACCGAAATAGCTGCATTTTACGCGCCGAACAGAGTGCACGCCGTATTGTGCTTCGAAACAAGCACGACAACTCGCGAAACTCGATCATTCGTCGATTTTGACGAAAAATGACCGTAATTTCCTTCCCTATTGAGATATTCGGACATTTAAACGCCGAAACTACTGCATTTTGCGCGCAGAACATAGTGCACGCCGTACTAAGCTTCGAAACAAGCCCAATAACTCGTAAAACTCGATCATTCGTCGATTTTGACGGAGAATGACTGTAATTTCCTTCCCGGTGGAGATATTTCGACGTTTAAACGCCCAAATTACTGCGTGTTACGTGCAGAACATAGTGCACGCCCTAGTAAGCTTCGAAACAAGCGCCACAACTCGCAAAACTCGATCATTCGTCGATTTTAACAAAAAATTAACGTAATTTCCTTTCCGATTGAGATATTCGGACATTTAAACGCCGAAACTACTGCATTTTGCGCGCAGAATATAGTGCACACTGTATTAAGCTTCGAAACAAGCCCGACAACTCGCAAAACTCGATCATTCGTCGATTTTGACGAAAAATGAATGTAATTTCCTTCCCGTTGGAGATATTTCGACGTTTAAGCACCCAAATAGCTGCATTTTACGTGGAGGACATAGTGCGCGCCGTACTAAGCTTCGAAACAAGCCCAACAACTCGCAAAACTCGATCATTCGTCGATTTTAACGAAAAATGACCGTAATTTCCTTTCCGATTGAGATATTTCGACGTTTAAACGCCCAAATTACTGCATTTTACGTGCAGAACATAGTGCACGCCGTACTAAGCTTGGAAACAAGTCCAACAACTCGCAAAATTCGATCATTCGTCGATTTTAACGAAAAATGACCGTAATTTCCTTTCCGATTGAGATATTTCGACGTTTAAACGCCCAAATTACTGCATTTTACGTGCAGAACATAGTGCACGCCGTACTAAGCTTCGAAACAAGCCCAACAACTCGCAAAACTCGATCATTCATCGATTTTAACGAAAAATGACCGCAATTTCCTTTCCGATTGAGATATATCGACGTTTAAACTCCCACATTACTGCATTTTACGTGCAGAACATAGTGCGCGCCGTACTAAGCTTCGAAACAAGCCCAACAACTCGCAAAACTCGATCATGCGTCGATTTTAACAAAAATGACCGTAATTTCCTTTCCGATTGAGATATTTCGACGTTTAAACGCCCAAATTACTGCATTCTACGTGCAGAACATAGTGCACGCCGTATGAAGCTTCGAAACAAGCCCAACAACTCGCAAAACTCGATCATTCGTCGATTTTAACGAAAAATGACCGTACTTTCCTTTCCGATTGAGATATTCGGACATTTAAACGCCGAAACTACTGCATTTTGCGCGCAGAACATAGTGCACACTGTATTAAGCTTCAAAACAAGCCCGACAACTCGCAAAACTCGATCATTCGTCGATTTTGACGAAAAATGAATGTAATTTCCTTCCCGTTGGAGATATTTCGACGTTTAAGCACCCAAATAGCTGCATTTTACGTGCAGAACATATTGCACGCCGTACTAAGCTTCGCAACAAGCCCAACAACTCGCAAAACTCGATCATTCGACGATTTTAAAGAAAAATGACCGTACTTTCCTTTCCGATTGAGATATTTCGACGTTTAAACGCCCAAATTACTGCGTGTTACGTGCAGAACATAGTGCACGCCGTATTAAGCTTCGAAACAAGCCCAACAACTCGCAAAACTCGATCATTCGTCGATTTTAACGAAAAATGACCGTACTTTCCTTTCCGATTGAGATATTTCGACGTTTAAACGCCGAAACTACTGCATTTTGCGCGCAGAATATAGTGCACACTGTATTAAGCTTCGAAACAAGCCCGACAACTCGCAAAACTCGATCATTCGTCGATTTTAACGAAAAATGACCGTACTTTCCTTTCCGATTGAGATATTTCGACGTTTAAACGGCCAAATTACTGCATTTTACGTGCAGAACATAGTGCACACTGTATTAAGCTTCAAAACAAGCCCGACAACTCGCAAAACTCGATCATTCATCGATTTTAACGACAAATGACCGTACTTTCCTTTCCGATAGAGATATTTCGACGTTTAAACGCCCAAATTACTGCATTTTACGTGGAGAACATAGTGCACGCCGTACTAAGCTTCGAAACAAGCCCAACAACTCGCAAAACTCGATCATTCGTCGATTTTAACGAAAAATGACCGTACTTTCCTTTCCGATTGAGATATTTCGACGTTTAAACGCCCAAATTACTGCATTTTACGTGCAGAACATAGTGCGCGCCGTACTAAGCTTCGAAACAAGCCGAACAACTCGCAAAACTCGATCATTCGCCGATTTTAACGAAAAATGACCGTACTTTCCTTTCCGATTGAGATATTTCGACGTTTAAACGCCCAAATTACTGCATTTTACGTGGAGAACATAGTGCGCGCCGTACTAATCTTCGAAACAAGCCCAACAACTCGCAAAACTCGATCATTCGTCGATTTTAACGAAAAATGACCGTACTTTCCTTTCCGATTGAGATATTTCGACGTTTAAAACGCCCAAATTACTGCATTTTACGTGCAGAACATAGTGCACGCCGTACTAAGCTTCGAAACAAGCCCAACAACTCGCAAAACTCGATCATTCGTCGATTTTAACGAAAAATGACCGTAATTTCCTTTCCGATTGAGATATTTCGACGTTTAAACGCCCAAATTACTGCATTTTACGTGCAGAACATAGTGCACGCCGTACTAAGCTTCGAAACAAGCCCAACAACTCGCAAAACTCGATCATTCGTCGATTTTAACGAAAAATGACCGTACTTTCCTTTCCGATTGAGATATTTCGACGTTTAAACGCCCAAATTACTGCATTTTACGTGCAGAACATAGTGCACGCCATACTAAGCTTCGAAACAAGCCCAACAACTCGCAAAACTCGATCATTCGTCGATTTTAACGAAAAATGACCGTAATTTCCTTTCCGATTGAGATATTTCGACGTTTAAACGCCCAAATTACTGCATTTACGTGGAGAACATAGTGCGCGCCGTACTAAGCTTCGGAACAAGCCCAACAACTCGCAAAACTCGATCATTCGTCGATTTTAACGAAAAATGACCGTAATTTCCTTTCCGATTGAGATATTTCGACGTTTAAACGCCCAAATTACTGCAGTTTACGTGCAGAACATAGTGCACGCCGTCCTAAGCTTCGAAACAAGCCCAACAACTCGCAAAACTCGATCATTCGTCGATTTTAACGAAAAATGACCGTAATTTCCTTTCCGATTGAGATATTTCGACGTTTAAACGCCCAAATTACTGCATTTTACGTGGAGGACATAGTGCGAGCCGTACTAAGCTTCGAAACAAGCCGAACAACTCGCAAAACTCGATCATTCGTCGATTTTAACGAAAAATGACCGTACTTTCCTTTCCGATTGAGATATTTCGACGTTTAATCGCCCAAATTACTGCATTTGACGTGGAGAACATAGTGCGCGCCGTACTAAGCTTCGAAACAAGCCCAACAACTTGCAAAACTCGATCATTCGTCGATTTTAACGAAAAATGACCGTACTTTCCTTTCCGATTGAGATATTTCCACGTTTAAACGCCCAAATTACTGCATTTTACGTGCAGAACATAGTGCGCGCCGTACTAAGCTTCGAAACAAGCCCAACAACTCGCAAAACTCGATCATTCGTCGATTTTAACGTAAAAGTGACCGTAATTTCCTTTCCGATCGAGATATTTCGACGTTTAAACGCCCAAATTACTGCATTTTACGTGGAGAACATAGTGCGCGCCGTACTAAGCTTCGAAACAAGCCCAACAACTCGCAAAACTCGATCATTCGTCGATTTTAACGAAAAATGACCGTAATTTCCTTTCCGATTGAGATATTTCGACGTTTAAACGCCCAAATTACTGCATTTTACGTGCAGAACATAGTGCACGCCGTACTAAGCATCGAAACAAGCCCAACAACTCGCAAAACTCGATCATTCGTCAATTTTAACGAAAAATGACCGTAATTTCCTTTCCGATTGAGATATTTCGACGTTTAAACGCCCAAATTACTGCATTTTACGTGGAGGACATAGTGCGCGCCGTACTAAGCTTCGAAACAAGCCGAACAACTCGCAAAACTCGATCATTCGTCGATTTTAACGAAAAATGACCGTACATTCCTTTCCGATTGAGATATTTCGACGTTTAAACGCCCAAATTACTGCATTTGACGTGGAGAACATAGTGCGCGCCGTACTAAGCTTCGAAACAAGCCCAACAACTCGCAAAACTCGATCATTCGTCGATTTTAACGAAAAATGACCGTACTTTCCTTTCCGATTGAGATATTTCGACGTTTAAACGCCCAAATTACTGCATTTTACGTGCAGAACATAGTGCACGCCATACTAAGCTTCGAAACAAGGCCAACAACTCGCAAAACTCGATCATTCGTCGATTTTAACGAAAAATGACCGTAATTTCCTTTCCGATTGAGATATTTCGACGTTTAAACGCCCAAATTACTGCATTTAACGTGGGGAACATAGTGCACGCCGTACTAAGCTTCGAAACAAGCCGAACAACTCGCAAAACTCGATCATTCGTCGATTTTAACGAAAAATGACCGTAATTTCCTTTCCGATTGAGATATTTCGACGTTTAAACGCCCAAATTACTGCATTTTACGTGCAGAACATAGTGCACGCCGTACTAAGCTTCGAAACAAGCCCAACAACTCGCAAAACTCGATCATTCGTCGATTTTAACGAAAAATGACCGTAATTTCCTTTCCGATTGAGATATTTCGACGTTTAAACGCCCAAATTACTGCATTTTACGTGCAGAACATAGTGCACGCCGTACTAAGCTTCGAAACAAGCCCAGCAACTCGCAAAACTCGATCATTCGTCGATTTTAACGAAAAATGACCGTAATTTCCTTTCCGATTGAAATATTTCGACGTTTAAACGCCCAAATTACTGCATTTTACATGCAGAACATAGTGCACGCCGTACTAAGCTTCGAAACAAGCCCAACAACTCGCAAAACTCGATCATTCGTCGATTTTAACGAAAAAGTGACCGTAATTTCCTTTCCGATCGAGATATTTCGACGTTTAAACGCCCAAATTACTGCATTTTACGTGGAGAACATAGTGCGCGCCGTACTAAGCTTCGAAACAAGCCCAACAACTCGCAAAACTCGATCATGCGTCGATTTTAACAAAAATGACCGTAATTTCCTTTCCGATTGAGATATTTCGACGTTTAAACGCCCAAATTACTGCATTCTACGTGCAGAACGTAGTGCACGCCGTATGAAGCTTCGAAACAAGCCCCAGCAACTCGCAAAACTCGATCATTCGTCGATTTTGACGAAAAATGAATGTAATTTCCTTCCCGTTGGAGATATTTCGACGTTTAAGCACCCAAATAGCTGTATTTTACGCGCCGAACATAGTGCACGCCGTATTGTGCTTCGAAACAAGCCCAACAACTCGCAAAACTCGATCATTCGCCGATTTTGACGAAAAATGAATGTAATTTCCTTCCCGGTGGAGATATTTCGACGTTTAAACGCCCAAATTACTGCGTGTTACGTGCAGAACATAGTGCACGCCCTAGTAAGCTTCGAAACAAGCGCCACAACTCGCAAAACTCGATCATTCGTCGATTTTAACAAAAAATTAACGTAATTTCCTTTCCGATTGAGATATTCGGACATTTAAACGCCGAAACTACTGCATTTTGCGCGCAGAATATAGTGCACACTGTATTAAGCTTCGAAACAAGCCCGACAACTCGCAAAACTCGATCATTCGTCGATTTTGACGAAAAATGAATGTAATTTCCTTCCCGTTGGAGATATTTCGACGTTTAAGCACCCAAATAGCTGCATTTTACGTGGAGGACATAGTGCGCGCCGTACTAAGCTTCGAAACAAGCCCAACAACTCGCAAAACTCGATCATTCGTCGATTTTAACGAAAAATGACCGTAATTTCCTTTCCGATTGAGATATTTCGACGTTTAAACGCCCAAATTACTGCATTTTACCTGCAGAACATAGTGCACGCCGTACTAAGCTTGGAAACAAGTCCAACAACTCGCAAAATTCGATCATTCGTCGATTTTAACGAAAAATGACCGTAATTTCCTTTCCGATTGAGATATTTCGACGTTTAAACGCCCAAATTACTGCATTTTACGTGCAGAACATAGTGCACGCCGTACTAAGCTTCGAAACAAGCCCAACAACTCGCAAAACTCGATCATTCATCGATTTTAACGAAAAATGACCGCAATTTCCTTTCCGATTGAGATATATCGACGTTTAAACTCCCACATTACTGCATTTTACGTGCAGAACATAGTGCGCGCCGTACTAAGCTTCGAAACAAGCCCAACAACTCGCAAAACTCGATCATGCGTCGATTTTAACAAAAATGACCGTAATTTCCTTTCCGATTGAGATATTTCGACGTTTAAACGCCCAAATTACTGCATTCTACGTGCAGAACATAGTGCACGCCGTATGAAGCTTCGAAACAAGCCCAACAACTCGCAAAACTCGATCATTCGTCGATTTTAACGAAAAATGACCGTACTTTCCTTTCCGATTGAGATATTCGGACATTTAAACGCCGAAACTACTGCATTTTGCGCGCAGAACATAGTGCACACTGTATTAAGCTTCAAAACAAGCCCGACAACTCGCAAAACTCGATCATTCGTCGATTTTGACGAAAAATGAATGTAATTTCCTTCCCGTTGGAGATATTTCGACGTTTAAGCACCCAAATAGCTGCATTTTACGTGCAGAACATATTGCACGCCGTACTAAGCTTCGCAACAAGCCCAACAACTCGCAAAACTCGATCATTCGACGATTTTAAAGAAAAATGACCGTACTTTCCTTTCCGATTGAGATATTTCGACGTTTAAACGCCCAAATTACTGCGTGTTACGTGCAGAACATAGTGCACGCCGTATTAAGCTTCGAAACAAGCCCAACAACTCGCAAAACTCGATCATTCGTCGATTTTAACGAAAAATGACCGTACTTTCCTTTCCGATTGAGATATTTCGACGTTTAAACGCCGAAACTACTGCATTTTGCGCGCAGAATATATTGCACACTGTATTAAGCTTCGAAACAAGCCCGACAACTCGCAAAACTCGATCATTCGTCGATTTTGACGAAAAATGAATGTAATTTCCTTCCCGTTGGAGATATTTCGACGTTTAAGCACCCAAATAGCTGCATTTTACGCGCCGAACAGAGTGCACGCCGTATTGTGCTTCGAAACAAGCCCAACAACTCGCAAAACTCGATCATTCGTCGATTTTGACGAAAAATGACCGTAATTTCCTTCCTGATTGAGATATTCGGACATTTAAACGCCGAAACTACTGCATTTTGCGCGCAGAACAGAGTGCACGCCGTATTGTGCTTCGAAACAAGCCCAAAAACTCGCAAAACTCGATCATTCGTCGATTTTGACGAAAAATGAATGTAATTTCCTTCCCGTTGGAGATATTTCGACGTTTAAGCACCCAAATAGCTGCATTTTACGTGCAGAACATATTGCACGCCGTATTAAGCTTCGAAACAAGCCCAACAACTCGCAAAACTCGATCATTCGTCGATTTTAACGAAAAATGACCGTAATTTCCTTTCCGATTGAGATATTTCGACGTTTAAACGCCCAAATTACTGCATTTTACGTGCAGAACATAGTGCACGCCGTACTAAGCTTCGAAACAAGCCCAGCAACTCGCAAAACTCGATCATTCGTCGATTTTAACGAAAAATGACCGTAATTTCCTTTCCGATTGAAATATTTCGACGTTTAAACGCCCAAATTACTGCATTTTACATGCAGAACATAGTGCACGCCGTACTAAGCTTCGAAACAAGCCCAACAACTCGCAAAACTCGATCATTCGTCGATTTTAACGAAAAAGTGACCGTAATTTCCTTTCCGATCGAGATATTTCGACGTTTAAAACGCCCAAATTACTGCATTTTACGTGGAGAACATAGTGCGCGCCGTACTAAGCTTCGAACCAAGCCCAACAACTCGCAAAACTCGATCATGCGTCGATTTTAACAAAAATGACCGTAATTTCCTTTCCGATTGAGATATTTCGACGTTTAAACGCCCAAATTACTGCATTCTACGTGCAGAACGTAGTGCACGCCGTATGAAGCTTCGAAACAAGCCCCACAACTCGCAAAACTCGATCATTCGTCGATTTTGACGAAAAATGAATGTAATTTCCTTCCCGTTGGAGATATTTCGACGTTTAAGCACCCAAATAGCTGTATTTTACGCGCCGAACATAGTGCACGCCGTATTGTGCTTCGAAACAAGCCCAACAACTCGCAAAACTCGATCATTCGCCGATTTTGACGAAAAATGAATGTAATTTCCTTCCCGTTGGAGATGTTTCGACGTTTAAGCACCGAAATAGCTGCATTTTACGCGCCGAACAGAGTGCACGCCGTATTGTGCTTCGAAACAAGCACGACAACTCGCGAAACTCGATCATTCGTCGATTTTGACGAAAAATGACCGTAATTTCCTTCCCTATTGAGATATTCGGACATTTAAACGCCGAAACTACTGCATTTTGCGCGCAGAACATAGTGCACGCCGTACTAAGCTTCGAAACAAGCCCAATAACTCGTAAAACTCGATCATTCGTCGATTTTGACGGAGAATGACTGTAATTTCCTTCCCGGTGGAGATATTTCGACGTTTAAACGCCCAAATTACTGCGTGTTACGTGCAGAACATAGTGCACGCCCTAGTAAGCTTCGAAACAAGCGCCACAACTCGCAAAACTCGATCATTCGTCGATTTTAACAAAAAATTAACGTAATTTCCTTTCCGATTGAGATATTCGGACATTTAAACGCCGAAACTACTGCATTTTGCGCGCAGAATATAGTGCACACTGTATTAAGCTTCGAAACAAGCCCGACAACTCGCAAAACTCGATCATTCGTCGATTTTGACGAAAAATGAATGTAATTTCCTTCCCGTTGGAGATATTTCGACGTTTAAGCACCCAAATAGCTGCATTTTACGTGGAGGACATAGTGCGCGCCGTACTAAGCTTCGAAACAAGCCCAACAACTCGCAAAACTCGATCATTCGTCGATTTTAACGAAAAATGACCGTAATTTCCTTTCCGATTGAGATATTTCGACGTTTAAACGCCCAAATTACTGCATTTTACGTGCAGAACATAGTGCACGCCGTACTAAGCTTGGAAACAAGTCCAACAACTCGCAAAATTCGATCATTCGTCGATTTTAACGAAAAATGACCGTAATTTCCTTTCCGATTGAGATATTTCGACGTTTAAACGCCCAAATTACTGCATTTTACTTGCAGAACATAGTGCACGCCGTACTAAGCTTCGAAACAAGCCCAACAACTCGCAAAACTCGATCATTCATCGATTTTAACGAAAAATGACCGCAATTTCCTTTCCGATTGAGATATATCGACGTTTAAACTCCCACATTACTGCATTTTACGTGCAGAACATAGTGCGCGCCGTACTAAGCTTCGAAACAAGCCCAACAACTCGCAAAACTCGATCATGCGTCGATTTTAACAAAAATGACCGTAATTTCCTTTCCGATTGAGATATTTCGACGTTTAAACGCCCAAATTACTGCATTCTACGTGCAGAACATAGTGCACGCCGTATGAAGCTTCGAAACAAGCCCAACAACTCGCAAAACTCGATCATTCGTCGATTTTAACGAAAAATGACCGTACTTTCCTTTCCGATTGAGATATTCGGACATTTAAACGCCGAAACTACTGCATTTTGCGCGCAGAACATAGTGCACACTGTATTAAGCTTCAAAACAAGCCCGACAACTCGCAAAACTCGATCATTCGTCGATTTTGACGAAAAATGAATGTAATTTCCTTCCCGTTGGAGATATTTCGACGTTTAAGCACCCAAATAGCTGCATTTTACGTGCAGAACATATTGCACGCCGTACTAAGCTTCGCAACAAGCCCAACAACTCGCAAAACTCGATCATTCGACGATTTTAAAGAAAAATGACCGTACTTTCCTTTCCGATTGAGATATTTCGACGTTTAAACGCCCAAATTACTGCGTGTTACGTGCAGAACATAGTGCACGCCGTATTAAGCTTCGAAACAAGCCCAACAACTCGCAAAACTCGATCATTCGTCGATTTTAACGAAAAATGACCGTACTTTCCTTTCCGATTGAGATATTTCGACGTTTAAACGCCGAAACTACTGCATTTTGCGCGCAGAATATATTGCACACTGTATTAAGCTTCGAAACAAGCCCGACAACTCGCAAAACTCGATCATTCGTCGATTTTGACGAAAAATGAATGTAATTTCCTTCCCGTTGGAGATATTTCGACGTTTAAGCACCCAAATAGCTGCATTTTACGCGCCGAACAGAGTGCACGCCGTATTGTGCTTCGAAACAAGCCCAACAACTCGCAAAACTCGATCATTCGTCGATTTTGACGAAAAATGACCGTAATTTCCTTCCTGATTGAGATATTCGGACATTTAAACGCCGAAACTACTGCATTTTGCGCGCAGAACAGAGTGCACGCCGTATTGTGCTTCGAAACAAGCCCAAAAACTCGCAAAACTCGATCATTCGTCGATTTTGACGAAAAATGAATGTAATTTCCTTCCCGTTGGAGATATTTCGACGTTTAAGCACCCAAATAGCTGCATTTTACGTGCAGAACATATTGCACGCCGTATTAAGCTTCGAAACAAGCCCAACAACTCGCAAAACTCGATCATTCGACGATTTTAAAGAAAAATGACCGTACTTTCCTTTCCGATTGAGATATTTCGACGTTTAAACGTCCAAATTACTGCGTGTTACGTGCAGAACATAGTGCACGCCGTATTAAGCTTCGAAACAAGCCCAACAACTGGCAAAACTCGATCATTCGTCGATTTTAACGAAGAATGACCGTAATTTCCTTTCCGATTGAGATATTTCGACGTTTAAACGCCCAAATTACTGCATTCTACGTGCAGAACATAGTGCACGCCGTATGAAGCTTCGAAACAAGCCCAACAACTCGCAAAACTCGATCATTCGTCGATTTTAACGAAAAATGACCGTACTTTCCTTTCCGATTGAGATATTTCGTCGTTTAAACGCCCAAATTACTGCATTTTACGTGCAGAACATAGTGCGCGCCGTACTAAGCTTCGAAACAAGCCCAACAACTCGCAAAAGTCGATCATTCGTCGATTTTAACGAAAAATGACCGTACTTTCCTTTCCGATTGAGATATTTCGACGTTTAAACGCCCAAATTGCTGCATTTTACGTGCAGAACATAGTCCACGCCGTACTAAGCTTCGAAACAAGCCCAACAACTCGCAAAACTCGATCATTCGTCGATTTTAACGAAAAATGACCGTAATTTCCTTTCCGATTGAGATATTTCGACGTTTAAACGCCCAAATTACTGCATTCTACGTGCAGAACATAGTGCACGCCGTGTGAAGCTTCGAAACAAGCCCAACAACTCGCAAAACTCGATCATTCGTCGATTTTAACGAAAAATGACCGTAATTTCCTTCCTGATTGAGATATTGGGACATTTAAACGCCGAAACTACTGCATTTTGCGCGCAGAACATAGTGCACGCCGTACTAAGCTTCGAAACAAGCCCAATAACTCGCAAAACTCGATCATTCGTCGATTTTGACGGAGAATGACTGTAATTTCCTTCCCGGTGGAGATATTTCGACGTTTAAACGCCCCAATTACTGCGAGTTACGTGCAGAACATAGTGCACGCCCTAGTAAGCTTCGAAACAAGCGCCACAACTCGCAAAACTCGATCATTCGTCGATTTTAACAAAAAATTAACGTAATTTCCTTTCCGATTGAGATATTCGGACATTTAAACGCCGAAACTACTGCATTTTGCGCGCAGAATACAGTGCACACTGTGTTAAGCTTCGAAACAAGCCCGACAACTCGCAAAACTCGATCTTTCGTCGATTTTGACGAAAAATGAATGTAATTTCCTTCCCTTTGGAGATATTTCGACGTTTAAGCACCCAAATAGCTGCATTTTACGCGCCGAACAGAGTGCACGCCGTATTGTGCTTCGAAACAATCCCAACATTTCGCAAAACTCGATCATTCGTCGATTTTGTCGAACAATGACCGTAATTTCCTTCCCGATTGAGATATACGGACATTTAAACGCCGAAACTACTGCATTTTGAGCGCAGAACATAGTGCACGCCGTATTAAGCTTCGAAACAAGCCCGACAACTCGCAAAACTCGATCATTCGTCGATTTTAACGAAAAATGACCGTACTTTCCTTTCCGATTGAGATATTTCGACGTTTAAACGCCGAAACTACTGCATTTTGCGCGCAGAATATATTGCACACTGTATTAAGCTTCGAAACAAGCCCGACAACTCGCAAAACTCGATCATTCGTCGATTTTGACGAAAAATGAATGTAATTTCCTTCCCGTTGGAGATATTTAGACGTTTAAGCACCCAAATAGCTGCATTTTACGCGCCGAACAGAGTGCACGCCGTATTGTGCTTCGAAACAAGCCCAACAACTCGCAAAACTCGATCATTCGTCGATTTTGACGAAAAATGACCGTAATTTCCTTCCTGATTGAGATATTCGGACATTTAAACGCCGAAACTACTGCATTTTGCGCGCAGAACAGAGTGCACGCCGTATTGTGCTTCGAAACAAGCCCAAAAACTCGCAAAACTCGATCATTCGTCGATTATAACGAAAAATGACCGTACATTCCTTTCCGATTGCGATATTTCGACGTTTAAACGCCCCAATTACTGCATTTTACGTGCAGAACATAGTGCACGCCGTACTAAGCTTCGAAACAAGCCCAACAACTCGCAAAACTGGATCATTCATCGATTTTAACGACAAATGACCGTACTTTCCTTTCCGATTGAGATATTTCGACGTTTAAACGCCCAAATTACTGCATTTTACGTGCAGAACATATTGCACGCCGTATTAAGCTTCGAAACAAGCCCAACAACTCGCAAAACTCGATCATTCGACGATTTTAAAGAAAAATGACCGTACTTTCCTTTCCGATTGAGATATTTCGACGTTTAAACGCCCAAATTACTGCCTGTTACGTGCAGAACATAGTGCACGCCGTATTAAGCTTCGAAACAAGCCCAACAACTCGCAAAACTCGATCATTCGTCGATTTTGACGGAAAATGACTGTAATTTCCTTCCCGGTGGAGATATTTCGACGTTTAAACGCCCAAATTACTTCATTCTACGTGCAGAACATAGTGCACGCCGTACTAAGCTTCGAAACAAGCCCAACAACTCGCAAAACTCGATCATTCGTCGATTTTAACGAAAAATGACCGTAATTTCCTTTCTGATTGAGATATTGGGACATTTAAACGCCGAAACTACTGCATTTTGCGCGCAGAACATAGTGCACGCCGTACTAAGCTTCGAAACAAGCCCAATAACTCGCAAAACTCGATCATTCGTCGATTTTGACGGAGAATGACTGTAATTTCCTTCGCGGTGGAGATATTTCGACGTTTAAACGCCCCAATTACTGCGAGTTACGTGCAGAACATAGTGCACGCCCTAGTAAGCTTCGAAACAAGCGCCACAACTCGCAAAACTCGATCATTCGTCGATTTTAACAAAAAATTAACGTAATTTCCTTTCCGATTGAGATATTCGGACATTTAAACGCCGAAACTACTGCATTTTGCGCGCAGAATACAGTGCACACTGTGTTAAGCTTCGAAACAAGCCCGACAACTCGCAAAACTCGATCTTTCGTCGATTTTGACGAAAAATGAATGTAATTTCCTTCCCGTTGGAGATATTTCGACGTTTAAGCACCCAAATAGCTGCATTTTACGCGCCGAACAGAGTGCACGCCGTATTGTGCTTCGAAACAAGCCCAACAACTCGCAAAACTCGATCATTCGTCGATTTTGACGAAAAATGACCGTAATTTCCTTCCTGATTGAGATATTCGGACATTTAAACGCCGAAACTACTGCATTTTGCGCGCAGAACAGAGTGCACGCCGTATCGTGCTTCGAAACAAGCCCAAAAACTCGCAAAACTCGATCATTCGTCGATTATAACGAAAAATGACCGTACTTTCCTTTCCGATTGCGATATTTCGACGTTTAAACGCCCAAATTACTGCATTTTACGTGCAGAACATAGTGCACGCCGTACTAAGCTTCGAAACAAGCCCAACAACTCGCAAAACTGGATCATTCATCGATTTTAACGACAAATGACTGTAATTTCCTTCCCGGTGGAGATATTTCGACGTTTAAACGCCCAAATTACTTCATTCTACGTGCAGAACATAGTGCACGCCGTACTAAGCTTCGAAACAAGCCCAACAACTCGCAAAACTCGATCATTCGCCGATTTTAACGAAAAATGACCGTAATTTCCTTCCTGATTGAGATATTGGGACATTTAAACGCCGAAACTACTGCATTTTGCGCGCAGAACATAGTGCACGCCGTACTAAGCTTCGAAACAAGCCCAATAACTCGCAAAACTCGATCATTCGTCGATTTTGACGGAGAATGACTGTAATTTCCTTCCCGGTGGAGATATTTCGACGTTTAAACGCCCCAATTACTGCGAGTTACGTGCAGAACATAGTGCACGCCCTAGTAAGCTTCGAAACAAGCGCCACAACTCGCAAAACTCGATCATTCGTCGATTTTAACAAAAAATTAACGTAATTTCCTTTCCGATTGAGATATTCGGACATTTAAACGCCGAAACTACTGCATTTTGCGCGCAGAATACAGTGCACACTGTGTTAAGCTTCGAAACAAGCCCGACAACTCGCAAAACTCGATCTTTCGTCGATTTTGACGAAAAATGAATGTAATTTCCTTCCCGTTGGAGATATTTCGACGTTTAAGCACCCAAATAGCTGCATTTTACGCGCCGAACAGAGTGCACGCCGTATTGTGCTTCGAAACAATCCCAACATTTCGCAAAACTCGATCATTCGTCGATTTTGTCGAACAATGACCGTAATTTCCTTCCCGATTGAGATATACGGACATTTAAACGCCGAAACTACTGCATTTTGAGCGCAGAACATAGTGCACACTGTATTAAGCTTCAAAACAAGCCCGACAACTCGCAAAACTCGATCATTCATCGATTTTAACGACAAATGACCGTACTTTCCTTTCCGATTGAGATATTTCGACGTTTAAACGCCCAAATTACTGCCTGTTACGTGCAGAACATAGTGCACGCCGTACTAAGCTTCGAAACAAGCCCAACAACTCGCAAAACTCGATCATCTTACGATTTTAAAGAAAAATGACCGTACTTTCCTTTCCGATTGAGATATTTCGACGTTTAAACGCCCAAATTACTGCATTTTACGTGCAGAACATAGTGCACGCCGTACTAAGCTTCGCAACAAGCCCAACAACTCGCAAAACTCGATCATTCGACGATTTTAAAGAAAAATGACCGTACTTTCCTTTCCGATTGAGATATTTCGACGTTTAAACGCCCAAATTACTGCGTGTTACGTGCAGAACATAGTGCACGCCGTATTAAGCTTCGAAACAAGCCCAACAACTCGCAAAACTCGATCATTCGTCGATTTTAACGAAAAATGACCGTACTTTCCTTTCCGATTGAGATATTTCGACGTTTAAACGCCGAAACTACTGCATTTTGCGCGCAGAATATATTGCACACTGTATTAAGCTTCGAAACAAGCCCGACAACTCGCAAAACTCGATCATTCGTCGATTTTGACGAAAAATGAAGGTAATTTCCTTCCCGTTGGAGATATTTAGACGTTTAAGCACCCATATAGCTGCATTTTACGCGCCGAACAGAGTGCACGCCGTATTGTGCTTCGAAACAAGCCCAACAACTCGCAAAACTCGATCATTCGTCGATTTTGACGAAAAATGACCGTAATTTCCTTCCTGATTGAGATATTCGGACATTTAAACGCCGAAACTACTGCATTTTGCGCGCAGAACAGAGTGCACGCCGTATTGTGCTTCGAAACAAGCCCAAAAACTCGCAAAACTCGATCATTCGTCGATTATAACGAAAAATGACCGTACATTCCTTTCCGATTGCGATATTTCGACGTTTAAACGCCCCAATTACTGCATTTTACGTGCAGAACATAGTGCACGCCGTACTAAGCTTCGAAACAAGCCCAACAACTCGCAAAACTGGATCATTCATCGATTTTAACGACAAATGACCGTACTTTCCTTTCCGATTGAGATATTTCGACGTTTAAACGCCCAAATTACTGCATTTTACGTGCAGAACATATTGCACGCCGTATTAAGCTTCGAAACAAGCCCAACAACTCGCAAAACTCGATCATTCGACGATTTTAAAGAAAAATGACCGTACTTTCCTTTCCGATTGAGATATTTCGACGTTTAAACGCCCAAATTACTGCCTGTTACGTGCAGAACATAGTGCACGCCGTACTAAGCTTCGAAACAAGCCCAACAACTCGCAAAACTGGATCATTCATCGATTTTAACGACAAATGACCGTACTTTCCTTTCCGATTGAGATATTTCGACGTTTAAACGCCCAAATTACTGCATTTTACGTGCAGAACATATTGCACGCCGTATTAAGCTTCGAAACAAGCCCAACAACTCGCAAAACTCGATCATTCGACGATTTTAAAGAAAAATGACCGTACTTTCCTTTCCGATTGAGATATTTCGACGTTTAAACGCCCAAATTACTGCCTGTTACGTGCAGAACATAGTGCACGCCGTATTAAGCTTCGAAACAAGCCCAACAACTCGCAAAACTCGATCATTCGTCGATTTTGACGGAAAATGACTGTAATTTCCTTCCCGGTGGAGATATTTCGACGTTTAAACGCCCAAATTACTTCATTCTACGTGCAGAACATAGTGCACGCCGTACTAAGCTTCGAAACAAGCCCAACAACTCGCAAAACTCGATCATTCGTCGATTTTAACGAAAAATGACCGTAATTTCCTTTCTGATTGAGATATTGGGACATTTAAACGCCGAAACTACTGCATTTTGCGCGCAGAACATAGTGCACGCCGTACTAAGCTTCGAAACAAGCCCAATAACTCGCAAAACTCGATCATTCGTCGATTTTGACGGAGAATGACTGTAATTTCCTTCGCGGTGGAGATATTTCGACGTTTAAACGCCCCAATTACTGCGAGTTACGTGCAGAACATAGTGCACGCCCTAGTAAGCTTCGAAACAAGCGCCACAACTCGCAAAACTCGATCATTCGTCGATTTTAACAAAAAATTAACGTAATTTCCTTTCCGATTGAGATATTCGGACATTTAAACGCCGAAACTACTGCATTTTGCGCGCAGAATACAGTGCACACTGTGTTAAGCTTCGAAACAAGCCCGACAACTCGCAAAACTCGATCTTTCGTCGATTTTGACGAAAAATGTATGTAATTTCCTTCCCGTTGGAGATATTGCGACGTTTAAGCACCCAAATAGCTGCATTTTACGCGCCGAACAGAGTGCACGCCGTATTGTGCTTCGAAACAATCCCAACATTTCGCAAAACTCGATCATTCGTCGATTTTGTCGAACAATGACCGTAATTTCCTTCCCGATTGAGATATACGGACATTTAAACGCCGAAACTACTGCATTTTGAGCGCAGAACATAGTGCACACTGTATTAAGCTTCAAAACAAGCCCGACAACTCGCAAAACTCGATCATTCATCGATTTTAACGACAAATGACCGTACTTTCCTTTCCGATTGAGATATTTCGACGTTTAAACGCCCAAATTACTGCATTTTACGTGCAGAACATAGTGCACGCCGTACTAAGCTTCGAAACAAGCCCAACAACTCGCAAAACTCGATCATCTTACGATTTTAAAGAAAAATGACCGTACTTTCCTTTCCGATTGAGATATTTCGACGTTTAAACGCCCAAATTACTGCATTTTACGTGCAGAACATAGTGCACGCCGTACTAAGCTTCGCAACAAGCCCAACAACTCGCAAAACTCGATCATTCGACGATTTTAAAGAAAAATGACCGTACTTTCCTTTCCGATTGAGATATTGCGACGTTTAAACGCCCAAATTACTGCGTGTTACGTGCAGAACATAGTGCACGCCGTATTAAGCTTCGAAACAAGCCCAACAACTCGCAAAACTCGATCATTCGTCGATTTTAACGAAAAATGACCGTACTTTCCTTTCCGATTGAGATATTTCGACGTTTAAACGCCGAAACTACTGCATTTTGCGCGCAGAATATATTGCACACTGTATTAAGCTTCGAAACAAGCCCGACAACTCGCAAAACTCGATCATTCGTCGATTTTGACGAAAAATGAAGGTAATTTCCTTCCCGTTGGAGATATTTAGACGTTTAAGCACCCAAATAGCTGCATTTTACGCGCCGAACAGAGTGCACGCCGTATTGTGCTTCGAAACAAGCCCAACAACTCGCAAAACTCGATCATTCGTCGATTTTGACGAAAAATGACCGTAATTTCCTTCCTGATTGAGATATTCGGACATTTAAACGCCGAAACTACTGCATTTTGCGCGCAGAACAGAGTGCACGCCGTATCGTGCTTCGAAACAAGCCCAAAAACTCGCAAAACTCGATCATTCGTCGATTATAACGAAAAATGACCGTACTTTCCTTTCCGATTGCGATATTTCGACGTTTAAACGCCCAAATTACTGCATTTTACGTGCAGAACATAGTGCACGCCGTACTAAGCTTCGAAACAAGCCCAACAACTCGCAAAACTGGATCATTCATCGATTTTAACGACAAATGACTGTAATTTCCTTCCCGGTGGAGATATTTCGACGTTTAAACGCCCAAATTACTTCATTCTACGTGCAGAACATAGTGCACGCCGTACTAAGCTTCGAAACAAGCCCAACAACTCGCAAAACTCGATCATTCGCCGATTTTAACGAAAAATGACCGTAATTTCCTTCCTGATTGAGATATTGGGACATTTAAACGCCGAAACTACTGCATTTTGCGCGCAGAACATAGTGCACGCCGTACTAAGCTTCGAAACAAGCCCAATAACTCGCAAAACTCGATCATTCGTCGATTTTGACGGAGAATGACTGTAATTTCCTTCCCGGTGGAGATATTTCGACGTTTAAACGCCCCAATTACTGCGAGTTACGTGCAGAACATAGTGCACGCCCTAGTAAGCTTCGAAACAAGCGCCACAACTCGCAAAACTCGATCATTCGTCGATTTTAACAAAAAATTAACGTAATTTCCTTTCCGATTGAGATATTCGGACATTTAAACGCCGAAACTACTGCATTTTGCGCGCAGAATACAGTGCACACTGTGTTAAGCTTCGAAACAAGCCCGACAACTCGCAAAACTCGATCTTTCGTCGATTTTGACGAAAAATGAATGTAATTTCCTTCCCGTTGGAGATATTTCGACGTTTAAGCACCCAAATAGCTGCATTTTACGCGCCGAACAGAGTGCACGCCGTATTGTGCTTCGAAACAATCCCAACATTTCGCAAAACTCGATCATTCGTCGATTTTGTCGAACAATGACCGTAATTTCCTTCCCGATTGAGATATACGGACATTTAAACGCCGAAACTACTGCATTTTACGTGCAGAACATGTTGCACGCCGTATTAAGCTTCGAAACAAGCCCAACAACTCGCAAAACTCGATCATTCGACGATTTTAAAGAAAAATGACCGTACTTTCTTTTCCGATTGAGATATTTCGACGTTTAAACGCCCAAATTACTGCCTGTTACGTGCAGAACATAGTGCACGCCGTATTAAGCTTCGAAACAAGCCCAACAACTCGCAAAACTCGATCATTCGTCGATTTTGACGGAAAATGACTGTAATTTCCTTCCCGGTGGAGATATTTCGACGTTTAAACGCCCAAATTACTTCATTCTACGTGCAGAACATAGTGCACGCCGTACTAAGCTTCGAAACAAGCCCAACAACTCGCAAAACTGGATCATTCATCGATTTTAACGACAAATGACCGTACTTTCCTTTCCGATTGAGATATTTCGACGTTTAAACGCCCAAATTACTGCATTTTACGTGCAGAACATAGTGCACGCCGTACTAAGCTTCGCAACAAGCCCAACAACTCGCAAAACTCGATCATTCGACGATTTTAAAGAAAAATGACCGTACTTTCCTTTCCGATTGAGATATTTCGACGTTTAAACGCCCAAATTACTGCGTGTTACGTGCAGAACATAGTGCACGCCGTATTAAGCTTCGAAACAAGCCCAACAACTCGCAAAACTCGATCATTCGTCGATTTTAAAGAAAAATGACCGTACTTTCTTTTCCGATTGAGATATTTCGACGTTTAAACGCCCAAATTACTGCCTGTTACGTGCAGAACATAGTGCACGCCGTATTAAGCTTCGAAACAAGCCCAACAACTCGCAAAACTCGATCATTCGACGATTTTAAAGAAAAATGACCGTACTTTCCTTTCCGATTGAGATATTTCGACGTTTAAACGCCCAAATTACTGCGTGTTACGTGCAGAACATAGTGCACGCCGTATTAAGCTTCGAAACAAGCCCAACAACTCGCAAAACTCGATCATTCGTCGATTTTAACGAAAAATGACCGTACTTTCCTTTCCGATTGAGATATTTCGACGTTTAAACGCCGAAACTACTGCATTTTGCGCGCAGAATATATTGCACACTGTATTAAGCTTCGAAACAAGCCCGACAACTCGCAAAACTCGATCATTCGTCGATTTTGACGAAAATAGAATGTAATTTCCTTCCCGTTGGAGATATTTAGACGTTTAAGCACCCAAATAGCTGCATTTTACGCGCCGAACAGAGTGCACGCCGTACTGTGCTTCGAAACAAGCCCAACAACTCGCAAAACTCGATCATTCGTCGATTTTGACGAAAAATGACCGTAATTTCCTTCCTGATTGAGATATTCGGACATTTAAACGCCGAAACTACTGCATTTTGCGCGCAGAACAGAGTGCACGCCGTATTGTGCTTCGAAACAAGCCCAAAAACTCGCAAAACTCGATCATTCGTCGATTATAACGAAAAATGACCGTACTTTCCTTTCCGATTGCGATATTTCGACGTTTAAACGCCCAAATTACTGCATTTTACGTGCAGAACATAGTGCACGCCGTACTAAGCTTCGAAACAAGCCCAACAACTCGCAAAACTGGATCATTCATCGATTTTAACGACAAATGACCGTACTTTCCTTTCCGATTGAGATATTTCGACGTTTAAACGCCCAAATTACTGCATTTTACGTGCAGAACATATTGCACGCCGTATTAAGCTTCGAAACAAGCCCAACAACTCGCAAAACTCGATCATTCGACGATTTTAAAGAAAAATGACCGTACTTTCTTTTCCGATTGAGATATTTCGACGTTTAAACGCCCAAATTACTGCCTGTTACGTGCAGAACATAGTGCACGCCGTATTAAGCTTCGAAACAAGCCCAACAACTCGCAAAACTCGATCATTCGTCGATTTTGACGGAAAATGACTGTAATTTCCTTCCCGGTGGAGATATTTCGACGTTTAAACGCCCAAATTACTTCATTCTACGTGCAGAACATAGTGCACGCCGTACTAAGCTTCGAAACAAGCCCAACAACTCGCAAAACTGGATCATTCATCGATTTTAACGACAAATGACCGTACTTTCCTTTCCGATTGAGATATTTCGACGTTTAAACGCCCAAATTACTGCATTTTACGTGCAGAACATAGTGCACGCCGTACTAAGCTTCGAAACAAGCCCAACAACTCGCAAAACTCGATCATTCGACGATTTTAAAGAAAAATGACCGTACTTTCCTTTCCGATTGAGATATTTCGACGTTTAAACGCCCAAATTACTGCATTTTACGTGCAGAACATAGTGCACGCCGTACTAAGCTTCGCAACAAGCCCAACAACTCGCAAAACTCGATCATTCGACGATTTTAAAGAAAAATGACCGTACTTTCCTTTCCGATTGAGATATTTCGACGTTTAAACGCCCAAATTACTGCGTGTTACGTGCAGAACATAGTGCACGCCGTACTAAGCTTCGCAACAAGCCCAACAACTCGCAAAACTCGATCATTCGACGATTTTAAAGAAAAATGACCGTACTTTCCTTTCCGATTGAGATATTTCGACGTTTAAACGCCCAAATTACTGCGTGTTACGTGCAGAACATAGTGCACGCCGTATTAAGCTTCGAAACAAGCCCAACAACTCGCAAAACTCGATCATTCGTCGATTTTAAAGAAAAATGACCGTACTTTCTTTTCCGATTGAGATATTTCGACGTTTAAACGCCCAAATTACTGCCTGTTACGTGCAGAACATAGTGCACGCCGTATTAAGCTTCGAAACAAGCCCAACAACTCGCAAAACTCGATCATTCGACGATTTTAAAGAAAAATGACCGTACTTTCCTTTGCGATTGAGATATTTCGACGTTTAAACGCCCAAATTACTGCGTGTTACGTGCAGAACATAGTGCACGCCGTATTAAGCTTCGAAACAAGCCCAACAACTCGCAAAACTCGATCATTCGTCGATTTTAACGAAAAATGACCGTACTTTCCTTTCCGATTGAGATATTTCGACGTTTAAACGCCGAAACTACTGCATTTTGCGCGCAGAATATATTGCACACTGTATTAAGCTTCGAAACAAGCCCGACAACTCGCAAAACTCGATCATTCGTCGATTTTGACGAAAATAGAATGTAATTTCCTTCCCGTTGGAGATATTTAGACGTTTAAGCACCCAAATAGCTGCATTTTACGCGCCGAACAGAGTGCACGCCGTACTGTGCTTCGAAACAAGCCCAACAACTCGCAAAACTCGATCATTCGTCGATTTTGACGAAAAATGACCGTAATTTCCTTCCTGATTGAGATATTCGGACATTTAAACGCCGAAACTACTGCATTTTGCGCGCAGAACAGAGTGCACGCCGTATTGTGCTTCGAAACAAGCCCAAAAACTCGCAAAACTCGATCATGCGTCGATTATAACGAAAAATGACCGTACTTTCCTTTCCGATTGCGATATTTCGACGTTTAAACGCCCAAATTACTGCATTTTACGTGCAGAACATATTGCACGCCGTATTAAGCTTCGAAACAAGCCCAACAACTCGCAAAACTCGATCATTCGACGATTTTAAAGAAAAATGACCGTACTTTCTTTTCCGATTGAGATATTTCGACGTTTAAACGCCCAAATTACTGCCTGTTACGTGCAGAACATAGTGCACGCCGTATTAAGCTTCGAAACAAGCCCAACAACTCGCAAAACTCGATCATTCGTCGATTTTGACGGAAAATGACTGTAATTTCCTTCCCGGTGGAGATATTTCGACGTTTAAACGCCCAAATTACTTCATTCTACGTGCAGAACATAGTGCACGCCGTACTAAGCTTCGAAACAAGCCCAACAACTCGCAAAACTGGATCATTCATCGATTTTAACGACAAATGACCGTACTTTCCTTTCCGATTGAGATATTTCGACGTTTAAACGCCCAAATTACTGCATTTTACGTGCAGAACATAGTGCACGCCGTACTAAGCTTCGAAACAAGCCCAACAACTCGCAAAACTCGATCATTCGACGATTTTAAAGAAAAATGACCGTACTTTCCTTTCCGATTGAGATATTTCGACGTTTAAACGCCCAAATTACTGCATTTTACGTGCAGAACATAGTGCACGCCGTACTAAGCTTCGCAACAAGCCCAACAACTCGCAAAACTCGATCATTCGACGATTTTAAAGAAAAATGACCGTACTTTCCTTTCCGATTGAGATATTTCGACGTTTAAACGCCCAAATTACTGCGTGTTACGTGCAGAACATAGTGCACGCCGTATTAAGCTTCGAAACAAGCCCAACAACTCGCAAAACTCGATCATTCGTCGATTTTAACGAAAAATGACCGTACTTTCCTTTCCGATTGAGATATTTCGACGTTTAAACGCCGAAACTACTGCATTTTGCGCGCAGAATATATTGCACACTGTATTAAGCTTCGAAACAAGCCCGACAACTCGCAAAACTCGATCATTCGTCGATTTTGACGGAGAATGACTGTAATTTCCTTCCCGGTGGAGATATTTCGACGTTTAAACGCCCAAATTACTGCGTGTTACGTGCAGAACATAGTGCACACTGTATTAAGCTTCGAAACAAGCCCGACAACTCGCAAAACTCGATCATTCGCCGATTTTGACGAAAAATGAATGTAATTTCCTTCCCGTTGGAGATATTTCGACGCTTAAATGCCCAAATTACAGCATTTTACGCGCAGAACATAGTGCACACTGTACTTAATCGTCCCAACAATCCCAACAACTCGCTAAACGCGATCATTCGTCGACTTTGAAGAAGAATGACCGTAACTTCCTTCCCGTTTTAGATACTTTGACGTTTAAACGCACAAATTACTGCATTTTAAGTGCAGAACATAGTGCACGCAGTACTCAGCGTCGAAACGAGAACAACAACTCGCAAAACGCGATCATTTGTCGATTTTGTCAAAAAATGACCGTAATTGCCTTCCCGTTAGAGATATTTCGACGCTTAAATGCCCAAATTACTGCATTTTACGCGCAGAACATAGTGCACACTGTACTTAATCGTCCCAACAAGCCCAGCAACTCGCAAAACGCGATCATTCGTCGATTGTGTCGAAAAATGACCGTAATTTCCTTCCTGTTTGAGATACTTTGACATTTAAACGCAAAAATTACTGCATTTTACCTTCAGACCATAGGGCACGCTGTACTATTCGTCCCACCAAGCCCAGCAACTCGCAAGACGCGATTATTCGACAATTTTAATGAAAAATGTCCATAATTTCCTCTTCCCGTTTGAGATAATTCGACGTTTAAACGCCCAAATCACTGCATTTTACGCGCAGAACATAGAGAACGCTGTATTAAGCGGCGAAACGAGCCTAACAACTCGCAAAACGCGATCATTCATCGACTTTGAACGAACAGTGACCATAATTTCCTTCCCGTTTTAGATACTTCGACGTTTAAACGCCCAAATTACTGCATTTTACGCGCAGAACATAGAGAACACTGTATTAAGCGTCGAAACGAGAATAACAACTCACTAAACGCGATCATTCGTCGACTTTGAAGAAAAATGACCGTAACTTCCTTCCCGTTTTAGATACTTTGACGTTTAAACGCACAAATTACTGCATTTTAAGTGCAGAACATAGTGCACGCAGTACTCAGCGTCGAAACGAGAACAACAACTCGCAAAACGCGATCTTTCGTCGATTTTGAACGAAAACGAACTGTTATTGTGTTTCGGTTTGACATATTTCGACGTTTGAACGCTCTTTTCATTCAATTTTACACGCCGAACGTAGTGCACGTGTCAGGTCTCTCACTCCGCTCGATCCGTAATGCGGATACGAAATTGAAACACGCGACTCGAAGTGTCAAATCAAGAACGAACCGCGACTCGAAGAAGCTAATCAAGTATAACCCGTGAATCAAAACTGATCAAGAGCAACTTTCGATTTGGACAAATTAATTAAGAATATCAACGAGCAAGGAAAACAAATGGTACAACAGGATCGAGACGTTTTAATAAATTAACAGTTATGTGCACATGTAGATAACCACGCACGTATACATAATAAATGTCGGGTTAACGTCATGATTAAGGGTATGGGCGTGTAATGAATCTTCACTGGAATTGACCATCGTTGTTATACAATCGAGGTAATGTTGATTAACACAAGTGTGAGTATTACAGAATCGACAATTAACCGCGGTGGTTAGAGGCTAATGACAATGGCCTTAGGTTCGATAACGAATCCGCGGTCAACGGGATAACAAATATACTTTCTTCCAAAGTCTAGGTCGGACTCGTGGTTAAAAACGTGAAGTATCTGCTGACGAGATAGCACGAAAATGTACCTCTCCGTCACGGTGATGTTGCAGATGAAAACTTAGATAGGGTGTGTCTAAGGATACAATATCATCGGATTCGTCGAGGACAACCCTCGTTCAGAAAATGAGAAAAATGGACGGTGCTGTTAATTGGTTAATTTCTATGTTGGTGTTTAGAGAAAAATGCTAACCGCCCTCGAGGAAAAGTTGCTAGCGGAAAGCGTCGTGCGTGAGAAAAGCTGTTACGCCACGAGGCTTCGTATAAATCGTATTTCTAACCGTCACTCGCGGTCCTCAAGCGTCGCAGACAGATCGTCTTATCTGCCCGACGAAAAATATACAATGTATCGACGAGCGCATAGTTGTCGCCAAGCAGCGAGTTCCAGAAACGTTGATTTCGGTCCGTTATTTTATTCTACCAAAGAAGGTGGCCTACGTGATCATAGGCGCGAACGGTGGCGTGATCCGAGCGTAGTGGGGTTTGTCTCCCCGAGAAGACAAAGAATTGATCTAAGGGCAATCAGTCTCATTTGAAGATTCAAACGACATACATCGAGAGGTCTGACGATTGAAATTAAAGTCGTTCAGTCTAACGAATTCTTTAAGAGATATCGTAACGTCGGGTCAAATTTCTGTAACGCACTAACTGTATTCATCGTTAAATAAATTATGACGCTTTTATCATTATATAATTTATTGTTGAATATACACGCTATATTAACCTGTTAACACAGTGTTAAATTCATTGAACCACCCCTATTATCTTAACCGAAACAAGGGGAACGACTAATTCGCTGCGTCGATTATACGAATCGTAGCGAGAATTTACGTCTCTCGCTGACGCGTTTTCGTCGTAACAAAAGCAGATTTCGCATATCTGTCCGTAGTAGGTGATAGATTAAGGGACTGCTAAGACCAAGTCTGTTTGTCCGTTTGAAGAACCATAGTTAAATAAATACTAAGATTTATAGCAGGTCCTTATGCTAGTTAGAAATATACTGTGAAGATGTATCGACATCTGGCAATCATCTTATCCGAAGTATGGGATCTTTGTGTAGCGAACCACGGGACAGGAACCGTGGGGAAGTTTACTGTCGCGTGCCGCTACAACTGCATTTTTTTAAGGAGAGCTATACAACTACTCCATACCACTGTTAGGTGAAAACGTTCATCCCGTGACCACGGCTACGTTTACCGACTAGTTTTATCACTTCGAGCCCAAGCCCAGTGTCATAAATCTCGGGCAAACATAATCGCATTAAATCATAAAAGCTATATTTTATTATTTAAGTACAGCTATAAAAAGAAGTCTAAAGTATTGGGATTTCCCTAAAAAATTCCAAAGGAAAGGCTCATGTTCTTTCATCTCCTACATGCATAAAAAAATATATACTAAATACATAAAATAATATATAAACGTACACATAATAAATAAACAAAAAATACACTAATGTACGTTGAATAAATCAAAGTCAAGACAAGGAACGTCCGCGAAATGTTCCTCAGGATACATCTGACGAAACATATCCATGCACCATGCACCATGCACGAACAATAAGCGAAACTCCTCCCCGACCCGAAAGGTGATTACGCACGTGAGCACCCAAAACTTCCGAAGGAATCTCTTCGGACAGTCGGACGTCGCACATTCGTCAGTAATAAGAAACTCGATGGATGGTGGACATGGGGGAACCTCTGTATTCTCATTATCATCGATTTGATGGGAGGATCATTCGAGAATGACGGCAGCGGAAGATTTGCGGCGACATTCCCGGCCGGGAGAAACAGTTTACGCATGAGTGATCTTCGCTTCTATTCTTGACATCTCACGCCTCCGCGTTTACCGCGCTGCCTTGAACCGTTTGGCTTATATCTCTTACGTTGCTTCCACTTCTTGCGCTAGAAGAAACCACAAAAAAATGGAAGGATAGAGATAAATACCAATCAAAGAGCGAGCAAGGGATAAATTCAAAATGTAAAATTACACACCTGTATAACTGTATCAGATACCAAAGACGTAGACGCCTCCGTGTTCATAATTGAAGAAAACCGAAACGCGAATCAAAAACGAACGAACACGAAACCTGTTATCGTGGAAAACAAAACCACGTCAATTAATTAAAAGCAAGGCAAAACACTCAAAACGACAGTCACATGGAAATACTGATTCAAATTCCCGTAACGACAAGCATGAATAATCCAAAGAAAAGCACAAGGACATGCGCATCTCAATTGATAATATTCACGATTATAACATTTTAAATAATAGTACGAAGTTAACGCACCTCAATTGATAAAGCCCATAATGAGCATAACAAGCAGAACAATAAAAAACAACGCACTATGATCAGTAATTCCACTTCACACCACTTTCCAGAAAACAGGAAATAAAGCTCACGACAAACACACGAATGCTCGGAAAGAAGACTTTATTGAAGAGCACGAAATAATACGTGTTGCACAATCGAGAGTCGGCGGAACAATGGGACAGCCGCTAACGCGCACCGCTCTGTACGCGCGATCGCCCCACCACGACTCTCCCGCCACGACTCTCTGCACGACAGTCACGCGACATTCTCTCACATAGCGTCGATAGGAAGCTGAGAGATTAAGACACGGCGTGAATAAGATAACCAAGCAGACGAGGCATCAGCGAATGATAGGCGATTACAGCATCCACATTTTGTCACGTCGATGGGAAGATTAGACTGCAGCGTTGTGAGTCCCATGGGAGCAATCTGTCACGTGAGAATTATCCCATGGTAGACTTAGATATAAATAAGCGTAGCGACTTAGAGTAATTAGTTACGAGTTACCAGTCACCATTTGTCAATCAAAAAGTTTACATCTGTCAGTCTGTCAGTCAATTGTCAATAATTAATCAACTAGTTAGTCTCAATCGAAATCGAGTTTGTTGAAAATTTATAAGTATTAATTGCGCTAACTATTGAGTCCAAATAAGTTTGTTACGGTTCGACTAACCGACAAGTTGTAGATCTAAGAGCGATCGACAACATACATAGTCAAGCTGAGAATTTTAATTTTGTATATTCTTTTCTCTGATAATTTCATGTTTGTACGATATTCGACATCGAAATAAAATTATTCGTTCACAGTTATAATTGACAACCGAGAATATCATATATAGACGATTAACACAGTTCCTATTTAAGACATATTGAACTCATAACGGCCGTCCGCTGTATTAATTAGTGATCTGACGCAGCTGAAAACAATGCACTGATTACGATGTTTTCAATCATCGAAAACACCTACGGGCTTTTCTCTTTCTCTTCCCACTGCTAGCAAATATTGCTCATCTTTGGGCGAGACCTACGAAACCACGCTGGTTATCCACAGAGAACACCGTCGCCAATTGACATATTCGTTCTTGCTTACGGTTTCGCAAAGTCGTTAAAGACAAAATAATTGTTTTTCTAAATGACGAAGTATTAACGATAAAACGATTATTCGCAGTGTTAACCTGTGATCACGACGTAGCCGAAGACGTTGCGCTGGTTACGGCGTTTTCAATCGTTGAATACAGTTACGAATTTTCGCATTTCTCCTCCAATTGTTAGTAAATATTGTTCATCTTTGGGCAAGGCTTACTGTTACGTCGGCCGACTCTCTACCTGGACCGGGCCTCGGATGGCAACCATATGTCTGCACATCCTTGTTGCGTACCCTTAAGAATCTCAAGGACCGACCATAAATCTTAGAAAATTCCAACTAGAGTCATTCAGATCGAACAAAGATCTTTTCTACGAAGGCGTTTTCTAAGATCTCTGGTTTGTGTCCGGAAAACACTTTAAAATTAGTTCTTTTTCACACGTGCGATGCTTCCCACCACCAACTTTCTATCGAGGGTGGCTGAGACCCCTCCTAGTCCACCAACAATCGTAATAGCCAATAGAAACAATGTCTATTACCCTCACTTTCCTGGCCAAAAACTGTCATCAACAAATCCAATGATCCCGTGCGCTAGACACACCCTTTCTTAGCTCTCCTCTGACACAGCATCGTCACTGTCAGATTAGTCCATTTTCGTCGTCCGAACAGTCAACAAGTCTACCACGGTTCTACCTTCAAATCAATCCGTTTGTAAAGTCTAACTATCTCATCGAGAGATATCGTCAAGTCGGGTCATATTTTCGGTAACGCATTAACTGTACTCATCGTCAAATACTTGTGACGCTCATAATATTGTGTGATATATCGTTGAATATATACGTCATATTAACCTGCTAACACAGCGTTGATTTCAATTAACCACCCCTGTTATCCTAATCGAAACAAGGGGAACGACTCTTTCGCGGCGTCGATTAACTGAATCGTAGCGAGAATTTACGCCTCTCGCTGACGCGTTTTCCTCGCGACCGCGTCTCTCCGTGAATGGTCGTAACACAATCTTTAAATTGGAAATGAGATAGGTTCGTATTAACCGGAACTATGGACGAATTCGAGTTCTAAACTCCGAATAATATTTATCATGTCTGTCAATCTTATACATATACTGAAACTAAAATATAATATGTAAATTAAAAATGACAAAACAATGCACGCCGCGATGATTTAAAATCACAAAAAATTTTTAATATAGAATACTTTATATAATATTTAATAATATTATATATTATGTTTAACATAAATCATTCTGACCACACAAAATTGGATGAATTACTTTATTAAAAAAAATTGCAGTTTCGGTAGCAGACTTAGGTTTATTTAAATTTTGAGTATACAATACACAATTACATTATCATTAGTGCGAATTAAGAATCCAACAAAATGAGTTAAAATTAAATACCGAAGGGGAAGTGATAATGTGGAAACTTGCTGGTAACTCAAACATTGTTATTAATTTCATAAATTACATACTATTAATCGCATATTCCTGAATTGTATATTCTTCGCAAAGAGACTCGTAGAAATTACGATCAAAATCTATAATAATTCTTGTATCGAATAGGTTCTCATCGGCATACAATTATCAAAAAATAATAGACATTTAAAGTAATATTTTTAATATATAAATAGTTTTCTTCCAATATATAAATAATATCGAAAACATTATTAGAATATGACATATCATACATACATATATATATTGTATAATATAATAACATATATAAAAATATATAATATAATATATAAATAATAATACATATTATTATTATTAATATAATATAAATATTATATTATATATTATTATTATTATTATTATATACTATGTTATACATTATATATTATATATTTACGTACATATAAATTGAAAATGTTAACAATATACACATTTGTATACCTAGACTGTGGATATTTATGGAAATTTATGTGTTTACAAACGTAATTTAGAAATGAAATCTAAATAGAGATTATGGTAATCCGTTACATGTTATAACATGTCCACTCGTTATAACGAACCTGCTTTGAATGCTTTATATATTTTTGCATATTATCTGCATTCTGCGAATTTTTACACATTTCCCACAAATTTCCCACAAATGCATAAAAATTCGCAATCTATTATTAGATCATCACATCTATTTTCTTGGATCGTTAGCATGTAATGAAGTTTTGTCACTAAAAAAAGCCTACTACAAAACATACTCGATATTTGGTATTCCATATTATCATTTCTCTTCCATAACGTTATAAGAATTTTCTACATTTCGATTTCGCGAAAATCACGACTGATATTTCGGAAGATTTAATTTGATCGAAGAAATTCGCATTTTCCTTTCATCGCATATCACCTTACAGTATTTTCTTTCATTTCAGCTTCCCAAATTCACGCCTGAGATTATATCAGGGAGACATGTACGTAACAGAAGATGTAAACATATGAGATGCTTCAGATTTATATACACGAATCCAATAGTATGATAATGTTGATAAATATATAATTTGAAAATGAAATAGATTTATAAAAATCTGCCTTAAATTGAAAATACAGTAATTATATAGATTTTTAGAAGATATGTCATGAAGATATTTTTTCAGAAACTAATGAATATCAATTTCATTTTTCCTATAATTAAGTGGTACAGGAGGTACCAATCTTATAGTGCGAAACCAATTTTTTTGGGCAATATTTGGAGAGAAAAAGGAGAGCCCCTAGATTTTTTAAAATGGGAGGTGGTATTAATGTTCTGTTATTTGGATTACTTTTATCAAACTGAATACCATTTACTTGAACCATTTTTTTATTATGCATAGTTACCGAATTATGTCGAAAAATTTGTTCTGGAGGGAAATATCGAGGAAGTGAAAATGAGGCGAAGAAAACGAAAAATATCGGAGTAGTTTTTTTACTAAATGTTCAAAATCATATTTTTAGATTTCTTAGAGACTTATTAATAACTCGTCTACACTCTTGAACATTTGATAATATTCATGGAGTAACCGATATTGATGACATGTTCATAACAAGCAACACGTCAACAAAATATTCGCCATAAATCTGTAATTGTGTGCGATAGAAAGAAAATAGTTTAAGTAAATGTTATTCAGTTTGATAAAAACTATCCGAGTAACAAAAAATTAATATCATCTACCATTTAAAAAAATTTAGGACGACCTCTTTCTCACCGTAAAAGTCGCTTTTCACACTAAAAGATCAGCTCTCCTGTAGCATTTTTTATACCAAAAATGAAGTCAGCACCTTCACTGATTTTTAAGAAAACGGCTTGTAACACTTCATTTGGAGCACGACGTAGATTTAAATATCTTGTGTAGTTTTATATGCAGAGTAATTGAATTTTCAAAGAAAAAATACGATAAACATGTGTTTCGTAAAGAAAAGGGTAATTTGAATAGAATGGATGTTATATTGTATAATGTATTGAGATCCAATGATTTTCAAGGTATAATTTTTAATCCTTCTGCGATAAAGTTTGGAAATATTAAAGATATGAAATACAGTTATTAAAAAACAAATACAAAACAATTCTAAAAAGTTTTAAAGAAAATTCATAATTCATGTTCGTGGTTCAAATATAGTTCAAATATAGAAAAATGTGCATTTAAAAATTTTCTTCATCTCTACGAATTTCAAAGATTAACCTTTTTCATTTTCTTCATTTTTTCGCGTTCATAACTCTGTAACATCGTACAAATCTACTTGAATCGGAAGTAAAAGTTGATTGATACATATGAAATTGTAAAATTGTGTGCTTCTAGTTAGCCCATCCGTTACAATAATACTTATTTAATTAAAGACATTCATTATATAAATTTAACAAACAAAAGAAATAAAGTACCAAAGTAATTATATGTATATACATATAATACGTCAAGATATAATACGACATTGAACTTGAAATAATAAGGTAAACGAATGTTGAACTTCTAAAAGTATTTCAGAATACTCACGTATTATAATATCTGTAATTAAACAATTGCTTGAAAATAATCACTATCGTTCGAAGAATCCTATAAATCCAAAAATATCATTTCAACAAAGCAATGAAAATAAATAATTTGAAATAAACAAATATGCAGTGTAAAGAAATCTAGAAACGCGATATATAATTAGCAATTCAAAATAATTTTACAATAAAAGTCTTTGGAAACTCGTGCATTTTCTTCAAGCGTATAAAACAATCGGTTGACGCATGAACAATGATTAATCGATCAACTGAAACAATTATTATTAATCGTAACTGGTTAGATTAGTGCTCTCACTACTTGATTATCTTTTCTTGTTTTACGAAGTTACTATAGTAATAAGTATTGTCTGTTTTTGCAACTGCATCCATTTTTTTATCTTTTTTATTTTCTTCTCTTCCTCTTTATTTCTAGATTTAAGTAGTAGACTAACTTAGAACGTCATGACGAAACGTTCTCGAAAATCGTAGAATCTCGTATTTGTGTATGACATCAGTGGAAATCTTTTAGCTACGACTAATTAATTATAGGGGTTAACACGACTCGTTCTTTTGTGAATATTACGCGTGTGCATCTTAACACGTGCGCGATTAACTATATTGTTAATTATCTTATATATTCTTTATATATGCGTGTGATATTGTAACTATGTATACATACGTATATAGATATATCTTCTATACATTATATAATTAATTTACATGTATATATGTATATATAACTCTGAGTACAAATAATGTTTACAAAAATATTATTTTGGGAAGGCAAACTTTCAATTATAAATCGCTTACTCTTCGATACTCACGAATGTAACAACAACACGACTGATTTATCTACAAACATAGAAGGAAATTCTCATGCCTTCCTCGAATTGAAAATCAATTCTCGGTTTCAAATTCATTAATTTTGAAAAATTTCACGTTCTCGCAGCAATCTTCACTAAAAAATTACGTACTAACCACAGCCAGTTCGGACAATGTGGTTTTTTACAATATCTAGCAGCATTCACATATTTCTATATTTTAGCCGCACGTTCAACTTCCAAACATATGAATTAATTGTATTCGGTATAGTGTGTAATATGACATTTGCCGATTGTTTATTTGTGTATTAACGCACTCGCTCTCGATATTTGGTTTTGTCAATGTATAAGATGATCCGGCAATAAAATCGAATCGATCGATGCGTGTTCTTTTTTTTTTTTTCGTACTTATAGAAGAATCATGGTATAGTATAAAGTGTGTCTAAAACGTGGAAAATGGCAAAAATGAATAGGGAATTTTGAATTTCGTTGGCGGAACGAAGACACACTAGATGAGATAAAAAAACAAATTTATATAAAGATAAAAATGTAAAAGATGTAGCCTGGAAATATGTAATTCATTAGAAGAAGATTATGATGTAATTAATAGATCAGAAAAATAATTTTTGCCAGAAATGAAGAAAAGATTTGTCATATTTCATGTTTTAAATGTCTTTTGCCATCATTATATATATTCAACAATGATGAAATTTTAGAATTTCAAGCGAAAGTTTATAAACTTAACAAAGAAAGCTATGAAACTGCACATATGAATATAATCACTGTTCTATCATAAGCCACATATCTATCATATAATCCTTCTAAATAATTAACAAATGAATCTTATGAACGAAAAAATTATAGCACATGATGAATCTGTCAGAATTCGATCATCAATAATTTAAAAATTATTGTCATTTAGGGATCTAGTTCATTTCTAATTTCAATATTTGCACTTAACCCTCCGCCCGCAACATGGCTTATACTAACGCGATCAGCTCTTTTAGTCTCTGATCTGGTTTTTTATTGTTTTGGACTTCAAAAAATATGAAAAATTCTCAAGTACTTATTATAATCCTTAGTTTACTATACAAAGGACACTTTAGCCAAATGTCTAAATCTTCTTGCAAGCAAAATAAAAATTTGACGGAAAGTTATGAAAAAATGGGATTTTCTTCAAGGTATACAGTTCTGTATTAAACAAATATTTAAAGGATGATATTGTTGGATTCTACCCATAAGACTATAATATTTCGAAAAAGAAATTTATCAGTCTTAGAATAGTATAATTATTTTGAGATCTAAATTTGCAGGATTTTTGTGTAGATTATTTATTATTGAAAAATGATATGAGACACGTGTCGAAAAAAGAAGGTTTCATATGTCATACTTACTAATGTATGAGAAATATAGGAGTCATACAAGACACTTAAGCGGTCACCAAGGAATTGATATATGTAATAAAATAAAAAAAATTACGCATTTAAAAAGATTCACTTAGCAAAAGACTGATGTGGATGGCAATATGGTTCGCTGAAGGTACAGTGCTCATTTTACCCTCATGGTATTCGGAACTGAATTGAATGAAGTAAACAGTGTTTGCGTAGTCAAGGCCTTGTAGTTGCAAGCTTTTTTAGATGCAGGAACCACGAAGATTGACATTTTCGTTTCGTAGAAATTAAATAATGAAAATTTCGTCTGGGACTCGAAGAACCATACTGCAAGCAGAGGGTTAATGTAACTTTAAAAATTAGTGTTTAGTGTAGTGTTTAATGTAGTGTTAAAAATTAGATTATATATAATATGTATAATGTATATAATGATTGTGTACTATAATAAGAATTAAAAACTGTTCTTAACCATGCCATAACTTTCTCTTCGTGATTAATGTTAGTCTCATAGTTATAGACATTGATATACGAAAATTTCATTTCATCTGTACTTAATAGAGACATGATAGGAATCTGATAGGAATCTGATAGGAATCTAATTGATACCTATCTTTCACAACAGGATGTATCCAATATCTTCTGATGCTCCTTTTTCTCTGACCACTGTAATATCGAAACATGGTGGAAAACGTATTCACATGCATATTATAAAATAGATAAATAAAGAAAGTAAGATCAAGAAATCGATCAAGATACCGTATCGTCTAAACTGGCTGTTAACGCTTCGCATCGTGAACAAACTTCTCACTAGGTTCGTCATAAACTTTACCTATGTACTTGACTCGAAATCAAATTACTCAAAACGTTTATCTTTGGTTTGTTTCAAAATCGTTTTAAAATATAGGATAAAAATTCGTAATTTCACTAACGGCAAAGAGATATTTGCATTTTAACGAATTCCTCAAACCGATGTAAAATATTTTTGGTGGCAGCGAACATTATTTTTTTGCTGTAAATTTACTGTAATAAACTTAGCGAGTTCTTTATTTGTTTATATCATTTCCGAAATGGTGCGAAAATCTTCCGCTAAAATTGCAAATTTTTAGTCTCCTTTTTCGGTTACGAATATCTTTTCTCTCGTGATTTATAGTCGCAGAACAGAATTTACGTATGTTGTAATTTGTATAATTTATAAAATTTATATAATTAGTAATATTTTATGCAATTTGATAGGGTAGATTTGACAAATTTAATACATGTGAAAAATATTCGAAGTGAAAATTTCGCAATGAAAATTTTGCAGTGAAAATTTCACAGACAACGTTTCACATAAAAAGCTTCGCTGTGATAGTATTGCACTGATCCAGAGACTCTTTAACATCGCAAATTTAATTTGCCGTTAGCAAAGTTTGATGCAAATTCTTTACTCATCGTGGTCGTCTTGTTTATTTACGTGTCACAGAAAATGGTGTATAACCAAAAGTATAACGGAGGTAAAACAGAATGTTTCGGTTTAATCTCATGTTTAATCTCGTAATCCAACATCAACATCGCTTCCCAGAATGTTTTTGACCAAGCGGCAATCCATATTTATTTTTACATTGTGGAATTTTCCTTAATCTTTTTTCACTTTAATTTGTGATCTGTTATTAGTATATAATCTATTTTAAAAATTCCATTATATGAAAAAACGTAAAAAGGATTACACAATTCATAATTGGTGTCTTTGAATTATATATTACCGTAATAGTTGGGGGTAGATTTAAAACATGTGTAGATCACTTAATTTTAATTCTTTGAAAATGTAATATAAGAAAAATGCAAACAATGCAGAAAATTGTCAATTATGATACCCATTAAAATTCTATAGTTTATATATTATCATACATAACGTAATTATTGAAACTATTTTTAAAAATTTTGAAAAGCTGTAAGGAATATATATCTTTTATATCCGATATCAGGAGTACAAAAAATTTTGATGATATAAATATTAAAATGTACTGGAGTTTAAAAAATTGAATTTGACGTCAGAAACACAAGAAAGCTTGATAAAGTAATTATTAGAATTTACTGAAATTTTATAAACTAAAAATAAATATTTTTCTATGTCTGAGAAATACGAGAAATCTTGATTATTTTCTAGACTACAAATTCTTCACTGTTTTACTATATTCTGAAAAAATTAAGGTATTTTATTTTAATTTGTGTCCTATATCTTATATTACAAAAACTCTATAAATGATCTTTATGCATTGAAATGAAGTACTCTATGATGAAATGATCCAACTGAAACTGTAAATTGGCTACAACCCAACTGTACCAGTAGAGGATTAACATCCGGGAACTATACTCAATTTAATATATATATACTTTTTTTTACACAAGATTTCTTTTCTACTTCACAGTAGACTTCGATCTCAAACATCTCTCTGTAAGTAGATAGAAACTATACAATACGATTGTCGCTTGATCAATTAAACAGCTAATACGAATAATTTCGTTCGTTACTGAAACCAGATAGTCCTCCCGATAGGAGGATCGACGAAAGTTGTATAATTATACAGAAGTTACATAGGCTTGATAAAAATTCCTCGTGCCGACCTGTAAAGTATAACCTTCGCAATGATCCCGTTTTAACGAACAGTGGATTCGATGAATTTGGGTTTGTGAACAGTTGCATGTTATTTATACATTATTTCGTTCACACGAACAGATCCGGTTTGATAACTCGTGGATCTAGATAAAGATATACGGATAAAACATACCCAATCGTATCATGTTCATTTTCTATTTCGATGTTCTCGTAACGTCGTCCTGACGCACTCGTTTCTTATGAATGTTGTATAGTAAATTACTAAATATTATTATACACTACATATATGTTATGAGGCCTTAAGTTTAGATTTCATTTTCCATGAATTTTTGGTGAATCCGACGATAAAGTTTCGATCAGCTTGTGTCTTTTTTTTAATATATTTATGCGATCGTTCTTGATTCTTTCTTTTTTATCTTATATATTACGTTTCCATTAGCGTTGAAAATTTACGAATAGGAAAAGACCGTAGTGACAAGAGTATCGTTGAACTTTATCGTTAACATTTAAAGCTTATATTTATTAACGATTCGATTTTTTACTGCTTTGGTAAAAAGTAAACGACGGCGGTTCGATATCGCTTGTTGTCATTTCTCACAATCGTTCCACATAATTTCCGGGAAATGTACCAAAGTAACCAGTCCTTTGACTGGAACCAACGTACCAACCATCGTCACATTTCTCCATCACATACACCGTATCACCTTCTTTTAATTCGAGCTCATCTTCGTTCTGTGGTCTGTAATTGTAGAGAGCTCGGTATCTGAAAAGATATTTAGAAAATTGTTTTTACTGATTCCATTAAATTAAAGTCTATTTGATAAGTAGACTATAAATTTTTATCTATTTATACGAAATTTAAAGACAAAAATGCACAAATTTCATATAAAATACATAAAACATACAAAATATAATACTCGTCATAGTTTTTAATAGATATACCAAATGTCTGTTTAATACGATTATGTTTATTGCCATTTCGAATTTAAAAGATGTCTTATCAACAATTAAAGAAACAGATATAAAATATCTACATATTATGATATACGATGAAATATATCATACACGAAACTAAACAACACGATATGTTTGAGGTATTAAGACGAAGGTTGTATAAAAGACAAATGCAATTTGTAATTCTATCGTTAAATATGAAGGAAAAGATCTGATTGACATCAGAACTGGAGTTTGTTATTTGTTATTTTTGTTTTTATTTTATATAGAAGTTTATCTAATAATACTATGAAGAACTGAAATATATTTTGAAATATCAAATAAATAATATGTACAACTTGAATTTTTTCAATAATAGGGCGATATTAATAATGAAGTAATTTTGTTTAAAAACAAATTTTCTTCCTAAATATTTTTGACGATTAAAATGAGTAACTTTCTGAACATGGAGATTTAAATTTATTTGAAACATTTTAAAGAAACTTACGGTATTGGTTCAGAATGGGTGTCGATATGTAATGCTTCGTTAAGTTGTGAAACATGTAATTTGCTACCGCCCATCCGTGGCTAGAAATTACAACAATGAAAAGGTACATTAAAACAATATGAAAGTGAAGAATTGAAATAAAATCAAATTAAATATATCTATATTTCGGGATTCGAACCGCGATTATCCACTTGCTGGGCGGGTATTTCCCTATTTTTCCTTGGAAATGCATTTATTTTAACAAAGAAAGGTACAGTCTTTACACAGAACTAGTTTGGTATAAATAAAAAAACTCATTTAGTGAACTCAGTTATGGGTATTACACTTGGTCCGCGTGCACCTTCGTGTCTCACGCCCTTGCTTTTATTTGTATTCATCTTTTATTTTGTGTACGTGCGTATGTGTGTGTGTGCGCGCGCGCGCGTTTTGTGTGTATGGCGGGTGTTTCCCCAATTAATTGTGAGCTATACAAATCGTCGACGATTTCTTATCCCAGCGGGATACCATCTTCCAGTTTGTCTATTTTATTTCTTTAGTGAGGTCAGTGGGGTGTTTTCTCTTTAGTCTTCTTTTTACGAAAGTTTTGCTCGCTTCAGCAGTCAGCTAATTTGGATGTGTTGCCGTTCTTTCCTTGTATTTGTTTGCGTACCTGCCGATTTCTTCTTTGGCCGTTGATATTTTGAAGTCTTTGCGTATATCCTCGTTTCTGACATATCATGGGACGTTGACTATTGTTCTGAATATCTTCGATTGTAGCGACTCTATTCATGTTTATTCATGTGGCTCATTGCTGCTGTCCCTCATAATGGTATTCCGTAGGTCCAAATTGGTTCTACTATCGCTTTGTAAATTTTTAGTTTATTTTCCATACTGAGTTTAGAGTTTCGCCGGTACATCTGTCTTCTTTTTATCCGTATTTTGTCTATAATTGATTTAGTATGTCGCTTCCATGTATGTTTTGTGTTTAAGTAGAGTCCTAGTCCATGTAAGAATGTGCAATAAAGGTTTTTCGGCTCAAAACGGTGTGATAGATTTATCCAAAGAAAAAAATTAATAGCTATTGTGATCCTATCTCTGAATATAGAAATAACAACAGTGAGTTTATGCAAAAAAATTCGACGGCTTTATATTTCGAATAGAAGCATCACACAGTCGTAAACATTGCAGCTGTAGTTTCAAAACGTACCGGTAATGAAATTTAAAATGAGTGGAGGATGGAGATGAAATGTTAGCTTCAAGTATTTATTGGTTTCTGAGATATTAATAAAACAATTCTAGTACTATCCATTGAATTCTGCTTATGCAGACGTTACTTATACATCCGCCTACGCTATAGTAGTCAATTCTGTTGATTGTTGAATAACCGGAGATAGAATATCGCTATCGGCTTCAGTATCTATAGGATGTTCCATCTACGTTGTATTACGTGGATATCGAGAGGATGACTTAAACGATGGCCGAGCTGAATCGAGAGCGGAAGTGCAAAACCCAAGGAAATGTAATATTTCACTTAGATATTGGACGAGAGGAATACTTTCAAGAAAATGATCGGCGCATGTTGAAAACTGTGAAGCGGGCAGTCGTTCTACTCCGTCGTCCTAACAGCCTTTTGCAAATGAAAAAGCATGGCCAAAAATCTCACCTCAACTCTGTTAGGATTATTTCGTACCTCGTGCTCTCACACGCCACCGTACAAAATTAGTCGTAAGATCGATATTTGAGTCGACGGCTGAATATGTTATATATAACTCTCAACATATTCAGCCGTCGACTGCGGAAGCGTGAACACGTGTGTGCCCAGTGCCTAGTGCAGTTCACAATACAAGTGACGACCCTCCGTCGAAAGTGAAGTGAAATCAAAATAAAACAAGTGCTTCTAAACTTAATAGTAAACAATAAGACTCTTCTAATCTCCAATCCGAATCATAGCCTCTCGACTAGTTATTTCAATTTGAATTAACTAGCTCGAAGATGTCCCAAACATCTGGAACTAGCTCACTCGAGCAAAGCTGTAATCGCTTTATTCTCCCTCCTCCGTGGCAAAAGGACAAACTGTCCCATGTTCCAAACCATACAAACGACAACAAAAAACGCAAGCTAGACTTACCCAACAAAAATATAAATATCTCCACTTACAACAAATTCGAACTACTAGAATCCACACACGACACTATGAACGTAATAGAAACACCACCAAGCCAACAAAAGCAAAAGACTCCTCCTCCCCCACCAATCTTCATCGATGATGTCATCGATATTCAAACAATGATCAAGTTCATCGAGAAAGACATCAACAAAGAAGATTACCAACTAAAAATCAAAAACAATCAGGTTAAAATTCTGCCGACTAATCCAGACTTCTATAGAAAACTAACAAAGCTGCTAAAAACCCTGAACGCTAAATTCCACACTTATCAATTAAAACAAGAAAGACCCTTTCGAGTGGTACTACGCAATATTCACCACTCTGCTAACTTAGACGAACTGAAATACGAACTCCAAAATCTTGGCCATGAAGTTACCAATATCAGCAATATAAGACACATAATTACAAAAAACCCACTATCTTAAAAAACCCACTATCTTTATTCTTTGTTGATTTAAAGTAAAAGTCAAACAACGAAGAAATATATAATATCAACCTATTAATGAACTTGATAATAAAATTCGAACCACCTTTTACAAAAAAAGAGATAGTTCAGTGTAAAGGTGCCAGAATACGGCCACACGCAAAAATATTGCAACCGCAATTACTGCTGCGTCAAATGTGCAGGACCTCATTCTACAGACCAATGCACTAAATCAGCAGAAACTCCTGCGAAATGTATCCACCGTCAAGGAGACCACCCTGCGAACTACAAAGGCAGTTCAGCCTACAAGACCCTATATAACAACAAGTACCCCAAACCCAGAGTAAAGGACCTCACGATTCCAACACTCAGCCCACAAAAACTATCTACTCCTTCAACCTCCTATGCTCCGGTAGTTCAAGGAGTACAAAGCAGACCGATAATCCATAATGAACATTCCCAAAATATTCCAGTCCCAGTTCCCAGTCCACAAAACACGAAAACCCTCGATAGGCTCGAAAAATTAATCGAACAACAATCAGAGCAATTTAAAAGCTTGCTATCACTGCTTACACTCCTTGTGAGCAAACTACACTGCGACGTAAAATAAAACCATTGCATATAGCTCTTTGGAATGCCAATGATCTAGCTCAGCACAAATACGAACTAGAATTCTTCTTAAAACAACAAGAAATTGATGTAATGCTCACATCTGAAACCCACTTCACCGATAAAAATTACCTAAAAATAAATGGTTATAACTTCTATCATACTCAACATCCCGGCGGAAAAGCCCATGGCGGCACCGGAATTATCATAAAAACCAGCATAAAATATTATGAGCTTCCATCATTCCAAAAGGACCACCTCCAAGCCACAAACGTGACAATAGAAGATTGGCATGGTCCAATCACCACGTCAGCAGTATACTTGTCCTCCTAGACATTCTATCTCTAAAAAGGACTTCGATAACTTCCTCGAAGACCTCGGCAATAGATTCATAGCAGGAGGAGATTACAACGCTAAACATACCCAATGGAGCAGCAGACTTATTACAGCAAGAGGTGAAAATCTACTGAACAGTATAAACACCAACAGACTTAATTACCTCAGTACAAACGAACCCACATACTGGCCCACTGATAATAACAAACTACCTGACTTATTAGACTTCTTCATAACCAAAAACATCTCGCCAAGATATATCTAAATCAAATCTTCTGTGGAACTCTCTTCAGATCATTCACCCGTAATAACAATAATTAACTCAACAATTATTAATGGCTTTATTCACAACCAACTCACCAACTGGCAACTCTTTGGGGAAATCTTCAATCATATAACATCAGCCTCAATTCGCTTAAAAACAAACGAAGATATAGAAGCAGCCGCCGAATACCTAAACACCAGCATAGTAAACGCTATCCGTTCTTCCGCACCTATGAAGAGCTTCGACAATAAACACGAATATCCCCACCACATATTAAAGAAAATCATAGAAAAACGCACTTAGAAGAATATGGCAGAGCCATAGAACATCCGACGATAAGCGCAAGCTAAATAATGCAACAAGAAAACTCACTAAAACCGTTAGAAACTATAGAAACGACTGTTTTCAAAAATAGCTTGCCAACCTATCCCCACAGCTAACTCTAACTACTCACTATGGAAAGCATCCAGGAAACTCTCTCGTCCTCCGCTAACAATCCCTCCAATTCACTGTACGCAAGGTAGATAGGCGCGTAGCTCTACACAAAAAGCTAACTTGTTTGCCAGTCATCTAACTAACGTCTTCAAACCATATTCCCACACTACTCCAGATGAAATAACTGAATACCTGCACTCTCCCTTCCAGATGTCTCCTCCTATTGAGCCTTTTCTCATCATTAGAAGTCATAGAATGAATCCGACGTCTAAACCCCAAAAAAGCATCGGAGCATAATCTGATAAGTAACAAAACCGTTAAGGAGCTTCCCATAAAAGGGATTGCAATCATCACTTCCATTTTTAATGCAATTCTCCGCCTTCAATACTATCCCAAGCCCTGGAAAATATCATTGATTACTCTCATTCCCAAACCTGGAAAACCATTACATGAAACCAGCTCTTATCGCTCAATTAGTCTTCTGCCCACTTTGTCCAAACTATTCGAGAAGATGCTAATAATACGACTCCTTCCACTCTTAGAGGATCTAAAAACACCGCCAGATCACCAATTCGGTTTTCGAAAGCAACATTCTACGATAAAACAAATTCATCGTATAACTCGCAAGATCACCCAAGACTTAGTGTTACGTCGGCCGACTCTCCACCTGGATCGGGCCTCGCGTCGCGAGCGGAATGGCAGCCAGATGTCTGCACATCCTTATTGCGTACCCTTAAGAATCTCAAGGACCGACCATAAATCTTAGAAAATTCTAGCTAAAGTTATTCAGATCGAACAAAGATCTTTTTACGAAAGCGTTTTCTAAGGTCTCTGCTTTGTTTCTGGAAAACACTTGAAAGTTAGTTTTTCCACACGTGCGATGCTTCCTACCACCAACTTTCTATCGAGGGCGGCTAAGACCCCTCCTAGTCCACCAACAATCGTAATAGCCAATAGAAACAATGTCTATTACCCTCACTTTCCTGGCCAAAAACTGTCATCAACAAATCCAATGATCCCGTGCGCTAGACACACCCTTTCTTAGCTCTCCTCTGACACAGCATCGTCACTGTCAGATTAGTCCATTTTCGTCGTCCGAACAGTCAACAAGTCTACCACGGTTCTACCTTCAAATCAATCCGTTTGTAAAGTCTAATTATCTCATCGAGAGATATCGTCAAGTCGGGTCATATTTTCGGTAACGCATTAACTGTACTCATCGTCAAATACTTGTGACGCTCATAATATTGTGTGATATATCGTTGAATATATACGTCATATTAACCTGTTAACACAGCGTTGATTTCAATTAACCACCCCTGTTATCCTAATCGAAACAAGGGGAACGACTCTTTCGCGGCGTCGATTAACTGAATCGTAGCGAGAATTTACGCCTCTCGCTGACGCGTTTTCCTCGCGACCGCGTCTCTCCGCGAACGGTCGTAACACTTAGAAAAGAAAAAATATTGCACTACGGTATTTCTAGACATTCAACAGGCATTCGACAAAGTATGACATGAAGGACTATTGTTCAAACTAAAGAAAACTCTACCACACATCTACTACTCCATCCTAAAATCCTACCTAACCAATAGACAATTCACGGTAAAACACTTAGACGCTATAACCTCAACATTTCCAACAGAAGCTGGCATACTCCAAGGCAGTGTCCTCGGACCCCTGCTGTTCAACATCTACACTGCAGGCTTACCAACTTCGACAGATATAACCACAGCGACATACAACTGCTGACGATAGAGCCTTATTAGCCTCGCGCACAGACCCGACAATTGCCTCCTCTACTCTCCAGCAAGGTCTAGACTCTATGGAAGAGTGGTTCCACAAATGGCGCTTCAAAATAAATGAAAATAAATCCAGTCATATAACTTTCACATTGCGAAAACAATCCTGCCCACAGGTGACCATAAATAATATTCCAATACTAAACAAAGATTCAGTTAGATATCTGGGCATGATTCTAGACAGAAGAATGACATGGAAACGGCATATCGTAGATAAATCCAAAGAACTGAAAACAAAACTAAGTTAATTCTACTGGTTCATTGGCAGACGCTCCAGCTTAAACACGCAGAGTAAAATAATTCTATACAAAACCATATTAAAACCTGTCTGGACCTATGGGATCCAACTATGGGGAACAGCGAGTAACTTCTACATAGAAATTCTCCAACGATTCCAATCAAAAACTCTAAGATCCTTAATAGATGCACCTTGGTATGTTACCAACGAAACAATACATCGCGACCTTAAGATACCTACAGTCAAAGAAGAAATATCCAAGTTCAGAAACACTTATAATATAAGAGTCAACAACCACCAAAACTCATTAGTTACCCAATTACTTGACACGACGGATCAGATCCGCAGACTAAAAAGGAAATACCCCTTAGATTAAAGCATTAGATTCAATTAGAATCAAACATACTATAAACTTTTATAATCCAAGTTACAGTACCACGCCAAAATAATTTACTTAAAATTCTGTATGAGAATTGATTGTAAATAATCTACTAAATAAAAAAAAAAAGTTTCTAGGTTCGTCCGCTAATAAGATAGACACAGACACAGTCACAGAACCAAGTCACAGGATATGATACAATGATAACATTGTAGTTAATCTTGTTACGAAAGTGGCACAGTTTAAAACAATTAATTTTAGGGAAAAAAAACTACATTTATATTTTAGTAAGGAGAAAAAACCGTTGGGAAAATCCCAATGAACTACAGGTAAAAAACAATAAAAGTGCTGACAGGCCGGGAAGGATGGGAAATCGCGATCGGCCATATACCCGTGCCCCTTTAGGGCACCTGCGAGGTTAAAAAAGGTGTACTTGACCAACAACAACTCTTGGGCTAACAGCTGTAAAAACACTTGTATGTTGTAGGAGTAAGGACGTCTTGGTGGAAAGAATAGTCAATAGTATCCGGTACTACCTCGCGTCCTCTCCCCGGGGAACGCGAGATGCCTATAAAGGTTCCCTCCATGTAAAAAAAGAAAATAAAAAAAGAAAGAGTAGTGAATAGTTGTAGTTGGGGTTACGATTACTTGCAGTTGCGAGTAAGCTGCAAGTAGTTGCAGGTTAATCGTTACTCATGAGTTGTGAGCTGTGTTGTCAATTGTAAGTTGTAAGTTGAGTTGTGAATTATCAATTTAGTTGCCTTAGTTATATCACATTACAACATTAAGTTCTAATTAAATAATTATAGTTCCCTGCTTCAATCACAATAAATAAATCTATATAATAAATAAAGATCACTATAATCCTGATCTCTGTAATATATAAGTATATTATATATAGCTAGAACTCGGCATAGAATTATTTTTAAATATAATAAAATATTACTTTTTTAACCAAATTTATCAACTAGAAAGACAATGCTTATAAACCAAAATCAAATATCTCTTTTGTAATCTTCAATTTATAATCCTAAACAATCATAAAAGATAATAATCTAAACTCGAATTCATGATAATAATTTGAAAAACAAATTAATTTTTTGTGCTGTGTCATTTTTGAAACAAGGATGATATATTGTGCATATCATTTCGTTCAATCATTTTAGAATATTTTGTAATTATTATCTTTTTTGTTCAATATTTATAGTATACTATTGACCACTGAAGAAATTAATATAATGAGAGTGTATTTTAAATTACTAACCAGTGAATTGTAATGTGGCTGGGTTGTGTTAATGTTAACTGGTATGGACGGCATATAGTGATGGGATCCCATACTCATTTTCCCCCCAGCTGATCCATTTGCCAAAAGACTATGCGCAGCTGGAGAGGCAACTGGCTTGTTTTGTGTTGGCGTTTCTATAATTTAAAAAAGTCACTTACAGTACTTATTCAATATCAAAAGTATAAGTAAAAGATATATTACGTGAAATAGATATAGAACAAAATAGTTAAACAAAATAGAGCATTATTTTAAACTCATACAGATATTATGTTTTTGCTGTAGTTACATAGTAGAAAGTGAGTAATACCTGATCTAAGGCCAGGCTCTGTCATAACTTCAACGTAGGAGATGGGGAATATTCCCTTTCTATTTCCGATACGTCCCTCATACCAGTTTTCATCGACTCTTCTTGTCAAGACCACAAATTCCCCTAAAAGAATAATGTTTTTGTATTGATGATGTACTGATTCTGGAAATTTTTCGTTACATTAATATATTGCGCGTTGGCTAAATAAAAATACATCTTTCCTACATTGTCACTTAAATACTGATCACGTAAAAACAGATATATCTTTTTACATTAATATCCAGTATAAATTTTTGCTGCTGAGATATGTTGATATATTTTTTATATTTACCTTTGGCTAAAGATAATTCGAGATTTGTTTGGGCGACGAAATTGAATTTAGCTCGTGCCTGACCCTCGTGAGGTTTCTTTGGGGTCGTGCGTATACCATCGTAAGGTAAAATCTGTAATTTAAAAGATAGTGTTATTCTTTATAAGTTGACGTTTTTCAAATATTATTACTTTTCATTGTAAAGTGATTTACAAGATATGTGGGTGCGAAATCTTATTAGTAAATGCTAAAGCTCAACTGGAAAAAATAAGTAGAAAGAAGGAAATAGATTGTCAAGATTAGAAAAATAAATAATCTTATCATTAACATTATTTTCCTTTTACATTAAACTTCAATTAATATTATCGAATCGTAGGCGATTAACAAGAAGGTGTTAATTATGTAATTTTAAAGCACTTTATATTAATTTGTGTAAATACATCAGGTAAACTAACCCAAACTGTTATCACAAATAACTCAATGATAATAATTAAGAATTAATATAACATTTCTGACTTTTATAATTATTGAGCTAACTATAACATGAAGGTATTTTGTATATGTGTGTACTAACAAATAGCTTTATTTTAAGAATTCTTCGTTATAATGTAATATTATCAATGTTTAATAAACATGAGTGTATAGAATCTAATACCAATATTCTAATACATATACAATAACTCTCAAAACTGTTGCAATGATTCGTATTATGAGAGAAAAGTTAAATAAAAATCAGAAAAACGCTGTTGAGAAAAGACAAATTTTACTGAAAATTCCAATAATCAACTGTCCAGTTAATATACTTTTCAGTGAATTGTAATCCTAGTTTTTGATGTCTTATGGTAAACAGTGGTTTTTCTACTTTAACACGTATTATATAATCTTTTGGTGTTAAACCTCTACGAACAATATGCGGACTAACGTCCAGTCCAAAACAATTTTTAAGGGTTACCATGGGGTGCTCATTTAATTTTCGAGAATGACCATCCAATGATTTGCTACAACCTGATAGAACTCTTTTTCAAGTTTCTTAGCTACCTATCTCATTGATAAATTTTGTTTAACACTAGATTTACGGGACGCGTCATTTTGACGCATTTAGAATTTCGCGAAGAAAATGATAGAGACAGTTATTTAAGGAGATAAATATATATCGTAATTTATTTTCTTCAAAGCTTTCTAGTTCTCAAGTTTCCTATGTGATATATCTATCTCTGTGGATATGTGTGTCAATTTGATACAATCATAAAGTGCTTACTTTATTGATGCTTATCAATACTAGTAAATTGGCACCACTCATCAAAGTATTACTGCAGTGATAAATATAAACTAAAAGAGTTACTGCTAAAAGAGTTAGTTCTTCAAAAAAGTGAACGTGAAATGTAAACATAAACAATGCACGTGTCTATAAAAATCGAACTCATGGTGTTGTTTAATGAACATTTTCCCGTGGGGAAACGTTCTGTTTTTAATGGCAACATACGCATGCGATGTGCATTTAATACAAATTTGACTTTCTTAATTGAAAATTGTAAAATATAGCAGAATGTATAATACAGTGCAAAAGTGTTGAAACGCACTTCTAAAACATAAAACATTATATTTAACTTTAAAAATGAAATTAAATTTTTATTTTCTGAATATGTAAAAGCATAATAGTGTTATATTAATTTGCAATATAATCCGATTTTGATCAACAACATATATTTTTCTTGAATCTGTAACTAACATAATGTCAATCATTGTAACAGTTTTGAGAGTGACTCCAAGTATTCAGAATCTCTTTCGTAATTCTTTACGATCGAATAATACTACCCGCAAACGAGTATGACGTTTCTAACGTTCCTTATAAAAAAATAATAAAAAAGTATAGAATAAAACTAGTATAGTAATTCTGTAGAATTATACCATCCGCACCGATTTCGATTTTTTAATATGTTGTCGGAAACATGATTCTGAATAACTTTTGCCTCTATATGTTACTGTATCTTGGCTCCGATATCCGAGATATTCGCTAAAACTATTAGTACCATTACACTGAATTATGCCTATAATATGTTCGTAACAGTGTATGAGTTAGTATTGATTGCTGACCACATCACTGCAGCCGGTTAAAATAATATCAACCCCAAACCTATATAAAGTTTTATAAGAAAATCTTCGTTTATAAAAAAATCGAGTTTGAAAATTTGTTGAGTGTACTCTAACTTGACTAAGTACCGACTAGGTGTGTAATAGATCGAAAATGTAAAATAACATTTTTCGGTTAGGAGCCTCATTTTCAAAGAAATACACATGTTTAATTACGAACTAAGGGTATACGCGCCTGATACATTTTCAAATTTATTTTTCTGAGAAACGCAGCATTATTTGAAAAAGTTTTATTCTACAGTTTTATTTTCAAAGTAGTAGGTAGAAACTCCTGTCGATTGTTTACTTATGTTCAGTCTGGTATTAACGAAATTCAAGTAAACCTGACAAATCTTTAAAGTCGATTTTCTCGAAAACGAAACCTCAGAAGAAATTATTTTATTAGGCTAAATTTTTTCTTATTTTTTCACATAGGATCACCATCTGCTAGACTATACTATTATGACCGTCCCACCGTGTATATGTACATATAACACTTATTATGCTTGTACACAACATCCGCGTGACATTTATGAGCTGTTAAGCTGTTCAAGAAAGTACAAGGAATTTTCGATATCTCCACTGTAAACTAATTTAAGTAAAAAACAAAATAGTAAATTCGTGTAAATGAAACATTAGAAAAAGCGACTGCATATACAAGCAGTGGATTTTCAATTTCGATTCTCTTGGAAACTAATTTTTGAACGACAAAATTTTATCCTACATTTTCTCTTACTGTTTCATAAAGAATTGTAGTATCGGGGAAAAAATCGTTGGAGAACTACAGCTAGAAAACAATAAAAGTGCTATCGGGCCGAGAAGGATGGGAAATCGCGATGGGCCATATGCCCGTAGCCCCTTAGGACATTAAGTAATTAAAAAAGATGTACTTGACCACCTTAGGTCAACAACTGTAGAACACGTGTACGTTGTAATAATATCGAAAACTCTGGTATAAAAAAAGACGTCTTGGTGGAGAGAGTGTACAGTTAGTAGCGAATAGTTGTAGTTGTAGTTGCGACTGACTTGCGACTAATTGCAGTTGCGAGGAAGTTGCGAGTAGTTGCGGGTTAATCGTTACTCACGAGTTGGTCGAGTCGTTGTGAGTTGTCGAGTTATTGTGAGTTGTGAGTTGTAAGTTGTTAGTTGTAAGTTGTTAGTTGTAAGTTATAAATTGAGTTGTGAACCATCAGTTTAGTTGTCTTTAGTTGTATCACATTACTACATTAAGTTCTAGTTAAGTAGTTATAGTTCCCTGCTTCAATCACAATAAATAAATCTATATAATAAATAGAGATCACTAGCAATCCTGATTTCTATAGAATTATCTCAGATTCGCTCGTACATATTACTTGACCAGGCCCTGTATGAACAAGTATTTGATCAAAATACTAATTTGACAAGAATCTCTTTGTTTGTGATGCATACTATTGTACAATTGTGTTGTATACCAAGAAGAAAGTAATATAAAGGTTAATTTTTTCCAAGTGAAATTACCTCAACGTAATTCGATGGGAACAGGCCAATCATAGCATTGTGTTCACCCTCGTACCAGTTCTTGTCTACCTGGCGACGTACAAATATTATGTCACCGCGACGGAAATTTAATTCCCGCGGAGATTGCCCGATAAAATTATAAAGTGCTTTTGCCACGAGCCGCGGTTCCGGTGTTTGTTCCTGGGATCTGCTTCTGTGGCTCAAATCATCCACGAAATCATCGTAACGATTCAAGGGAATCGGTGATTTTTGTGATGGTCTGAAATCATTGATTATAAAAAAGAAAACACATAACGAAATCTGAGCAACTATAATCGTCCATTATCTGAATACTCTAATATTCGACACTGTCTGAGAATTTTGTTACATCTTTTCAACAGAATCCCTAGTAGTAACGGACTACTAGTCTTTTCCTGCTACAGATATTATTATTATGTACGAAGTGTTGCAGATTTTTCCGCAAAACGATATTAACATATTCTATGCGCAAAAGCAAGAAACGTTATTCTATGCGCAAAGGCAAGAAATGTTATATAGACATAGGCTCATAAATATTTTTGTAAAAAGATGGAATAACAACAGATTGATTTATCATTCATATGAACGAGATAAATAATTACTTTCAATTTCGTAATAACAGAAAAAGTAATGAATATACTTTATTACGGCGTAAATTATTATAAGAAAGATCTTTATAATTTAACGATAACTTATTTTGATTCTTCACCTCCCCTAGGATTTCTTTTATTTAATTTTAGTATAAAGCTATCTTAAAATTTCTAATAAGATCCCATGTATGAAAGTAAAGGAGAATGAAATGAGAGATTCTGGAAGAATTGTACATACCGAGAAAATGTAGAAATAAAGAATAGAAATTATTTCGTTATAAACCTAAAGCATTATTGAAAATTATTATATAAAAATATATGAATGTATTAAAATCTACAAAAAATTTATCATTTAATCTGAAAAATAGAATGTTTTACTTTTTCCAATTATGATTACTATCTAAGATCAAGGCATAGAAATTAAAAAAATTCAAATCTACTTTTATTCTATATAATTACTCTTTTTACTTTGTAAAGTAAACTCTAACAAAGTTTCTTTTATTAATGGAAATTGCATGTATGCTTTACTGTATGGCCATACGATATTGTCTCTTTATCCTCGTTCTGAACAATTCATAATTATATATACAATATTTATAGGAAATGACTATACATCTGTGCAAAGTGCAAATATATCAGTTGTTTAAACAAGTAATATTTTTCAAAGAAGATTGTTTTCTTCGTTTCACTTAATCGTAATTTTATGTTGAAAAAGATATACGTGCTTTCTAGAGTTCTATGTGACTTAGGTTATTAGAGCCCTATACGCGTGTACCACAATAACATATGTGTGTTCTTAAACGCAAAATAGGTGCTAGTTGGTACGACTATAAATGAATAAATAATAATGATAGTAAAAAATAGCTATAATACAATAACGATTAAAAATAAAATATTATTATTAAAGAAATATTAAAACGATAATATGAAGCCACAAGTGCATAATTTAAACAAAGTCGTATAATTTCAATGGAGATCGATATTCAATAACAATATTGTTTTATTAGTGAGATATAACTCTTTAGTTATAAATTACATAGTTGAATAATAATTGAATCGAAGTACTTATTTCATTTTTTTAATTTTACTAGCAATATTTAAATTTCAAATATTATGAGTTGTTCATGGTGTTTCTTGCAACAGAGATAAGTCATATAGATTTTCTTTGCCGTCATAATTGAAATAAGATATTAGACTAAAAGTATGTTCAAAATTAATAGTTCAAAGAAAATTCTTTCACACGTGTAAAAATACATATGTATAACACAATTTTCTAAATTATTGTTTCATTCTTTCTTTACACGGATCGAGTCTTTACATTATTTTGAGTAAGAAATTGAGGATAGTGTAATCGATTAATGATTAATTCGGTGAAATATTTTAAAGAAATGCTATATGGCAACATTATAAATATTTCTTATGTTACTTGTTCATTATTTTCATAACCAGATTTGTAGACATTTTATCGCTCAATAATAATTCATATAAAAACGCAGTAGACCTGCGGTAATTGTAGAAGTTGTAACGCATAGTACATTTTATGGTAATTCGATAATAAAATTAATGATAAAGTAGCATACATATTTTTGAGACCACGCACGGCGTGGATCTTGCGATCCAGCATCCGAACGATCTAGCAAGACCAATATCGTTTGAGCATTCCCTTATATTATATTATATTATATTATATTATAGCAAACCTTACATTTTATTTTTATCTTTACTTACATTATATTTACAAAAAGAATTATAATAATGATATATATATATATATATATATATATATATATATATATATATATATATATATATATATATATATATATATATATATATATATATATATATATATATATATATATATATATATATATATATATATATATATATATATATATATATATATATATATATATATATATATATATATATGCACTTATATATTTATATATTATATATATACTGAAAGCACAAATTGAATAAGAAATATTTTTCACATGAACAATATCTGTTTTGTTCGAAAAAATACTAACGCTCCCTGCTTGGTGACATGGTGAAGAATGCATAAATTGAAAGAAAAAAGGAGATAGAATAGTAAAACTTACATAAAGTTGTCAGTGTGTCGTCGTGAATTGATATCGTGTAATTCCTGAAGATATTTGCGGCGACGTTCTTCTTCATAAACGCGTCGCATATTCTCCGCGCTTCGACGAGCGAGCTCTTCTTCGCTCAATGGTTCTTTTGCCTCTGTACGCACTGGTGAACGATAGTGAATTGTCACCTCACCCTCCACATAACGCCTCGGTGATTCTACAATAGAGAGCGTTTGTTATTATGCCTCGATAGCATTCATTTCTTTTTAATTCGAGTACGTATTCTTTTGTTTAATGTTGTTAATCGGTTACTTATGCTTTCCATTATGCACTATACTGTATGTAAGAGAATATCAGGCACAAAGAATCGAAATCATTGATTTTTAACTTAATGGTTATAGAAATTTCTGGTTAAGTGATGTCTGCTAGCTATTCAAAAGAAGATCTAGAAATATTTTACATAGTAACTGTTTTAGAAGTAATAGATTAGAGAACTTCAAATTCACGATTACTGAATCCTTCGAAATGTAAAATTGATTTTTTCCTGCACATACCTATCCGACAATTTGAAAAACTGAGTTATAATTGTAACTTAATAATTCAATTCTATGACTTTTTCTTTTAAATTATCCCCCCTTTTTTTATAATTACTGTATTATCTTTAAATACTGCTGAGTTTATCGTTTATATAATGAAAGTTAAATTTCCATAAACGTATACATATGTATGTTTAGTGTCAAGCTTTAAATAATCTCTAATGTTCAATATTATACAACGGATTCAAATCAAATTCTTCAAAACCTAGACAAGAAATGACAGTCATTACATTTAATGGCATTACATCGAATGTGTTAAGAAATTGTGACAAAATAGATAAATTGTGACAAAAGCCAACGATATCATTCTTTCTTGATTAATATTAAATTGAAACATACGCCGTCGCTAATGAAATGTCTACTTCGTGTATTGGTATACATATATCATAAGGACATATGGAATTAACCCATAAATTATGACCATTAATCCATTACATATGACAGTATACATACATATATCCTTTATGTACACGTATCACATTCTAGTCATTAATAGTCATTAATAATATATTGTATATGCATATTTTGAATATATGTATACATATCATGTATATATTATAAGTATTGTAAAGTTATGGTGAAAGAAGTATCAATTATCTTGCTAATGATTTAATCACTTTAATTACTTTTATATTTTAAAATACATTATATTTTATTATTATGTAGTGCAAGTATTTTATATCCATAACAAGGAACAAGTAGTAGATTATTATGAGAAATCAAGATATAGAAACGCATTTCTTGCGAAATAAATTTTATTTGTCATACCATGAAATGATTTTAATAACTACAAGAATTACAGAAATAAAATAAGGTAAGTTCGCCTTTTACTTTTTATAATTTCATGTATGTGCTATATTTTATAAACAAAAACGTGATTTGATGCAAGAAGGAGCTAATGGAAAATTATAAAACGACTTCGAATAATATGACACAATTACGATAAATTGAAAAAGAGAAAAATGGGAGATATTAAAAAATAAAAGGAAATGTATAAAAATATATAAATATATTCATGAAAACAATTTAAAAGAAAAGAAAATCTAAAAATAGAAAAAAAATTATTGATCAAGAGAAATTTGAATTAGTGATGGAGTAGTTCACGAATCTATACGTTTACTACGACAGTTGTTGCGATATGAGTACATTATTTTGTATTTCTAGAAATCAATAAATTAAATATAAAAATATCTTCACAAATAATGAGTATTGACAAAACCGGCTTATTTTTTGCTTCAGATTTGTTAGAAAAAATTTTATCAAAATCGATGACCCAACGATTTTGACTTTTCCTTGTTCGTATTAGGTGCTTTAAACTATAGACGATAAGAAAGATGAATTTGAAAATGAATTCATCTGATAAAGTTTCGTTTCACTATACCATTATAATATTGTTATTTCTAAAAACATTATTCATATTGTCATTAATAATACTGTGTACTATAAATTACAAACATTAATAGTCATAATTAAAATTAAAAAATGAAAAACTGAAAATTTGATTTTTTTTCAGCCTCGTCTTCATCTCTAGGAACCCAATATTTTGAGTCAATTTTTATACGTATTTGACGTACTTATTGAATAGAGTTCTAATAAACCATTCAATTATGTCTATAATTATGTGTTCGTAGCAGCATATGCGCTAGTATAGTTGCCGGATGCTTCACGGCAGCCGAATAAAATGGCACCTGACACAAACCTATATAAACTATATAGAAAATACGTCAAAATTTGCAATGTTTTTTGTATAACGACTTTTGCGCGGGAAAATTCCTAAACTCAAAATTGGTAGCGTCGTACTCTATTCAATAAGTACTTCAAGTACGTATAAAATTCGACTTGAAAAATTGGGTTTCCAGATTGGTGAAGACCAAAAGATTCCAGCCTTTTTTTTTAAAGCAGGGGCCGTGAATGATGCTTAAATAATTAAAATATATTGATGTACAGATAGATTAACTACTAACGATATGCAGATAGGCGTCTCTTCTTTCGTGACGTTGCGTTACGAAATATAAGATTTGAAAATTTAGTCATACGTAATTTTACAGTTATTAAGCCATTATAGCATATACAAATTTTATACGTTTCAATTTATTCGCTATTTTTTCTTTTTTTTTTTTTTTTTTATTTAGTTAGAGATAAAGTAATCAGAAAGGAATTTAGTAGAAATTGGTCGATTTTGAACCTTGTTACCAACGAAAATTTCCTTTATGTTCTTATACCTTTTGACGATTATAAAATGTATAATTATTTACCCAGCGCGCGATGGAGGAGGTTGTGAAACATTTCTGTCCGTAATATTCATCTAATTAGCGTATGTATTTTGAAATTTCCCTCTTCGGATGATCTATCAGCAAAATAATCGTTCGAGATAGTGGCAGACAAGTTCTTCATAAGTTGATATTAAGTATTTTTAGAACGAAGACCCATGCTTAATGCGTTCAGTCTATAGTACCATTATACTGTTTGTATGAAATCTTTCATGCAACAATGCTAACGTTTTGACAAGATTCGTCGTTTAAGTTCAGGCGACATCATGAAGAAGAAACTTATCATGCTGTGTCCTTCTAAAACATAAAGTGGGAAAACGAACGAAATGAATGCTATTTTATGATAAATACTAGACTGAAATCCACACTAAGTACTTATACTTGTAAGCGAGTAGACAAAACCGTAACTCAATCCTTCAATTTAATGTACTTGATTATCGTGAATTACAATCAGAATTACAACTTCACAAAGTTATTGGACATCTTTCTATATTTAAAAACTCAAATGTAGAAACAATTTTATTTTTCTGACAAAGGTTAAAATATTTCTCCATACAGCGAACATAATGATAATGCTCTTTATTCCCACACAACGATAATTCTATAATTTTTCAAATATATTTGACATAAACGTATGAAGAACTTACCCGCTATAATGTGATATGATTATGACTGCAATAATTATTTTGTATGTTACTATTCGAAGAATAGGGAAATGTTGAAATACGAAACATTACATTAACTGGGTGAATATTTACATTACAACTCTCGCCATTATCATAATTACCATTAGAGATACACTATATATTTATCTATATGTATGTAGTCTTTTTACTTCACTTCCTATATATTATTTCGCTTGTATCAGATGTTATCATATATTACAGAATTTATTAAATCAAAACGGCGCCAGTTTTCTAACTTTCCCACCGCATGCCTCCTGAATATATTATGTACATTAGAATATATGTATATATTGGAATAATCCTTTATATTAGAACAAGTATCGTATTTTTGTATAAAATATGTTATTCTTTAATATTATTAATGTAATAGTTTCATTTACATATAATATGTTAATAGTAGGGTATTTTCACTTAAATTAATCATCATTAAAGTACGTGCAATAATTTTAACCTTTTAAAGTTTATTTTCAACTTGTATCAATTCATGAATTCAACGAAGAATTAGTTTTCTCAAAATTCGTATAATTAAAAATTCTGATTCTAGTTAGATATTTACTTCAATCCTCTATTATTTATGTTTGAGATCCTAGGCACGAAAAAATCGCAGAATGTCCGAGGCCCTGGGTTCGAAAGAATGTAGGAGCAAATATCATTTATCATCGGAAAGATGATTTGCCAGTAAAATGAAAGACTGGTAAAGATCATTTTGTCAGTACGAAAAAACTGTGAGATTTATTTGAAATGGACTGCATATAAACTGAACGTGTTTGGTATGAATACCAAACGTTACCACACACGGTGCAATCCGTAAGGGCCTGCACGGGAATTCCGCGGTTCTTACATAACAAGCAATAAACCTTTATGAAGCACCCTAACTCGATCAATACATACTGGAGAAATAGAAAATTAAACAGAAGGGAACAAAGCTTTTAAGTCTCTGACCGTTACAGGCAACTGCCAACGAATAGCAACAGCATAAGTGTTCAATGTCGTCATATATTGTCAGAATTTCTTGGGCTTATAAACATAAATGTATAAGGGCATAGAAATATAAGTATAAAAGCATAAACATATGAAGACATATATATGCGTAAGAATATAAATGAATAAAGAGATAAAAATATAAATCCAAAATATAAGGATGGGTGTAAGAAGAAATTATGACTTGGTATATAAAACTCCGTATATAATGAACCGCGAAGAATATCCGTGCGGATTTAAATTTAAAATAATTTACAATACACAGATTATCTTTTTACCATTAAATATCATCTATATTGTTTATTATATCTACATATGTTAACACGTCTGAATACAAAAAATGGGACTTTTGTGAAAAAATACAAATATTGTATTGTATTCATGAACGTCTTTGGATTCGATTCTCTCGAAATTCTTAGGGCATGCAGAAAATACAAGGGCGGAAAACCGGCTTTGTATGCGAAAAATTGGATTGCAGATAAAGAATAGTGGTTTAACTCACATTGAGGTCATGACACGTTTAGTTCCTACAACAGGGAGTTATACGATTTCTTAGTTCGCACAAAGAAAATTTCAATTATTTAGAGAAGAAAATTTGAAGGAGAAGTCGACATCAGAAAAAACTATTAAATTGTTTGAAAATAAATTGCGATTTCTATTAGACTAATAACAACCTGCATCATATATTGGCTAACATTTCTAGCAATTATTGATCTAAAGTTCTGCTCTCTATTTGATCAAATTGGAAGAGAATAATTTAAATTTAAAAAAGATACTATTCCTACTTAGAAATTAAACATAGAAATTAACCATTGCGAATTAATCAACAGAAAAAATATTTTTTTTGACAAGACTTTGGATTTCGTTTCCATAATATAAAAGACAGAAAAATTTTTGGAATTTTAGCTGACATGTGGAGTTCTTCTGTTTTTACATCAATTCACATCAATTACAAAGTTATTAACGTCATTGTGGGAGAATATATACTTAGATATATTCATTCGAATTTCTATTTTTCGCGGAGCTTCACGTATTTAGAATAATGTACAATTAGGTAATCCGACGTTGATAATTATATAATAATAACAATTTTTTATTTCATAGAGTAGGAATCTTTTAGAAGAATATTCAAATATGAATGATAACTATGTCTCTAACTATCTCTCATGCGCAATGTTTCACGTGTAAAACGTCAATGTTTCACTTTATGTCAGATCAGATTATGAATATACATATTTTGAATTGATATTTATTAATATTTATTCAGATAAACCATATATTTCCAGTAATTTTTAATAAACAAAAGACACAATAAAATTCTTCATTTTATATTAAACAATTAAGTATAACTTAATAAATTCTAGTCAAATATTATAAGTATTAGAATTTTTTAACAAATCAATTTTTTTAAATATGTTAAAATTTAATTTGTGATCTTGATGCGAATGTAAACAACGAATTAAAAAAAATCTTTCAACAAATATCAGCTTTAGTAGACTAACCACATTCACACACAATAAATCCCTTTTCTCACGAAATATTTTATTACTACATATTCAAGAATATATGAAGATAATGCAGATTTCCTAACCTCAAAAAAGGAAAGAAAGAAAGAAAGAAAGATCATAAACTAGAAGTAATACAAAAATGTTGTCTGTATACAGGATGAAATAAGAAACAGTTACTGTGATATTACATCAAAGCGTAAGCAATCGATGCAAATGAGTGACGTATCAACTACCTAGACTCATCCCTGAGTCTGCTTCTTAAGCGTTTACTACAATGGACACCTTTGTTCAAAGGGTTGCGAAAATTTATTTACAAATTAGAGGCAAAAGTACTATATGCACGACGCGCGTATATCCGTAAGGGTCAGCGAGATCACACGACTGATAAAGCGAATGCAACTGTAGGCTAGATTTTGTGAACACGAGAGAATCACAGATTGCGCGTGCGTGTACTAATACGAGTCTACGTCTAGACTATTGCGAATTGCGAGGCACATGCTAACTATAGTTATATATAAGTGCTGAGTGGATTAAAATACCAACTAATGCAGTTCTGGTGCTTCGAAGATATTTAATATCTCTATATTGTTTTCTATTTCATTAATGATTCTTTACAATGTTGTTATTAAAAGATCCACGCTCAATGTTTAACATTCGCACTCATTTCCAGCGCTTAATGTTACATGACATTGTACTTTAACAAGTTATTAATTAATTAAATGATCAATCTATCTGTTTTCAGTAAAAGGGGACCTAACTTTTAATACATTATGTCTTCTTCGCAAAATTATCCGAAATAGAGGTATGTCTATTATTAATAATTATTTAAAAAAATAGTTGGAAATCGTAGAAGAAAAACAATGTTTTTGTTGATTTTCTGATTGTAATGCCGTTCTATAATTAAACAGAATTTAATATAACGTAATTGAGAATGAAGACGATCTGTTAGTTTTAAAAATGTAAGATTTTCATAAAAATAGCTCATAAGTTGACAAAGTTTTGTGGAAGCTAAGGATACAATTATTAACTTTTTCGGGTCAAAGCCCAGATATTGCCCGGCATTGCAACTTTAGGGAGTCTAATACCCTTAGAAATTATAATTGGAAAGAGTGAAAAGAAACAATATTTTAATATCTTTAATATTCTAGTATCAAGAAGATATAATATTTTGAACATCTTAAAGAAGATGAAGGGACACATATTTAACTCTAAAATTAAATCAGAAGATAGTTTTGATAACATTAGTATTGAACATAACAATGTACTGAATCTTAAAACTGCTTCCCCAGAAAAGATAAGAAAAGTGTCTTATCGAGGTCTTCCTCTGCAGTCTTCAATTTTCCTGATAAGCTAAAAAATTGAATGCTGAAAAAGTTTTGATATTGAGGCTTTAATCAAGTCAATCTTATTTAATTCCTTGTGGTCCTAATTCAGAAAACTTTCAACGTTATATCTGCTCCAAGCGTATCGCGTATTTGTTAATAATGTTGCGAAGCCGACTCATAACATTTCCTGCGGCTCACGGTGTTGACCATACATCGTATCGCGACACGTCGATTTGCCCACAATAACCAACATTTTAGAGCTCTCGACGTTAGCTATACGTCGGCTCATCCCCCCGCTTAAATCCTTCGGCTACTGATGCGATTAACAACACTGGGTCAGCTGTACGAACAATTTCGTAATCTAGAAATAACCCTACCCTTTTCAGCTCGTAACACATCATACATAACTATAATATATTGTTTTTATTGAAACAAAAATATGATTATATATTATATATCTTTTTATTTTCGTTATCTAATTACTATAATGTAAATAATTAATTTGAATTAATTATGTATAGTACATTTAAATACATATCAAAAACCCCTAACTTTACCGTTAATTATTAAATAATAGTTATATAACCTTCGATATTATATATTTTTTGACTGAGAATCAAACTGAGATTAAATCTGTTACAATCAATTAAAACAATGAATAAAATATTTTTTACGCAAAGTACCTTACATAACATTTTCTACATATTCTACAACTAGAATTTCAAATTTTATACTATGTTTACATTATAAACCCAAAATGACAATGAACCATTTTCCGTTTAAAGTTATTTTAAATACCATTAAAAACTTAAAAATAAATAAATGGATTTTTAAATTGCAATTGAATATTTTTTTTAGCTTTTTATTATAATATCCATTCCCAAAGTGACACACCAAAATACACCCACATACACATTAACGTGTTGTATAATGGAAACGTCAAATTCAATAATACTTTATTTGAATTTAAATTGATATTTGAAAACTATATTAAACTCAAATGTGTGTGTGTGTGTGTGTGTGTGTGCGTGTGTGTAATGTGGGAATAATAGAAAAAGAAAATAATTGTTGCTTGATTTTTCGCAATTAAATGAATAGCAAAATTTGACGTGTAGATTTAAAAGAGAAAAGGTGGGAAAGCTTGTGGTACAAATTATGTGTAAACGACCGATGCGTTTCGGTCTGATGAATCTCTGACCAGCTATGAGATATTTCACCATCATGATTACATTTATTTCCTCAACTGTGTTGAAACAAAATACGCTACATATATAATACATCTATCTTTAACAATTATAGTGAATATTTTCTTGAATGAATTAAGGTATTAAATTTGCAAAAAACGAATAATAATAATGATGTTACATGACCTATTATTAAATATCAAATTTTATATACGAGAAAAAACGAAACAACGACAACATGTATGATTCACCCATTTAATCATTTAAATAATTAATTAGTTTAACCGAATAATTATTTGTAGGAAATTTAAAAAGTAGTATCAAAGAATATAGATGACATATCGTTCAATATGATAAAGAGTACAAAGAAACATATATTTTGTAATTTAATTCAGTTTCAATATTCATAATAATGATATCTATGCTAAACCATATAATTTTATCTTGTTTTAAATTATCTTATCTTTATAAATTAACGTCGTCTGATCAACCTATTTCAACTAAAATTATAAACTTATTAAGAAAGAGTCTATAACCTATAATTTCCAACTTTTTGATTCGTTTATATTATTAGTTGATAAATTATTGTACAGGAGAGTTTAGCTACGCCAATTATCAATGGAAAAAAAGAGAATGTCTTGTATTTATTTGAATTAGATAGCAAGAAAACGCACGCACGCATTCTTCAATTTCTTATCCTTCCTTTAATTTAAAAAACATATAAATTTCTACATTAGAATTTCTATAAAATTACTATCCGTGAATGTGTTAATTAATATGTTTTTATATTTTAAAATATATCCAAAATTCAAGAAAAGGTTTCTATAATCTTAATACCATTTCCTCACATTATATGTTATATTAATATCGTATTAATATTATATTACAATACCAATTACCATATACATATATGTATACCAATATTTGTTATATTATTTAAGATGATATCATAATATCTTCCAATCATCCAACCCAATCATAATATCCTTTTATATCGCGAAAAATATTCTTAAAATCATTCACAAACGCTTGAAATTGATATCAACAAACAAATAAAAATTTCACTTTTAAACCAACCAAAATATCATACAAATATATTTACTTTCCCTATAGTAGCCAAACTGAATACGTAACCGGATGTATTCATCTTTGTTGCAAACGAGTGATATCTTCCTCTATCTTCCTCTATCCCATTCTCCTATTTTAATATCTTATACAATTGAAATCTTCAATAAAACATGAAAAAAAGGATGATTTCCCACTCTCGCTTTAGTATCCTATACGGCTAAAATCTCCATGTTTATCATCATTAAAGCATCACTTTCCTCTCCTTAGATATTACATCTACATTATCACAAGTGGATATACTTATGATCGAGAAATATACTCTAAACGTTTAGTAACGGCAAGAAAGGCAGGAAGGGAGAGAAGAAGAAGAGAGCGAAAAGAAGAGACGCGCAAAACGCGATCCTACCGGTACCCCGGATATTTATAGCAGAAAAAGAATTACTTCAGAAAAATTATGCGCATGTTTACTGACTGTACGGAATCGGCCCGTAAACCGAGGGAAGCGTGCTTCCGCTCCTAGCTTGTGGTCCGCTGATCAAATTCATATGATCGAACAAAGAGGCCCCGCTACTTCTTCCTTGAAACGTCTCGAGCTCGGCCACCTGTGTACTTTGCTCAAAATTTGTCTTAGAACCACTTGTTCGTAGGTCGATTATCGAGTTCTTGTAATTAGACAACAGTTGTGGCGATTGTAGATCCTTCATCATAATTAAATCGTCGTAGGATTTATGTAAATCTTGTTGGTTCGGTGAATGCTCCTTCGTCTGGTGAGATTGCTCCAAATTACACCTCCGAGGATAATTTCTACTTTCAGATACAGCTACCACCCGCCATTCATCAAGACAGGAAATTTTTTGAGATTTCTTTTGTTTACAGGTTATGTCTCCTCGATTGTCATCAGGGGAACATTCGTCCTCAATGATAGTCGCCTGACCTTCTACAGGACGATCGTAATTTCGAACAGGAGACGCGTTCATCGCACTCAACTGTTTCCTTTCAAAAGCCTCCATTTCTTCGTACTTCTCGTTCACTCTGAACAAGTCCAAAGGAGATGGCACTTTTGTTATTTTCACTCTTCGTAGAGATAAGCTCGTTGGTTCTCTGCAAGTATTTGGTAGATCGACCTGTGACGCGAAATATCTGCGATTCTTTTTGTTTTCTTGTCTACCTCGTTCGTTCGGGATGTTCATTAATAGTTCAGATTTTGTTCCTGATTTCGAATCACATTGAAGGGATAGATTTGTTGCTAAATTATTCGTAAAATTATTATCCGAAGAATTCGACGTTTTTTCGTAAAAAGATAGATTTGGTAGGGATATGCAAAGATTTTCTAAAGAATCCCATCTATTTGTCGCTCGTGAAGTGAATTTATCTTTCATCCAAGTTTTATCTTTGTTAAATGGCGTTCCATTTGACTTATTGATCTCAGAAATAGACAAGTCCGATCCTACGATATTTTCTACCGATTTGTAATTATCCTGCAATCGATACGAACATTTGGAATCTTCAGGTCCTATATTTATTTCTTGCTCGTTTAGATTTGAAATATACACATCTTTATTTTGATTTTTGCTCAAGGACTCGTATTTCTCAAATTTATTAGTTTTGTTTGTTTCTTGACGCTGTTGAAGTATATCTTTTGTCGTATACTTCTTATTCGTTTGAGAATTCAAAAGTTGATCAATTTTTTCATTACTACCATTAATTTTACGTTCTCCATTTTGATATTTACTCTCGTTCTTATATTCCAAGTTATGTTGATAGCACGTCCATGCATTTGATTCGTACTGACTAACTGTATCACGTTGTTTAACATCATCTAAATCATACTTGGAATTATCCATAGAATTGAAGTTTTGGCTAGGTACTAAACTGTTATTTAGAATAGAATTTTTCATAGAAACTGCATTATCTAAGCCCGTAGATTCGTTCACTTGATATACCTCATTTTCTGATTCAATGTTCACTAACAATTTTCCATTTGTCGTGGTCGACATGATACGTCCGTCTTGCATGTGATCCACGTTTACCGAACTGCTCTTCGAATAACTGGTCTTGTGAGAGAACTCGCTGTTGCAAATGTCTTCCTCGGCCCCAAGAGTAGTGACATTCGATTGACACCTAGATTTCCTGTCGTTGCTACTTAAGGATGACTGATTACTCTGACTGGTGATGGTTTCTGTACTTCCGAATCCGTTATATTTCAACGGCGAGCTGGGATTTTTGTTCTCAAGTTCCTTGGGAAAGTCACCGATATAATTGGTCGCATCGTTGTCTGGTATGCTGGAGAAGAACTTTCTTCTCAAGTATCTGTTGCGCTCGAAGATCTCGTGCAGTCTTTCTCTGGTTCCACTATAAGCAGGCTCGTTGTCGTAGATCCTATTGTAAATCTGTGCGCAGCTGCCCTCGTTGAAAGAGTTTAGGGATCGATCTGATCGGAGCAACGAACTATCGCATGTCTGATATTCATTGGATTCTTGAGTATTTACATTTTGACTTAAAGATTTATTACAATGAAGAGGAGTATAATCTTTCTGCGTGTCATGCTGAAGATTCCCTTGATTATAATCATAGAAAAAATAAGTTCTTTCAAATTCTGTCTTCGGTCTCCAGTTCCACCGATATGTCTCTCCAGTATTATATTTTGAAAATTCATTGTTTCCTTGAAAATCTTCGTTCAATCCGTTACTAGGTTCTATCCAAACAGATGTTGCTTTTTGCATCTGAGGCATCGAATATCGATGATAATTATATCTCAATGGTTGCCGTCTAGGATGACGATGGTTGTTCAAGCGACATAGTTGTTCCAGACCATTTATTTCATTGGTGAGAATAGTCCATTGAGGACTCTTCTCTAGATCGTCGACGCGTGGTAAGTTTGCATTTGACATTTTCACTTTTTTTCGAGAAGTCTTTCAGTGTTCGAACATAATACTGTTCGTTAAGGATATTTGCACATTGTTACCTTACATTTGCGAATAAAAATTCTACAAAATGTATCCACTGTCTAATTGTAGAGGATTTGTTCGAGGGTATGACAAGATTATACGTTTATGAATTTCTATGAAATTGGTAGAAATTTGATTCTTCGGGCATTTATATATATTATTTTTATTATATTAGATTGTCCCAAAAATTTCTTTTGTTTTTGTTCTATTACTACAAAATGGGTTATTCCACAAAATAATACAAAGCAAAAAATGTTGTGCATCTGTTATTTCCTTATAAAACGAAAGAAACTTTCGGGACAATCATTAGGTACTTATCGTAATTTAATTGTATTTGTATCATCTGAATTTTATTTTTACTACACGTATTTTTATTAAGTTGGTACATATGGAATGCCATTTTCCAAATAAAATGTCAAAAACAAGAAGTTTCTTCAAAAAACTATATAGCTAATCAAAGTAATTTCCATATTAATTAAATGTATTTTCCCAACAATTATAATTTATAAATTACAAGTATAATAAGAATTATCAATTCTAAAGTTAACAAATTTTTGAATATAAATATCAAAATAATTTATGGCTTAAAAAATTGTTTGGTTAGTATGAAGGATGTTTTACACCTTAGTCAAAATTAAATTTATGTTACCAACAATTTGCATAACATACTTTCTAAATCAAAACTCATACAGGATAAAAGGTGCTTTTCAAAGAAAATATTACCGACTTCGAAAAACGCTAAAAAGTATGAAATAATTTCTATTTTATTTGTATTTTTGTTGGACACATATGCAATAACGGTTGGATTACTTATTTACTTAATAAACAGCATATTAAATATATCAAAAGCGGCGCAAAGTGCCGTAAAATACTTATTATGGTAATAAATTTCAATTTATTTATATTTATATTATTCAAATTTTCGAGAAGGTTGCAATATTCTTAGTATACTCTTTAGTAAGTAAATAAGTGACCTAGCTGTTATTGTATATGTGTCTGATTAAAATACAAATAAAATAAAAATTATTTCATACTCTTTAGCGTTTTTTGTAGTCGATATTTTTTAACGAAAAACCTTTTATTTTATATTTTTTAGTATCAAATGATCAATATTACAGGACCAACGTAAAATATTTTCCATTTTCATTGATAATGCGATAATTTATTTCTATCTATTTATTATTTATTTCAACTTTAATTATGACGAATGAATGAAATATTGTGAAAGCCCGCGTGCGAATAAGGAATCAATCAACTATACTCCGCCACACATATTGTATCTCAAATAATGATAAAAAAGTGTATTTATATAACTCAACAGTGTGTCACATATCATTTCGCAATAAAAGTAGACTTATCTTAAAAACGAAACCGTAGAATAATATTTCGTCTTAAGGAAACATAAGTTGAAGCCTATATTGAGAAACGGAATTTCAAACCGTTCGCTCGGACTACTGCTTTGAAATCATCTCGATATCAATCTAACAATTGCAGAGCAATCACTAAACACGCGTAAATGAAATTGATAAATAAAAAATTCCCTCCAATAACGAACTATTGTCATTGTTAACTATAAGAAGGAAAAATTGGAGAAATTTTGCAAACGGGACCGATCGGTGGACTACTTATAAAAGATGCAAAAGGTTTTATTCCGATAGCTTAATTCAATCCTGAGTAATCGATGAACATACATAAAAATTGAATTTTTGCATGAAATTATTAGTAAAATTATTAGTATTAATAATTGCATTCCTTTTGACTCAATGAAATACATATATGTATGATATTTATTTTGTGAAAATGGTTCCTGTATTCGAAAAGCATAATGAGAGCGTTATAGTCGCTCTCCCTTTCTTTGTTACTTCAGTTTTGTTCTAACGTAGTTCGGTATACCATCATACGAAAATCCACGTAGTTCAGTGATATTTTTGTATTTAATTCATTTATTATTTATAATATATTAATATATCTATTATACAAAAAGATTGTAATTAAGCACTTTAACTCCCACTACGATGGTTATGAACCCAGAGACATCAAACAGCGTTGAAGAGACGGGACTTGTGACCATGGGAAAGAGGGCTTGTCATCAGGAATGGACGGAGAAAACCAAAATGAAATTTGGATGAAGAAACTATCAAACAATAATTATCGATCATGGAAAATCACGATGAATTGCTACCGGAAAGACAAAGCACTATTAGACCTGGTTTGATTAATATCTAATTGAATCCAAATTCCACAGAAGCCCACAGAGTAGTTGATTTCGCAAGTGAAAATAAGACGACCACTGGAATTGGCTTAAATGTGGAGGCAAATCAAAAGAACGAATTTTATCATCTAAAAATGAAGAATGATAAAAACATGCCTGCTTATCTAGCCAGAATTAAAATAGCTGCGATCAACCTTCGAAAAGGGAGGGGGGAGGAGAGGTAAGCGATGAAGACGTAGCATATAGATACTTTATTAACAGATTTTCCGTATAGTTACGAGAACCTAAATATGCAATTAATACATTTACAGGACGGTAGATTCACTCCAGGTGAAGTAAAAAGAGTGTTATTGATTGAATGTAACATGAGGATGTCAAGGGGGAACTGAAGGAAACTGAAGGCGAAATACCCCCAAAAAGCTAATAAAAGAGTGGTTAAAGAGAAACATAACTGTGCAGTGACAAGACGAAATAAATCGACGATGTGCTTTATCTGTAAGGATAGCATGCATATGACAAAAGACAGTCACACGAAACCAGAGAGAGGCAGAAAAACATACGAATTCAAAGCGGAAAGGGATTATGATAAATTTCTAGTATCACTAAATATCGTAGACATGGGGGACAAAAGGCTTTTAAATAGTGAATATATGCACCATGTGCAAAAGAAGAGAGTAGTTCATAGACTTTCATGAATTAAACTCAGAAATGAACACGATAGCAGACCGAGCAGAACAAAATGGTACAATTTCAAAACAAAGTGCGTAGAAAGCGTAGTGTTGAAAACCCCTGTCAATATTAAGCTCACAAATTTCACAAATTGAAAGAAAGGCAGGCAAACCAGGTATGTGAGTTAATACATTCCGACATTTATGGTCATTTACCAGTCAACTCGTTAGATGAAAACAGATGTTTAATAAAATATAAATGTAATACACTTACTGATGTTTTTTCTCGAAAAACTATTGTCAAATGAATGAAGGCCAAAGATGAAGCACAAACGCATATCAGAGATTATATGTCCAAAGCGAAATAAGAATGGAACAAAAAGGTAAAAAGATTCAGGACAGACAATGCATTCTGCAACGAGGATATAGATTTTAGAGAGCTAGGCACAAGCTCCGAGAGGTCTGATGTGGAAACGTCACAAATGGAAATTAAAAGGAGGCATATAAATATATTAGCCAATACCGCTGCTTTATGACGCCGAGACAAGAAAGAAAGTAAAAAAATTAGAATTAAATACAGAAAAGTGAAGGATTGTAGATTGTTCCTGTGTTGCACAGTGTGACGGGGTTATTGTCAGACTCTTCTTCCTTCCGTTACATTCTAACGTATTTCGGTATATTGAGCAAGTGCACGTGAGAATGTGATATTTTTGTATTTAATTCATTTATTCCGTAAATTATTGTGCAAAAAGACTCTGATTAATTATTTGAGCGCTGCTATATTTTATAATTTATAATTGTAATTCATTAAAATCTGCTTCACTAATACTGTATGTATGTACATACTGTATGTATATTTTCATCATTAAACGGAAGATCAATGAATTTATTTTCTGATAGTACTAAAGAAGTAGTTACTGTGTCAGATTTTCTTTTGATTTATGAGATTTGATAACATCCGGAAAAATTATGAAGTTATTTACCTACTTGTTAATAAAAACAAATTAAAAAAGAATAACGAGCTGAAGTTAAATGGGAATTATGTAAGTAACTATTTAATTAATATTTAATTGCATAATTTTCGCATTACGCAAAAATTTAGTATTTTTTAAAATGTCCTAAGTGTTTCATTTTATAACATTTCTTTTATTTTAATTCTAAAATTGATTCTCTCTATGTTGTTTTATTATAAAATTTATTATTAATAAGTTAATTGAAATTGAATTATTAATACAGAAATTGGATAATGAATTTCTATATTTCTACATTTATGGCTACAAAAAGTATTGAACTCTTATTCCTCCAATGAATTTTTCTAATCATACAAAAGTTCTACTAAATGATACGAAATTTAATATATTTGAACTCAATCAATTAGTATGTAAATATAATACAATTGTGTCGAAATACTTTTCGTAGTCACCGTATATTATTAAATAAAGATGCAATCGATAGTATCGTACTGTACACAATATTAAATACTTTGGAAATTAATTGTATCAGAGGTACCGTTAATTGAATCGTAATCAGGAGAATTTATATAAGGTGCCAGAGTTAAAGTACTAAAAATATTTATTAAATAGATTCAAAGATTGTAATGTTTGGAATATAATATGGTATCAGCAACGTTTAATGTTTCTAACAAGGCCCAAACATCTACGCTATTTTTAAAATATTACTTCTAATAACTTCTATGATTTTGTTATTAATTGTTTGAAGCGAAAGGAACTACACTTTCTTTTTCATATAGAAAAGGCTTCCTTATTTGCTTGATGTACGTCCATACTATAATCTGTTATACTTTCCTTACAATTTCTGATACGTGCACTTTTAAATAAAGTCAAAGAAAATTTTTCTATCTCTAAAATCTCTATCATTTATATAAAATTTTTAACAGGGGCAGCTTCATCAATTACAATAATATTGAAACATATTGACAAAATTAATATTCTGAACAACTTTTTACTACAAACCGCTCGACTTTAGTTTACAAGTTATAAAGCAATTTATGTTTAATAATAATATTAAATCTGTATTATATAACAATGTATTTTATAAATTTTTGTTCTGTGAACAATTTTCCAATGACAATAGATATATTTGTCACATTTTTAAACAATTGATGATCGAAATAAAGTGCAACATTTCATACAATATACTCATTGAGAATTATTTCACGCTAGCATAGCTAACGGTGCAATGACCGGACACTACTCTGGCCCAACCTACAACCCATTGTTATTTCTTTTTCATTTATATAATATTAAAAATGTTATCAGTGGGTTAAGTTTAATTTGAGCTATATAAAAATGCAGTAGATAACTCCATAATAAAGCGTAATCATGACCTAAATCTAATTGAAGATTTTTGCGAATATCTTGAATATCTGAAAACTATGAGCGAGTAACAGAAATATGTATAGAAAACAGTTGTTCAGAGTGTTGGTCTTGATAATTACCTGAAAATCTCTTGACCTGTCAATCATTATTTGAAAATTATTACCTGAAAATAATACCTACTTGAAAATTTCTTATTTTTTGTATTTTTACAATTAATACTTGTATATCCTTGATCTATTTTGTATTATTTATAATATGAACAACATTGATACCTTATCATTAATGATAAATAAAATACTTATTCTTAATAAATTTAATAGAAGATCTATAGATATAAAAGAGTAAGTAGATATTTTGTCAATTTTTATTTAATCGGTTAGAAATTTGAGGCAACAATTTTTCTTGGAATGAGGCCTTTAACTAACGTCACGGTTGTCGCGCACTGTATGAGGATCTTCGATATAGTAAAAGACTTCCGGAAGTTTGTAATACACCGCTTTCATGTTTTGATACGGCCAAGTGTTTCTATCTATTGATTTCGAAAGAGAAGATAAATCAAAAACATAATTAGAAAACAATTATATTTTTTTTTAGCGAAGCGAATGAGAAACAAGAGGCATCTAAGAGAGACAAAACACCTATTGCATGCATAGATGCTCTTCTTCAATGACAAAATTATGAAACTGCTCAAGTTTGGAGAAAACGAATTCTATAGAAAATAGATTAAAAATTTTTTTAATAATTAACAAATTAACAAGTGACTAATAATTTCTGTTGCGTTTATTTCTCTAGTTTCTTTGGCAGCGATGTTGGACATCGATTTTTATAAACAATATTTTACTGAGAAGTTACAACAAAAGTTATCGATTTATTGATTAGTGAGAAAGATTGTACGAGTTGAATACATTATAGGAAGAAAGAAATGTATATAATAATTTTACTACGATATATGTACATATGATAAATATTAAGAAAATATCTGAGAATGTTTAATGATTTATAAGTATCACGTTCTCCTACAACTCACAATAGTCTGTGTCATAAATAGGATTTTAACATTTGTATGAAAATGAAATTCTGAATATGTATAATTTTCTATAAATTTGCACTCTTTGTATTAAAATTTATATTATATAGCTGTTAATTAACAATGGGATATTATTTACAAGAGTTAAATTGCAGAAATAATATTTAGAGAAACTTTTCAGCCAACTCCTTTCGATCAAGTGCAGAATTAATTGTATGATGATCAACGATGAAAAATGGAAAGTATATTTTGATTGAGAAACCGGTAGCCTCTCAAAAACTTCGTGGTCATTGGCATCGCGATCGACAGGATTTTAATTAGTATCCTTAATTACATAACGAAAACACGCTTCACGGCATTGATAAAATAAATACAACTGATCAGACCTTCACCACTTTAATTGGCTGCCTAGATTAAGAAATAGCTGGTTTTAAAAGGAAACGAATTTCTGCGAATCAACTCGCGTAATAATTTCTAGAAACTTTTATTAGGAAGATATATAAGCATAGCAAGTACGTTCTCCAATACATTTTTCTAAATAAATGATCGAATATAGAAACTTACATCAGATTATAAATCTTAATAGAAGAGAATTTTTCGAAATTATTTATAAAATGAGTTCGCAGTAAATTTATCAATTCATAATTTTATTAAATAACGAATTGTAATAGAAGAAGTTTTATATCAGAGTATTAATCATACATGTATAAGAACTTAGTAACATATCCTACAACCATGTGTAAATTAAGAATTACATGATTGTGCAACTCTTCAATAATAGAAAAGGCACCCACCAGTTGCTAAGCGACTTTTGAAAATTGTAGAAATTAAGTTTCACGAAAACGCCTTTTTAGTTGCTAAATAGTTTTTTGTAAACACTAATAAATATTTAGGAATGAAATATTGCAAACTTTTAAACTCAGAATGATAAAAACTATATTTTCACAAAGTTTCAACTCTGTATACTAAATTTTACATAAATAATTGACAATTGAAGATAGTGATATTTTGGATGACATCTATCTATCTATTTTGGTGACATTTTATTTGATAGATGTTTTTAATACCTATAATTTTTATTCGAAACGTCTTGCGATCCGATTATTAGATTCGTTATTATACACAAACAAACCTGTCTCTGACAACTTTGGAGATTGTTGATGAAGTTCGTGCAAGAAATTTCGGGTGGCAAATATACAGGATTTGTTTCTAAACATGATATTTGTAAGTTGACACAAGAAAACTTCACGACAAAAGGCAAACTTGACTGAACCTATTCAATAAGGAATAGGGTTAATCGTAATAATACGGTGTTTCGTATTGTTACACTTTTTTTCTACTTATTTAAGAATTATTCTTTTGGAAAAGGATGCGAAGTGTACGGAAAAAAGAAGAATCTGAAACGACATCACCTTTATTTTAACGAGAAAATATTTGTAAGCTAGCAATAGGGTCGCATATATTTAGATTCAGTGCTCAGCTCAACGAGGCACGGTTACTTTGTTACACTCGCGACATGATCTTTCTTTGGGAAAGGTGTTACTTATGCTCTCATAATCGGCATTCTATTCAAATAAGTAATACCATCCCCAATGCACGTTCTGGAACTGTTTGTTCACAATTCGGAGAAACAATTTTTATCGAGAAACGATGTTACTATGAAGTAGCACGTTGAATGATACCACCGCCCTAATGAACCATTTCTTTTTGTTGTTTTTACCAGAATTTATGTAACGCCATTGTCGGTATGAATTTTAATAGCAATTAGCGATTCAAAAAATTTTATTGCACTTATTGCTGCTGCAACTGCTCGAAATTTGTCTCTATAATTATTCTAAAATATTATTTTCACAAATTTTTTTTCTTTTTTTTTTTTAGATAGAATTAGAATTTTAGATTATCAGCAAAAAAAGAAATAACCGACCAGGGTTTTAGAAGAAATGCCTTTATTCAATTCTTTTGATAAAAATAATAAAATGTACAGTTATTTTCTACTTTAGAACGAAAATTTAAGTGCGTGAAAATAATTTTATAAGTTCTAAATTTTATGAGTAACATAGATTAGAAAAGAATGCTTTTATTACTAGAAATAGAACTTAAAATAATTAAGAAACACTTATTTTACTGTGAATTGTGCTATTAACAATTTCGTTATTCAAAAAGTATTTGAAAAATTAATATTAATTGAGGAATATTAATTGAATTTTACATGATGTATTAACCTGCTATATTTTTTATGTTTCCATAAACGGAAAGAAATTTATTAATATTATGAAATGTTTTAATCTAGATTTATTGAAATTTATGTCAATGCCAAAATTAAAGCAGTTTAATTTTAGTAAGTTATTTAATACGAAAAACTTTATATAATTTATAAAACTTAAAATATACAACACAGAATATACAATCATATATAAAGGATATATAAAAAATAAAACATAATTTATAAAATTTAGGCTGCTTTCAGTTTCGATACTATTATGTCACAATAAAGCACATCTATTTGAAATGTTCGAAAGTATTCTATGCATATTGATAACGAAGGTATGAACATCCTTTTAATATATTCGAATAAAAACAGATATTCTACCTTAAAATCTTTCTCACAATAATATTTTCGAAGGCCAAATATATTTAATATTTCATACATGTAATTATATATATAGAATGAGGTCGAATGGGTGATACAATTGGGTTAGGAGTGCTTCTATGTACAATAAAAAGAATAGGTTGAAAGTGTGGAATAAATTTTTTTCTCATAACACTCCGTTTCCGAAAAGATCGAGTTTGAAAATTTGTCAAATATGCTAAAGCTTGGTTAAGTACCAAGTAGGTATGAGTAAACAATCAGAAGGAAGTTGTTCTACATGCGAAAATAAGTCAGAAATTAAAAATACAGTTTTCCCGTTTAAGTTTCATTTTGATTATCATTATTTGATTATCATTTTAGATTTGATTATTGTTCTCAAAAACAAAGCATTTTGTGAAAAAATTTAATTCTATTCTTTTGACTTATTTTCACATATAGTTTAATCTCCTCTCGATTATTTACTCCTGTTCACTGCGAAATTAGTCATGTTTAAAAATACTTGTCAACTATACAAATTCGATTTTTTCAGAAAGGGAGCGTCATGTGAAAGAATTTTAGTCTATATTCCCGACTTATTTCTTCAGATGGAATCAGCCTCAACCAGGTTGTACCACCGGCTACGAACCATCTTGTACATAATTAATCAAAATTATACTCAGATATTTAATATTGATTTGTTTGAATATTTAACAATTATATATTGTAATAATATAAAATTAAAATCCATCTGGTTGCAATCAAGTGTCTTTTACATTATTTAGCATCTTTTAAAGTTGCCAAACCATTTTACAGCAATATAATATTTCAACTTTCAGAATAACACGTCGATCTATCGACTCAAATTTCTATAAATTTAAATATTTAAAATAATCGTAAATAAATATTTTTCAATTTATAATAATTTGTAAAGTTTCACTCTATTAGTCATAAGAATTCTAAGAATTCATTATTAACTTTTTAACAGAATGAATAAAAATTTTCCTTCATAATATTGATGAAAAAATATTGTTTCCTCTATTATTTGTTAAATTATTTTACAAAATTGCCGAATCCATCATGATTTCATATGATGTACAATCCATCGTAATTTCGTCACGTGGCTCCCATTAAGCGTGCCCATATAAACTTGTCATACGAAGCCTCGAAAAGTCACTATACCACACGTTTGTAATTAACATTCAAGACAGGAGATAATTAAACTTGCAAGACATTATTCACTCATGACCTTGCGCACGTTCTTCCAAAACTTTAACTATCCTTCAACTCATCATATTTAAAGGAACTTTATACCTATTTGTAATCCGATATCTTTGAATTATCTTATCGATTACAGCAAGATTTCGAGACCTTTGTCCAAATTACACTTTGCACTTTCCACGTGAAATCACTTAATACAACTTTAAAATCATCATCTTCTGATTTTTACTCCGCCTTTATGTTTATGAAAAAATTGAAATTCATGTTATATCACACTACTCGTATTTAAAATTGATATTTAATGAACAATTTAATATTTTAAGAATTATACAGAATTATAAAAATTAGTAAATGTACAGTATGAAACTACAGTATGAAAACCAACATAAAAATAATACATATATTCATCAAATTTTAAAAAGGTTCAAAAATATAATTTTAATAATTTTCGTAACGTTAATTAAATTTAGAGGTTATCAGATTTAGTTATCAAAGAGTTCTTCATTCTTAAAAATATAATTTTAATCTTTTTAAGTGATGTTAGTCAATTTTAAAATTTACGAAGTTTAGTTATCGAGTTTAGTATCGCTAGTTTAGTTATTAGTTTATCATATTTAAAAATTTATCAAAGATATAAGAAAATTTAGTCTATTTCGAATTTGAAACATTTTTTAAAAACACATACGAGCACTATTAAACTTTATAACGTAGTCAGATTATTCAAGTGAAACAGAACGAGAGAACGCGTTGATGGAAGACACGGAAGTAATACCACACTGGATAATGGGCAGGCAATAAACGTATCGTGTGTTCACGTCGAAACCTGGCGAGCACTCGCGGCACGTTTCACGCGAACAAAGCGACGCTTCTTCTAGACTACCTACACGGAGGCTTGTATTGCGAAACAAGCGCGCCGATGATCGTCTACTGCAAACGTGAATTCGCCGCGGCTTTTCGCGCTCCCTCCTCCAACTACGTTCACGTTCGCTTTCCGTGTCATCCGTATTTTTGCCACGAAACACTCGAATTCTTCGTGAAGGTCAGTCGTGCGTGCATAACCATCGCAATATTCTTCACGTTTGTGCGCACTCTTTATGTGAAAATTTATTGAAATATTGTATAATTATTAAGCGATCGATTTTTATGTAATTTCGTATTTTTATTAACATAATTAAGGAAATAAAACCTGTATAAAGATTTACGTGTATTTTGACATTTTCTATAAATGTATAACATGCGAGTTAGTTAGTTTGTACGTAGAATATTTCATAAACCACGGATTTAATCATTTAATTTAATCTACCTACACCAGTATAAGTGTAATACTGGATTATGTGATTTTTGTTGTAAGATCCAATTTACAGAAATTGTTTCTTGGAAGAAGGAAAATAAAATATAACATTTTAATGAAATGAATAGTGAATTATCGTGTATTTATGTAAATTTAAATAAATTTAAATTTAAGAAAAAAAGGAAAATTTAAATAAGCGAAACGTACAAGATGCGCATGACGCACAAGATATATAAAAATTATATTTAAAATATGGTACTTGTTATAATATTTTGTGGATGAAACAAGTCTCTGCAGAATATATAAAGATATATAATATATCTGCAATTGATTTATACTTAACAACTATATGTACTTGATACCGACCAAAGGAAAAAGAGTTTTTTCGCCTTATTTTATCACTTGTTTAATGTGATGTTAAAAGGATGAGTAATTAATGGAATAGTAGTATAAAAATGAAACGTGGTATTTATTTTAATCATGAAAAGAGGGCTTGAAAATAATTGCTACATTACAAAGTTACAAATTTTTTTAAACGTGAAACTTTGTATTGGTTTGTTTTACAGTTCTATGATGTTTATTAGCAATGAAACGTAAAATAATTCTTAGGACAGAATTTGACAATTTGGCATATCAGAACAAACATTCTATTTCCGCAGAACCGAAGAAACATTTGAAAAATAACAATCGAAATTTGCTAAAATATAATTAGTTTGCCATCTACACAAATGTATCGAAGCTGGTAGATACTATTTTGAACATTCTCTCAATTAAGGTAAAGGATACTTTTTTAATGTTCCTTTGGTTCAGATGACAAAAACATATTTACCATAATATTTGTCATGTAAAAAAATTAATAAATAGACATCTATGAAAAACTTGAAAACTTCGTAAAAAAAGTATAGGAAAAAAAGTTACTATAATTATCTTAAAACTTTCTTTGAATTATGTTCTACCATCTACCAGACAAAAATATGTTCGGGTGACTCAGCTGACCATGTTTCGTGATTCACCCTGTATATGATATGTATATATAGAGAGTGAGAAAAATTCAAGGAAGAATTGTATACGTACTCGAACGAATCCATAATCATTTTATAATAACTTTTAGCTAAATTAAATAATATATTATCTAGATAATCAAATTTATTAAAATAATATTCAGTGCTGATATTTTCAACGATGTACACACGCATGCCTGATTTCCATAGTCGAGTATTTATCAATATGTGAGATTTGTGGTATAGATGATCACGTGTGCCTATTTGCTCGTTACTATAGACGATAATTGAAATTTTCAATTTGTGAACAGACTATATGCATTCTTATATTGAGTGTTTCATTTATTTTGAACACATAAATATCTTTAAACAAGGTAATTATGTAAAATGAAAATTAAAGTATCTCATAAATTAAATATTTTCAGACACTAATCCTTGAATACTTTTCTACAAAAAATAGAAGTACGTATACTTATGCATAAAACGATATCAACTTATATTTTTAAAAAATTCTTAATTTATCCTACTTAAAAATCTCTACTTAAAAAAAAGAATTATGGATCACAACGTACGTCATTCTAAAATAATTTTATTATGACATAATTTTCTCTATCGATAAAAATAACTAAGCTTTAGAAATACAAAAAAAAAAAAAGAAAGAAAAAAGAAAAAGAAAAATGAAGCATTTTGTATAATGAAACGCACATAATATATTTATAATCAATTTCTATAAATATTCAAATACTTTCGTGAGTCTCTTCTATATTATTACTTTACATATATTTAAGTTGTAACTAAAAATATGGACCACCATACCACATGTGTACGTAAAGAACGGAAATTCATAAAAAACAGGATTCCACGTCACACTTCTTGCAACGTTTTAATATTATCTATCACGAAACATTTCTTGCGATAAACATATATTCCTTGTTTTTAAATATATTATCAGTTAGTATACTTGAGTTATAATTAGAAATATGAACATTGGTTTACTGGAAAACAGCCAATATGCAACAAATAATCTCGTAGATGCTGATACACCAATCAGATTATACATAAAAATGTTACCTAGACGAGGACCCTGCAGGCATACATGGTCAGAGATTAGATAAGTCCCTACACATAATCGATATCATCGTGATACGATCCGTTTCGCTTTTACAGCGTATGCGACAGCAAGATTTAATTGAATCAGCCATGATTCCAATAAAGAACAAACTTAAATAAACGCACTTGTCATTGTCAAGGCTACGTTTCTCATATGTAAGACGTATGAATGTGATCTGCATATGATAAATTCAACGTGAAATTTTTGGCTAAGAAACAAGCGTGTGATATTAAAAAATTATAGTTTAATATCTTCATATAGATAAAGTGCGAATACAGTTAATATATTGAAATTGCTGTTTACATTAAATAGTTCAATATTGCTCCATCAAATGTTGCATTAACCGAAACCACGAATAAAATATATAAAACTAATAATTTTCTGATATAATTGTAAAAACAACTTTGGTAATTATACCAATCAGAGCATCGATTCCAGAGATTTTCAAATATTTTGTCAAGATCATAGTTCTGAACAACTTTTTTCGATATTTATAGCCGCTACTCGGCTTTAGTTTTTGAGGTATTCATAAAAATATTTTCGATATTTTTATAAACTAATTAATAAGTTTACGTACGGGCATGATTATATTATACATGTGTTTATGACATGCAATGCGTTTATGCGTATTATGTTTAAGTTTATAAAGGTGTACAAGAAAGGAACACAACTTAGGTCAAGATTCAAAAATATATCAGTAAAGGACAAACATTCTTTCTTTGATATTTTTTAGTTTGATCGTAGGTTTAGTAAGATAATACATAAAAAGAAGACAATAGTACATAAATCTATTTCAAACCGAATAGATCTAATCAAACCCAACTCACACCAAAGTAAAAAGTATCAAAAATATTTTTATATATATCTCGAAAGCTGAAGACGATCGATACAACGCAGCGATTATACAATATGTCGTATTTCTGAAATTACTCAGAATAATGATCCTGATATACGTATAATAATATATATATTTGAAAATCTTTGAAATCGTTGAAATGTGCTTTTACCTATATAATTACCAAAAATTTTAATTTACATCTTAAATTTTTAGGATTAATACGTAATATTGTTTGTAAAGATTCTGTAATTTTACGTAATTATTGTAATAGTTAAATTAGTAGTCCTTTAAGTTGAGAACAGCATTTCATATTGTTAGATATTTGGAAATTGTGGCAGCTTTTTGTAAATTGCAAAATATATCATTTTGTAAATTGCAATATATATTAATAGTTTAAATAGGATAAACTAAAGACTAAAATAGAATAAACGAATTATTTTAAATTGAGCCAAACTTAAAGCTCAAAATATTAAGTCCTTATTTCCTATTTTTATTACAAGATAATTTAAATTTCTTTAAATGTTAGAAGCAAAAAGTGTTATTATTGAAAGTCATAAATACTTTAAAATTGGGATAATTTATATTGTAAATTATAATTCTTTAAACGATTGAATAAAAAGGCTATTCCACATCAGGATGAATTTAAGACTTCAAATATTAAATCTTCTTTCTACTACTACTGCAACATTTAACGAAAACTTCCAACTATCAATATATTTAATTTCTTCTTCAGGAATTTTAAAGGATTTCAGGAAAACAAATCTGACAATTTAGAATGATATATTCATTAAAAATATAACTAACGTATTCTTAACATTAAAATCAGGTAATCTCTTCTGTATAGTATAAAACGTAATTTTTTAATTTTATTTTTGCAATAAACTGTATTTTCTCAACACATATTAGACTGATAAAACCTCACCAGGAGTACTATTTTTTAGTACACAATATTTTATTTTTACTTAAGCGACAGTAGACAAATTACGAAACGCATCTTTTTACGTAATGAATTTTTCTTTTATCTTCATTTTTAATTCTTTAGCTTTTACTAAAATATTTCTTATATATATGTATCTTATATATTTTTTAATAGTATTTTACGTAGGTTATGCATTTTTTAAATATATTTTATGTTTTATATATGTTATATACATATATTTAAAATTACGGACATTTAATATCTAATTCGAACAAATGTTCTGGATTCAAAGTTATTTACCTCTATCAGTACACATACAATTCTATCAGTTTTCTTGCTCGAGAAAAGCATGTTGATTAACCAAGTACCCGTGAAATAACATTTTAGATACGAGAGAATTTTAAATAATCCTCAACAGGATGATAATAGAGATAAGTTTCTTAATATTCGTGCAAACAATTGTATCGTTGAATTGTAGCGACACTCGATAGCAAACCTTTCAACGGTTTGTGTCCCGTGGCTTGCTATACAAAGACTCTAACCTTCGGACAAGATGATTCAATTAGCCTAAGGACCCGCTACAAAATCTTAGGATTTTTCTAGCTAAGGTCCTTCAAACGAAATAGTTTTTGTCTTAGTTCCTCTACACTCCTTGGGCAGTCATCATCTTAAGTTATATCGCGCACTCTGCTCAATCTTTACCTTAACTCATCGTCTATCAGTCGAGTTGTAACCGAAAAGTGCGAATCGTTAGTTGTAATCGCGAGTTCTGTATAAAGTGTCGAACGCGAGAATTGCTAATAAATATACTGTTTAAACATCTCTGAGTGTTTCTTTGGTACCCTACACGTCCTACACCAAAATCCACCTCAGAATATATTCGAGAATTGCACGTATAATTTAGGATATTCGTAAGATAATTGCTTATTTAAAAAAATCATTTCTCGTACTTTCACACTAAAACTATCGACCAATATGTACTTGTATACAGGTGATTAAAATAAAGCGATATCACGAAAGTAAACATGTACATATGTAGTATCGTGGACGAAAGGCCTAAGCGATACCGGACAAATCATAAACAATGTCGCGAGGAAGCCTAAGTGCCGACAGGCCCAACAATGTATCGTCGGTCCTTCGATCGAGTAGTTGTGCGGAAAAGGCCTGCGTGACCCTGACCGCGAGCGATTGCGGGACACGTGCGTGGTGGGGCTAAGAGAAGAGACAAAGGGGTGCTAAGGGAGAAAGACGAATTAACCGTCAGTGTTAGTTAAGAAGTCAGAGGGAGCAAAATGCGTTGTCGAGGGAGTGTGGTCCGCGTGAGAGAGAGCGTTGGAACCGTGGTAACGAGAGTTGCAAATTAACTATTTAGTTGTCTTAATTATAGCACATTATTGTATTTAGCTCAAGTTAAACAACCATAGTTTCCTGTTTAACCAACACCCGTTTAATCCATTTTAAATAAATTAATTGTAGTAAGATTCTACACACACACACACACACGCACACTTATGCTTTTGTCTCAATAAAAGTAAACATTAACATCAAATGAATAACAAACATACTTGCGTGTTTTAAGTAATCGCAAAAACAATGGAGCTTTTAACCACTTTGATCGTGGTGTGGTAGCTCCATATAATGTTTAATTATATTGGGATCATTTTTTTAATATTTACTACCTTACACATATGTAGTAAATGTTAAAAGAATCTTCTGCGCATAAATTAATTTCCTGTGGTTTTTATTCTACATGTATTTATTATTTATTTTTATTGTAATTTTACTATAATATAATTTTACTTATAATTTTACTATAATATTTACTATTTCTATATATAGAGATGTATCCTTATTTTACTTATTATCAAACTTTCCTTTGCTATTTCAAAGTTTATAAAATAATTCAGTAATTATTAAGACGATTTTCAGGCATTACCATAAATGATATTGTCAATGATTACAAAGTGATGTTAATTCCAATTTTGAACTTCTACATTTTCAACATAATGCATCAATAATTCGTCGCGATAAACACATCATTAAAAAAGCAATAAACAATAAGTAGTAAATTGTTTAAAATTGTTTTAAAATTTCATTTTCACTTTACGATCGAGAAGAATTTTATTTTATACATTCTTTTAGTTGCAATTGAACATTAACTCCAAATTACTTCGCTTCTCAACGAATTAATTTCCCATTGGGGACTATTGTTTCATTTTCCAACATTTGTTGTCGTTTACCATAAGAACGAATTAACCTGTCGAAACTTTTAACTCCCACTTAGTCAAATCGAATTCCTATGCAGGTGACAAACATATCAATTCATCGATTATATATTGATCACATCGAGATTTGCTTCTCAGTGTGGTTAAACATGCTAAACTATGCTAAAGGTGCGATTTCCTATGTGCGTATATATTACCATTATCTGTATTCGCGGTTACGTTATTTTCCATCAAGCAAGATCAATTAACGATATGTATGGGATCAAAATGAGAAATTTACGTGGCCGAATACGAGGTGCGAGCGTTGTGGAAATGAATACGAAAACTAAATAAAAGGAGGATTTGATAACACTAAGCATTCTGTATTGTATCGTGAAGCTGAGAGCGTGTTGGCAACTTTGTAATGATAAAATTGTTTTTCCTTCAAGATTTTCTGAGTGTTTATATTCTGCGTCTGTTTATAGTCTGCGTCGAAAGCAATCTTAAACCTAAATCACAGGAATTTTTGTGTACACACAGTTTCAATCGATTAATGTGAGAGAAATGCCATGCATTCTTACATCCCAATGTATGGAGTGGATATGAATAAAATAAATTTTAACAAACGATAACAGTATCAGAAAATAGTACATACGTTAAATAACATCAGAGTTGAATAATGTTAATTAACTATATGACGATTGACAATAATGTGGTCTGCGAAGTCGATATGCATCGGAAGAGAAACTAAATTATTTTTCACTGGTAGAAAATACAATGCAGTGCAAATACATACATAATTCTAATTGGTTTCTAACTTCAGGACAGAGAACTTGTTGGTGATGATCGTGGGAGAAATCATCATTGAACTCTCAACTACCTGCGAGCTCGCGAACGCCCTCTTCCCGAGCCCGTAACGGTTGTTTTTCAAAAAATGATAGCCACTTTGACGGATCTGGTTAACTGAAAGTTTGGCAAGGCTCTACTCGTAATAAGATATATAACGAGATTCAGATACGCAGGATTAATTCGAAAATATTTAACCTTGACGTCTAGATTCGTGTGCGATTACCCAGAATAGAACACTTAAGAGAATAGAAGACAACACTTAACTCTATTAAACCTTTAAAAATATTTAACTTTACAAGAGCCTTGACACGAGCGATGCGATTTCGTCGTGACGACATTCATTACTTAGTATAGATGAAAATACAGATTTTGTTAATTCGCTATGGTCTACTAGGTTGGTGGAGATCGCTATACTGTGCTCGTTCAATATTCATGCCTGCCGCCGTATCACGCCGCGTTAATATAACTGCGGCCGCCGCAGAAGGTGGGACATTGCATGCGAGACGGTACAGCCGGTGTTTCTCTATAACTGCCTATGAGAAGAAGACTACCGGAGTGCCCGCTCAGTACTCAGCAGAGCCAAGGTTCAGTCTGAGGACGAGCTTTTATATTCTTGGAATTCGATCCGTACCGACACTCATACGATCATCATACAAGACCGTGATACGAAAACTGCGACCTAGAGCCCTCCCGGCAACGGAAGCATTAGAGCCTTGCACTTCGGAAAGGTGATTGACACCCTATTTCCTCCGGGAACTTACTAGATGGCGATTTTGTATTATACACGCACGATTATTTCCAAAGGTCCGGATATTCCTATGGTTGGGGATAAGTCTCTTATCTACCAGAAAATGTTTCTCAAATAAGGCATTTCAATCGGTTTATTAGGCTTCATTGCACAGCGCGTCTTGTACGTATAATCTACAACATATCCGTGATCGCAAATTAAACTATTCTGTAAGCCTGCATTTATTTAAATAGCATTCTTTATTACAACATGAGAGTATAGAATACTGTATGTTTACTTTAAACAAATTGAAAAAGTTTAAAAAAGAGTATAGTTCATAATCTTTACCCTCAATGGCAAGACTGGCGAAAGTGGCATTAAATGTAAAAGTTTAAGAAGTCGATCTCGGTGCTATGATTGGCGGACAATTTGTAGGACGTATTTTTCGATATAAAGAGTCTTACTTCTACCACGTGAGTTTTCACGACTGTGATTTAACACAACGTGACGTCAGATAAAAATATTACCGACTTTGAAATGCGCTGGAAAGATAAAAATAATTTTCACTGTATTTATGCTAAAAAGTATGAAATAATTCCTATTTTATTTATATTTCATTCGCACGCATATGCAACAACAGTTAAGATTACTCATAATCATTAATCATTACTTTATTATATATATTGCAACTTTTTTGAAGGCGGCGCAAAATACCATATAATGCTTCTAGTATGATAATGCTGGAACGCCATACTATAAAATTTCAACTCGTTTATATTTATAATATTCAAATTTCGATAAATTTATATTTAATTGCATTAAATTCCAATATTTTATAGCACAAAATCACCAAGAACATGTATTGGCAGTGGTCAAATTGAAAGACGTCGCTTGTATCTGTATTCATACAAATGACACTCAATGTATTAATACTGTGCAAGCTAATGGAATTATATGTACAGACTGCGATGAAATTAAATGTTGCGACCTCCATAGTGTGAACCTTCGGTTTGGTGGAGATTCATAGAAAGAATTTGCCACAAAAGTTATTTCGATCTTGAAGATCAAGGCCAATTTTTCTTTCTTCTGTCGTACTGTATTCATCTCTATTCATTATTCGATTCCACTGGTTATTGCATTGACATTATTTACAATTTGTTCATATTTCGCAGTGAAATAGAAAGTAAATAGCGTGATATTAACGAGGAAACAGGAAATTATTTCTTAGTACATGAAATAACTGACTCTAAATAGAATGAAGCTAACTAATTTCATTATTTCAAAATATTATAAAATTACTTATTCCATAAAGAAACTTTTGTAGCAAAAGTTAAATGGCGTTGAAAACGTTAACTCCATATCTGATTTAGCATCAAACAAAATTTTCAATAAATTGCATGACGAACGAGCACTTGCAGAAATGTAAAGATTATGAGGAATTCTTTCGCAAAGAAGCAACTAAGATCAATAGATCCTACGACCAATATGTAAAGACAAAGGTCAAACCAACTCTCAGCGACAAGTCTATCTACAGAAACGAACAAAGTACACCACCGGAATCAATGGAAAGCAACTGTTCAATTCCATCGCATCCAGTAATGAGTTTGTAGAGAAACGATGAAAGGTACAATGAGATAATGAAATCGGTAAATAATAAGTATTTTGCGATAAAAATAGTTAAGAAAGAAGTAATTGAAAAAATGTTGCAAACAGAACCAATCGCTGGAGTCATCTAGCCGTAAATCTAATTGGTTTAATTACGAAGAAGTTAATCTGTTTTAAACAATGTCCGAATATTAATTGAAGCCACTCTGGAATTTTTCAATTCTAAAATCTTTAAATTTTCAAACATTTAAGTTTTATATTCTCTAAAAATTTTTAAATCGCAAAATTTTGTAAAATTTTGATATTAGGATATGTTACTCATAATTAAATTGTGAATAATTGCCTTCTTTTCGTTAAATACAATATTGTTGCGAGCCTTTGACAGTCACATTGTAGAACGCCAAGGCCAACGTGCGTCGCGACAGACTGGGAATAAGAAAATCGGTCGATAGCAATATCGATTGAATATTCGAGGATAGAGGTCACTTCTTGAACTTCGAACTTCGCGAACATTTTTTGATCTTGTATTATATTATATAAACGAGTTTGCTACATGTAAAAAGCGTATTCTGTCAATTCGTGACACAGGCACGTAACAATATGTTAAATTATATTATATTATGCTATATACTGTATAATTAATTATGTATATATGAGATATGTTTACAGATATTTAGTAAAAATATCATGTTTTCTAAATATTTAATTTTTACTATCTGTAATTTTAACCACCAATTTAAAAAAATGAGTTTTTTTCGTAATACAAATAAATAAAAAATAATACAAAATGTAATTCCTCAAATTAGAATAGTTTGGCGTTTGTTATGAATCAGATTCTAAAATAAAAATTTTTTAAAAATAGAGACGGTGTACAAGACAAAATTTCCATACATGAACTTCAACTTTTGTTATAATCGATTTAAAAAATAAATAAAATTTAATCACTTTGATTTTGTGAATTATCTAAATTTTGATCTGTAAAGTATCCATAATTAGTTTTATAATTCTAATTTTACACAAATTCTATTTTGTTTGCTTGATAATTCCGCTTTTTTATATTTCAGAATAGTTTAGATCGTTTAACGTATCCCTTTAATTAATTAAAAAATTAATTTCTTAACAATGAAATCTCTTTGTATTTAGCTACTAATATCTTGAAAAATTTAATATACTATACGAAAAAATAGGAAAAAACATCTGTTTTTACTGTAAGAGGAATCTTTAATATTTACAGCAAATACTTAAATATATCTCTCTTTAGACAAATATAACTAATATAATAAAATAAGCTAGGAGACGCTGTAGTACTACCGGCAGTATTTTGTAAATATTTTAGAAACTAAGGTCGACCGACGGTTACATATATAGAAAAAAGTTGTTCAACATATTGAGCTTTACAATATATTCAAATATCATCGAAACCAGAAAGAATGAAACTGTTCTACAAATTCAACATCTTTTAAAAGTGAATCGAAAGTATATATTTAAATTCATGGTAATAAAAGTAAACATATCTAATTCTTTTTTTTTTTTTTTTTTTATGAGTCTCGATCGAGCGAGTTGGACGTGTTTGTAAACTGAACATCGTTTCGTTTCAGTTTGTGTAGTTTAGTATATGAATATTTGTGAAATAGTTGTTTGGTCAAATACGAATCAGTTACATTAGGACAGTAACGGATGAAATCCCCAACTACAAGTAACACATGACTACAACAAATAACACAAAAACATGGATGCTGCTGACTACAAAAATGTTGAATTAGACAAATCAACGAATCCAATGAAAACAGTAGAAGTAAATGTACCTGTAACGTATGCAGCGGTTTTGCAGAGTGTCTTATCCCCTAACCAAGGAACAAATAATTGTTATGGAAACAATCGATGTTGTTTCTATTAAGGAATATACTACAATAGCAGTGATTAAAGTAATTTTTCCAATGATGTCAAATTTGTTTCTGCAGTCTCGACCGATAAGATTTGCAATATACCTTGCCAACCAATAACTTATAGAAAAGGTTATACACTCTAATGTAAACATCAACATTGGTATTCATCTGTTCCGTACTCCCGAGGTGACTAATATAAACAAATTTTGCTGAAATTCTCCACCAGTGTTCATTGCAACGATAAAACAATTGATTGAACAAATAACGACTCTAACTGATTACTTGGTGAGATACTATGCAATAATTTACTAACAAGAGAAGTTCGGCAACTCAAAAATTAATAAAAATTTGCAACTTTGTACAAAAGTAGTAATAACGGAACAATTTTTTTTTCCCGCTGAAAAAAGGTCTTAGGGATGAAAAAAAATTTGACTTTTCATATTATCGTACATATTTAAGAAATTATATAAGATATAGGGAGAGATAGTTACATTAAAAATTGTAGTGTTTTTTATGGTCTATATTGTGGATGAGAAATTTGAAAAAATAATTTATTTTCAAAATTTACTCCACGTCACCCCCTCCGATAAGTTTTATTTTTTGTTATCACACAATTTCCATGAATTGTTATATATATGTCGGGTTATGGTTGGGACTTGGGTTAGAGGCGTGTAATGAATCTTCACCTGGATCATTCATCGTTGTCGCACAATCGAGGTAGCGTTTACTAACACAGGTATAGATGTTGCAAAATTGACAAGTGACCTACCAAGTAATGACAATGACCTTAGGTTCGATATGACGAATCCACGGTCCACGAGATAACGAATATATTTTGCTTCAAAGTCTAAGTCGGATTTGGCTTACTTCTCGCGATAAGGATCGCTTGACTAACTCTTTATTGAAACGTGGATTATCCATCGATCGTACGAACACCAGGTAATTGGCTAATGAGACTGCAAGAAAGGAAATGACTTTCCGTCACGATGACGCTGCAGAGGAAGACTATGATGGGGTGTGCCTAAGGGCACGAAATCATCGGAATCGTCGAGGAAAGCCTCCGCTCGGAGGGTGAGGGAAATGGACGTTGCTGTTAATTGGTTAATTTCTATGTTGGCGGTTAGAAAAGGATGCTAGCCGCCCTTGAGAGAGAGAGAGAGAGAGAGTTCCTAGCGGGATGCGTCGTACGTGAGGAAAGCAGATCTCCCGTATCTTGACCGCAATAGGTGACAGCTGATAGAATAAAGACTGTTTGTCAATCTGAAGGACTTTAGTTAACTAAATCCTAAGATTTGTAGCGGGTCCTCAGGCTAGCTGAACATATACTGTGAATGATGCATCGACATCTGGCGATCATCTTACCCAAAGAATGGGGTCTGTGTGTGGCGAGCCACGGGGCCGTTGGAATGTTTATTGTTAAGTGTTGGTACGGCCAATTCTTTAAAGGAGAGTTATGCAACTCCATATCTCTGTTAGGTAGAACGTTTATCCCGTGACCGCGGCTACGCTCGGCGACTAGTTGTCGCCTCGAGCCTAAGCTCATTATCTCAAGTTTCGAACGATTGTGTTTGGGTTATTTGTAAATGCTACAGTATTGGGGTTTTCCAAGTATTTCCAACGGGGGGGCCCGGTGTCCTTTCATCTCCGACATATATATATATATAATAGTATATACTATATATAGCGTCAATGGAATAGAGCAATGTATCTATGATGGTTAAAAAATCAAATTCTGTTACCTAAGCCTGGAACAGCTTTTCGGAAAGGTAGGATTTTGTCATGATAATTTGGTTGTTTTCTTCTCTAGAAATTACAATAAAACAAGGTGGGAATATGCAAGGTGCCTTTTTGGATGTCCAATCTATTTTTGACAATATTAACTGCACTCTGCTTACTCAAAAATTAATCAAGGAAAGGTGCTCTGTTAATATCATAAAATTCATTAAACACCTAATATTTGTAAGAAATATTTTGACTATTGGAGGACTATTGTAAGACCGATATGGAAAGGTCTACCATAGGCCGAGTACTAAGTCCTTTATTATATGATTTTGATATTAAAATTATGAAAAACATTCCTAGGAAAGTTCAGATTTTAGAATTTGCAGATAGCATTGCTGTTTACTGCAGCACCATTTCTATTGACGAAAGTAAAAAACAAAAGTTACTCGAAAATTCGATTAAGATTGCCAAATCTAATCTCAGATATATCGGACTCGATCTAGCGCCTCAAAAAATAATGTTCTACTATTTTAATAACAGATACACACTACCTGGTAAAATTGAAATTAAAGTAATTATTGGGAATAAGAGTAAACTCTTCAATTTCAATGACCTTACAATATGTTATCAAGATAAACACCGTGAACAACTTTTTCCTGTACATATAGCCGCCGCTCTACGCCATTGTTTTCAAAATATTCACAAAAAGCTTAAATTAAATGCAGATTATAGTTACATTTCATTTTGGAGTAAGTACTACTACATTCTTATATAATCCAAACTAAGTTTAACTTATTGATGAAAAAGATAACCTCCCTTAATATTATATAAATAAAAAGGAACGTGAACTGATTAAGCCGAGATTGTAGGGAAGGGAGTGTCAGGCAGCATAGTTGGCATTTGTCGCGACAACATTGAGCAGCGTATGAACATACAAACGAGCGACAAAACCATGCCGCTATTTCATACTTTTTTCCATATTTTATCTGTTATAGATATATTTCTATAATCTTTATGGTTGTTTTATCTTATCTTATCTTGTCATAAAATCGGTTAACACTGCGTCTCAGTTATCAAAGATTCGATATCAAAATAATCCTTTGTATTCATCGTTACTATCTACTTGGAGACTTCTTAAAATACCAACCATAATAAAAGAAGGTAGAGCAACAAAAAAGAGGAGTTCTGTCGCTTAGTTGCTGTATGGCTTATTTCATGTAAATCTATAACTTTGGCTTATTTTTTGTCGCTTTATTGTCACTTGTTTTACTTGTCTTGTAGGCTTGCCTAGAGTAATATCCGGTTGCCATTGGGCGACAGCTAATGTCAGCGTGAAACAATTTTACATGAATCTATTGATATATGGAATGTCATTGTTTACAGGTAAAAAATTTACAAAATAAATAGTTAAATAATACATATATGTAGTATTAGTACTAGTTATGTTTAGACATAAATTGCTCTATAATCTAAAAACTAAAGCTTATATGTATAGGAAAAAGGTGTTCAGAATGTTGACCTTGACAGCATCATTTCAAGGTTACTGAAATCCTAATAATTGCCGGAATTGGGAACTGTGTCATTATCAAATCAAATAAATCTGTTAAGTTCAAGAGAATCAATTTTCAACATGAAGATTTTATGCGGAAGAAGTACTTTAGCTTCTAAATATTATGAAATTTCTTTCCGGTATTCTCATGGAAGCCACACGTAAAACTTTGATGTTAATCCTTAAGCTCTTAAGGATGTTATAAGGCCTATTATAGAATATAATCGCGTTGTATACAGCAAACAAATATGTAATGCTAAAACCGTATCTTATTCAATTCTCTACAATAGGATTGGCAATAGAATGTAGCATAAACACGCCTACTAATATTTCGTTAAGTGTCGCGAATCTCGTCTCTTTTCGTGATAAAACTAATTTTCTTTGCCAAAAATAGCTCTTCAAATGTAATTCTCTCGAAAACTTAATTTCAAACAAAATTTTGTTTAAGAAGAATGTAATATATCTCGTTGGTTTACTCGAAAGCCAAAGCGGGAGAAATTCCTTTAAACGAAAACTTTCTCAATATAGTAAAGCTACGACAAGATTCAGTGCCTAACGAAAAACATCACATTTTTACTTTCAACTACAATATCATTTAATTAATATTCTACTTTGCAATGTTAATTTCGGCGAGAAGTTAAGTGATTTCTCCGAACTTAATGCTCTACTAATATGTTTCATTAATTTTAATTTTTCGAATACTGTTGTAATTTATATAAACGGTAGTAAAATAGAAAACAAAAATTATTGTTCACAATTGAATGTCTCACAAAAACTTTGCTTAGATATAAAAGTATCAATTTTTACAGCAGAATGTAGTACCATTCATCGAGCTTCAGATATTACCAAATTATATGATAGGACGAATTTTCTTAACGTCACTGATTCCTTAGGTGTGATTAAATCAATACAGAAAACAACTTTTTGTTGTAGCATCAATATCCAACTTATTGAGATTAAGAATAAATATGCTACATTCGTAGCAATAATAATCAGAACTATATTAAGTTGATGGAGATTTTGTTAATTTGTCAACAGATGTCACGCTAATCACTATAATTTAAACGCGCCATTAATTAGAGTTAATTCGTTACGTATAATGTTTGTCAATGCGATGCAGAATCTTAAGTTCTGAATCATATCATCTGGCAATAACCAGATAACGAAGATAAGTATAGACGCAGACTATTACTAAGGATGCTTCTTAGACGCAAGGTCTGTCCTTCCACTTTGTATTAATTCTCTATTACATGGTTCTGATATCGAAACTCTGAGATTTATTTATAATTTTTGTTATAATGTAATTTTGTTGTAATGTTCTGTAAGAATCTAATTACATTTAAATAAGTAATAATGAATTACAAAATTTTTTATGTTAACCTATCCTATTATAAGTTCGAAATTATGTATCCTGATAATACATATATTATTCAAATTCTGTTATATAGCATAACCATACATGCTATATAAACCATATCTTATTTCAAGTAACTAATAAATAAATATCTAGTTTTATTCAATCTTTGAAGTAACTTTGTACATATGTGTGTACATAGAAACATAAAATAGCTATTTTACTGAAGAATTTCAAAATGCTATTTTATACTTCATAATTCTTGAATCATGTCTGTATTAAAATAATTTAAATATTAATAATTAATCCTTTTAAATATAGAACGATATAATTACTTTATTGTGACTTTTACGTTTTAAAAAATTGTTAAAGTTGTCTTTAGAATGTCTTACTGAGTTCATATAGTGTAACATGTTATATATAAAATTTTACATTACATTGTAAAAGACTTAATGCTACAAATACAAAAATAAACAAGAGAAAATTAAAATTTGAAAGTGATATTAACTATGAAAATTTGTTCTTCTTTTTCATATTTTAATTTAATTTAATACCTTAATAAGTTATAATTATAATATAATTTTATAATAAGTTATAGCTGGTGTTGATTGATTGGAAAATATATGTTGACATATCATCTTTATATTTTAGAAAATTTTATCGAAACAACAAACAAAATACATATACGTACAGAGGTTGGACAAAATAATGAAAAGACCTCTATGTCACACGTGTGTAATACCTATTATGACATATAAGAGTGATGTTCTCATTATTTTGTCTGACTCCTGTAATTTGTTATGAGAGTACTAGAGTATTAACATGTAATACTGTATTAACATTCAGTATTTAACATTTGATTACATTATCTGAATTGAAATGTTTTTTTATTATTAGTTAGTTTCTATCTTGTGTATATAGCATCCTTCAAATTTTTAATAATATTATTTACACGTGTCTAAGAAGTCCTATTTTTATTTTAAACGGACATAGATATATTTAAAGATTTTCAATCTTATAGACTATAAAAGTTCTATTGAATTTTAATGCATTTTAGAGTTTTAATAGCATTTCAAAGTTTTAATAATTACAAAGTTGCACATTTCACAAGATGATACATGTAGTTCATTATTAATTGAAAAGATTTCTAATTCAAAACTGATGAAACATGCAACAAAGTGTCTTTTTGTTATGATCAGTTTCTGTAATTTTGTAAATCGAAGTAAAAGTATATCTTCACACACGCTTCTTCATATAAGCTTCCTTGCTACCAATGTCGTATCGACAATAAACTAATATCTAAGTCCAAAAACCACATTTTTATATTAAGCCCATTGTTTTTTAAAATAAAATTTGTTGTGTTTCCTATACCAAATTTTTCACCCTTTCTAGTCTAGTTTTAAATATAATAGTGTAAAGATGATATTAAGTCCATATTTTGTTACAAGTGTTATATAAATTTGATTTGTTCTCCCCTAAAATTAGAAAATTAACTTAGTACACTCTGGTTCTTGGATCTGAATATGTATTTATATATGACTTGAATGTTTTTTCATATATTATATATAATATATATAACATTAATGTGTGTAAAATGCTAGAGCCAAATCATTGTATTATAACTTTCTTATCATTATACCTCATTTACAACGTTTTAAATCTTTCGTTAATTCTTAAAAAGTGTTTACTTCAAAAATTATTTGTAATTTGCGGAAAAGGTATTGTATAATTCAAAATAATTAATTATAAGATAGCAAATGTTATTCTAAAAATTCTCTCAAACAATTTTTCAATAAACTCATTTCATATCACTTACCGTTTTGTTTTTAGTATTTTAACCAATTTATTTCCATACCTGATTTCCTGTCTTCTCATTGCTGATTCTAAATCGTTTCATATATGTTCTATAACATTTTATTCACAAGTATACTCATCGAAATATCTCTAAAAAGTCTATGAACCACGAGAAACTACAAACATACAGTGCCGTAGAAGAAACTTTGGAAGACTTGTTTCTACATAACACCATTTGAAAATATTTCTTAAAAACATAATAAATTATGTATATACGTATTTATATAAAAGATTATAAAATATGTCACTATTGTAGATGACCTACGACTTTCGCACAATACTGTCTATTATTAAATTGTCAACAACCATGCATGTATAATTTACCATTTACGAATGTTTTTATGCTACAGAACGCCTCACGTTTTCCGTAATCGAATCCGTACTCGATTCGTTGCGAAACAATCGCATACTTCCCCTAATGTAAACGGTTGCGTTTTATGTCATGCACAATGAGCAAATTTCATGCTCTGTTTCGTTCGAACAGCGGTATGCCACGAAAATAATTCGAGCAGCTTCGTGTGAATAAAAAAAGAGAAGCGATTGATTATTTAAAAACTATGATTGCTTTCGTAAAATGTCCTGTAAAATCATTGTTCAGAAGATAAACATTCTTTACGCGAATAATCATATAAAAAAAAAAAGAAAGATGACAGGTACACTATGGAGCATATATATTTGGAATAATTTGTACACTTCTAAATTATTGTAAATATATAAAATACATTTCAAATGAAATTCTAATTTAATTTTTACCTCTAATCTCACCTCAAATTGCTGTACATAGTTAGTATATCGGCTCACGAAAGTGTTTGAACACTTGCCACGGAAAACATTTACATGTGTGTACTGCACATCCATTTTATCTCGAAACGCTCAAATATATCGAAAAATATGAATGGTGCGAAAACTGTGCCATATTACACATATCTCGATAACAAATAACACGAAATAAACACCAGAATAATAAAAATCTGAATAATAGAAAAGGTAGGTTCCTATTTAAAAATTTTAATGATCTCCATAGGACGTTTTAAAGTCGTCAAAAGATCAATAGGCAAGAGTATAGTATATTTCCCTCGATATCATACAATTTTTTTCCAAGACATTTTTTCGTACCACTCATATTATTTGGGTTATTCGAGCATCTCAAGTTAAACCGGACACACTATACATTCTGCATCTTATATAGAATATTTTGAAATTTCGTTAGCATTGTAATGAGACACGACTATCATGATTATATTGATCAAATATGAACAATCTGATACTATATATAGAAGTGACAAAATATTTGTGACTGCTGTATACAATATATATATATACATATAATAGGTGTTAAAAACGTAAAAATGATCTTTCTGAATATCGAACCTTTTTAGAACTTCATGAATAATTGACCGTTTAGATAGTTTTATGATCCTTTTATTTGTGTAAATTATGGTTGCATCAATTGCTCATGGTTTTATGATCTTTGCGAAATGTATACTTGAACAAAATATTTTATAACTTCCATATACATTTTCGGATTTGTTTCAATTTACCCATGCAACAACGATAGTCATGCCTTGCAGCGCTAATGAAACATCAAAATGTTTCGCATCAGATATATAAATATATATTTATAAAAGTTTCTACAAGTATTTAAATACATTTGTAAGTCGCTTGCAGATATTCGCAAAAACTTGATATTAATGGTATTGGTTGGTATTAATAAAAAGACAATATATAGTTGATGGTGGATAAAAATTGAGCGTTTAGAGACACCTCGGTTCATATACTTCATATGTGTTTGTTCGGTTTTGAAATTTTAAACTGATTAAAGTGTTTTCCTAGCTTTTTCTAGCGACATTTCAAAAATTCATATAGATTTTGTGCAGAGTGAGCTGCTTATAGAGGTAAACAGAGGTAAATGTGTAATTTCAGCGATGCAGTTATATTCTTTCTTTCAGTCTAAAAGTTGGACCTTTGATCTCACAGTTATGACAAGAGATAAGCACTTAACGCTAAAGAAACGTTCTTCGATCATAATTTTGAAAATATAGCAGAAATATCGATTCTCTTATTTACACCAGGTATCCAAATATTTATGCGCGGTAGTGCAGATTAAATGTGAATCTAATAGATCGCAAATAAAAAAGATGGATATAGATAGAAAAAGAAGAAAATGATTAGCATGTAGCATTACCTTGGCAGGCGTCTCTGTAGTGCTGAGATTTTGACGGCGGTGGAGGTGCGTTCGAGTATTCTATGGATGAGCCGAAAAAAAGGAAAGTAATAATTAGCCGCACTACGATTACCATGAAACAATTATCACTCAGCATTGTGAGTTCACTGTGAACATTGAATGCTGACTTGGGTTAATGGATTGCACTCTTGCTCGGCATTAATCGATATTGGTATCCCAGAACAAATCACGTTTCCAACGAAGTATTTAACAGGAAACACATTTCAACATTCAGATTATATTTTCAAAATAGTTCTATTAATATTCAGCATTTGAAACTTACGTCGAGAGGTGTCTATTACAGAATCAAGACCGACCGAGAAAAGTTCGAGCGGGATATCGGTATCTGCAGAGTATACCCGTATTGTTTAGATTCCCGAATGTTTCGGGATTCCAAAACCCCACTCGGATATAAACATGAATGAACATCATAACTTCAAATTGGCTCGCCCAAAATCGGATGGGATCGATTCGAGAACCCGGTAAGATCCAACTATTAAGAAGAGATGGAAAGAAATATTTTGAATGCTAAGGCTATAAAACATTTGATTTTTTGTATAGAGTATCTAGCGGACAGTTTTAGTTTTTCTTCTCTCTTTTTTTTTTTTTTTTTTTTAGTTTACTTTTATAATAAAATTTGTATTAAATTTTTTATTAAATACTTTTATATTCTAGCTTTATACTTCATTCTTTATGTAAAATTATTAAAGTATTTTGTAATTAATTTAGAATTATTATCAAGGTAACAATAATCTTTCAAAATTTTAAATATAATGTTTATTCATATAGATATACTCTTTATTGCATTCTCTTTTTAATACATACGTAGCTGAATCTATCAGGCTCTCCAACCGATTCCGTCCAACTTTCGCCGAGTCGATGCAAAGTTACACTGCACCTTCATGCTTGTACCCGAGTCGAACCTCGGGATCCTAAAACTTTCAAGTATACTGAGATATATTGAGATCCTACCTGAGCTTTTCTTGGCTGGCCCATCCCTAAATTCAAGACCCTGATATTTGAGTCGATCCGCACGCATCTGGCGTTGGTTAATTCTTCGATTTTTAATTTCTTTTCGTTATTAGTTAATTAATTCTTTTAGATTCTATGCGTATTTTTTCCTTAAATTATGACAATCTGCGAACGAGAGGAACATGTTTTGGGAATTTTATATTTTTTTTATCGTGTTTCTATATGATATACTGGATTTGCATTTTTAACTACAAACCTGTACAAGTTATGTTATAAAATTTTATACTCATTTTAAATTATCTGAAGAATATTTCAAACGATACAAATTACATCCTTCTTAAAATTATTCGTAATAATTTAAAAAATTAGATAGAAACTATTAAAATTAATAATTGAAAATTAAAAATTAGGAATAAAAAGCATTTAGCGAGAAAATATTACTATCTAAGTATCAATTAATTCTCCTAATTGATTATTTGGTAAACAACAAAATAAATTATTCTTTTTGAAATGTTTATTAGAATAAATGAAAAATTTTTGAATATTTGTTCATTTAAATTATTCCAAACTTTATATTGTACATTCAATTATTTATATTAACTATCTATATTTGCAATTAAAGCGTATTAAAAAAAGTTCTAAAAACGAAAGCATTTTAAAATCCAACAAATATGTTGCTTCCTCCCAAAGGAAATAATGTAATTGTTTTACTATTTCTATCATAAATTAAATAAAATGGGGAATTTCGCATGAAAGATAATTTAGCTAACAAGAAAAATATTTTCAGTTAAACATAAAGCACATGATTATAGACCCAAATATATAAATATGAACCTGGGAGTAATTTTAGCAGTTATGAATATTCAGACCTTCGAAGGTGACAGTTGGTCGAGCAGTGTAGATGGGAATTGGTGACCACCAAGAAGTGGCTTTTTGTGGAACGGTCGGCGATAGTGGCGGAGGAAGCGGTTGATATCTAAACCTCGGCCTGTGTTTAGCAGGATCAAACGGTTGACTGGTAAAACCATCTGATTGTTTCAAAATTGACGATGGACCTTTTGATAAAGTGCGTTCACCAACTTGGTTTACCACTTTACCTCTATCATTGATCTGTGTCTTTGTGGGAGCGGAATTCGTTCTACTTTTCGAGGAAACATATCTGACAGCGAGGTTGGGTGGCGAGGACAGCGAGCGCATGTTATCTCGTCGACTGGGATACCTATGTGCTATCCATTGACCAGCTAGATAAGGGGCGATATCTCTCAGCTCGTGCATATTCGGCGACGAGGTAAACATTTCGCCCAGAATCGAAGTTTTTTGAATAGCAAACTCTTCGAACTTTTTTCTCATACGACCAACAGACTTTTTCGCCTCCAGCTCGTCAGTCTCTGCCTTCCTAGCATTAGTCACAGTAGAAGTTGTAGCTGAATCCTTCAATTCAGCTGTCTTACTGATAACATCGATATGAGGCATAGACAAGTCCTCTCGTCTCAAAGGAACACGTGGAATCGGCGGAGACTCGCCTCTGCGGCGAGCTCTTCCTCTGCGAGGCTCGTACCTTCGACGCAACCAGGCTACGTCCGCAAACTCATGAGGCTTCACTTTACCTTCGTCCACCTTCCTCAGAAGACATCTAGCCAGTTCAGGATCGCTCTGAAATCTTTTTGGTACTGGAACCGTCCTGACTGTATTTCCACGAAGATCTTCGGCACTTTCAAATCTGGCCTTCAAACGTCTCACCGTACCATTTTTTACTAGCTTTAAATAGGCGCGCCAATATTTTCCCGGGTCTGGTGAGGAACTACGCAACCAAATGCTCTCGAGGCTGCAGGATGAATTCGATCGCATGGTTGCACGACACGGACTAATGCTCTGAGGCCTATCATGTTCACGGTCGCACGAACAAGAACGAAACGAGGGTCGCGTGGCCACTTCCCTATCGGGGCTGCTTTCTTTTTCTTTAGTAATAAATGCTTTTGGGGAAATAGAACGTGTTCTGTACCTTGACAAAGACAAGGTGCTATATTTTGCCGACTCCGTCTCACCGAATAATTCTTTTAAATCTGCAAAACTTTGAGAAGAAGACAATCTCCCTGATTTCAATTTTGATTTTGATCTCGTTTGCTCCGCTTTTCTACGATCTTGATCAGTTTCTATTTTATCAACGTTTTCGAAGAATTCGATCTTCGTTGGAACATCTTGAGACTCTATATTTCGTTGAATAACTGTTCTTACAGATGTTTCAGAACTTTCAGTCATACTGTCTCTTTCACTGCCAGAATTTTGGGCTGAAATTTTGGTCTGAGTAGTTGTGTGAGGTATAGCAATCGTTAGAAGAGGAGGCTTTCTGGACCATTCTTCCAAAACGTTTTCTACTCGCTGTCTATCAGATGGACTTTTGCTGTTTGGGGTTAAGACCAATAGAAAGTCGCTTTCTTTGATCCCCAAGTCTGTTCTCGAGGAATCTTCAACACTTGACGGCTCTAGTGAATAACAGCTTCTAGGTGATGTGCTGGTTACGCTAGGTGTAGCTGCAGAACGAGTCGCTTTTGGCATCTTCTTAGCCGCTAATGCAGCTGCTATGCTGCCTCGAGTTTCACGGGGAGCCAATGGAAGTGACAGAACTGACAAAACTTCTTTTCCAAGTGTCACAGATAGTCTCTTTTTCTCTAACTCACTCATAGATGGAGGGATTCTGAATAGAGTTTTATCAGATTCAAATTTTTCTGTACTTTTCCCGTGACTAATAGAATCACTTCTCTTTAACTTCAATTCTGGACGATCCGTAAACGATTTCTGATCCCTTGGAGATATATCCGATGTGATCATAGAGTGACATCGTACATGAAGACCTTTTCCATCATCTCGAACATCAGACGATTCGACTTGAGGTGGAACGACAATTTCATATTTCGATAAAGAATCGTGTTTATCAGTTTCTCTTATTTTCTCTTGTCGTTGTTCTGTGATTTCAGGATTCATTTTTGAAGATGTCGAAGGTGTAAACCTCTGCAAATTATCGCTACCGTAAATTTCGTTTAGCTGTTTCTTCAAAGTAGCTACTTGTTCAATAGACAAACTGCTCCAAAATTTTTTACTGCCACCAAGATTTCTTTGTAAGAATGGATGATCTGTATGATCCAAGGATTTCTCGTTATAAGAGATATTCGCTTTCTTCTGCATTGTGCTTGCCACGTTTAGTACAGAAGTGCCTCGCCAAAGCGGTTTATACGTATCTTTTCTCGAGGAGATTTCTTTTCTTCTAGAATATTCTAGGTCACTCTCTTCAGATTGGAGCTTGTTGAAATGTTGAATAATATTTTCAACAGATCGTTCTTTACACCTTAAGCTGCAGTCACCGTGCCATTTAAACTTACTAATATCTTTGGTGCTGAACAAGAAGTCTTTGTTCCTCTGAACAGCCTTCAGCTTTCCATACAGAGCACTGAACTCGACTTCAGCTCTCTCGTGCGACCTTACTTTCTTCCATCTATCATAATCTATAATTTCTTCGTTTTTCATCCTTGGTCGTAAGTCATTGGTAGAAAAAGTCCTCTCCAATTCGCCTAATCTTTCAAGGCTCGAATAAAAATCGTGCAGTTCCTTGTACCTTTTCGATCTCCTTCTGTCGTGTAACCTTTCCAGTACATATTGATGATACTCTTCATGACCAATTGGTGACGTGTACAGAGAATTCGTGCTTCTACTCAATGATAAATTAGAGCCAAACTTAGGTCGGATTTCTTGCAGTTCTACAGTTTCTCCAGCACTTTTGGTTGTGATCTTCTTCGCGATAATTGTATTAGGAATTTCTGATTTTTCTTGCTTCAATGTACGAATGCGTCTACAGGCTGGTGATCTAATTGGAGATGGTGAAGAAGTTCGTGAAGATGAGTGTTTCGAGCCTGAATGTTCTGGCAAGGTCTTCAAAGGCGGCTCACTCGAACTTCTTTCCTTCAAACGCTCTTTTGCCAAGTCTGGACTTCGATTATGTAAAATACTCGATGATCCAAAGTCTTCGATACCTAGAAGACTGTCAAACTTGCTCACTTTATGAAATACAGATCTTCCAGGCCAGCTGACACCGTATGGGCTTGAACTCCTAGAAGAGATACTCTCACGTTCCCAGTTTTTGAATTTTGAATCTGATACTGGACGCTTGTGAGCTAAGTAAATACTCAAAGCTTTTAGTGAAGGTTCTGATTTGCTACCCTCTCTGATGTTTTCTTGGTATATCCTCGCTCGTTCACTAACACCGTATCTCTTAAAAGAGACATTTTCACTTGAAACAGCTGAAGAAACTGATTTTAAAAAGAGATTCTGGAAAAATGTATCAGAACATGCTACTTCGTGATGTCTCTTAGTTTTTTCTATAGCTAACGTGGGTGATTGTTTACTCACTGTTGATGACGGATTCTGTTTAATATTAGGCTCCTCGTTTTCAATATTAGTTTTATTAATACTCTCATTTTTTGAATCTGACTTTTGTCCAGTTGTTACTTTCTTCATTCTCGCAGTAACTTCGTTCTTGTCCTTCTTCGACTTCTTTGCTTCAAGTTTTTTTTTAGTCGAGTCAGGATTAATTTTTATGATCTCTGGCTTTTGTGTAGGAAACTTGACGATGGTATGAGGTCTTAGTCTCTTCTTTGTACATGATTCGCTAATTGTATCAGAAGCGGATGTAAACTTCCTGCTGGAACCTATTTTATCATGCTGTCTGACTATCGTCCTAGGTTTCCTGGTGTCTGTTAATATCGATCTACGCACAACTGATGGGGAAGATGTGGCTGAAGACGACTTTAAAGCAAACGTTGATTTTGCTGTTGAAGTTGAGTCTACAGGGTTTCTTAATATTTCCTGTCCTTTAGAAGACACAGTAACTATTACTTTCAAAGATTTGTCTTGCGGACTTCTCTGCTTTGCATTATTTAAAGCTGCAGAATACATCGTCGTGGAACTTTTGACAACAGCTCCTGATGGTAATACTGTCGTGCGAACATCTTTGCTACTTTTGTCTCTATATTTCTGCAAATGCTTCCTATTTTCTATAGAAGATAAATCAACCGGTGACCTGGCGAGTCTTTTAGAAGATTCTTCCTGCTCTTTTTTTGTTAACCTCCCTCTAACATTAGTTTTCTTAAGATAAGATATAGAATTACCGATTTCATTCATAGAATGCAACTTCTTTGACTTTGTTGGGGAAGGAACTAGATATTTCGAAGCCATCTTCGAAGAAGAGGATGATTTATGTTCAAGTCCACGTTTCAAGTCAGGTTTCGCGGAATATCCGTAAGCAGTTTTCCACGAAGAAGAAGTATCTACGCAAACGCGAGTTGGGCTTTTATCGGCCGCGAAACTTTCCACCGCAGCTGTGTCGAGTAAACTTTGTGACAACCATGAGTCCGAGTTCTTTTTGTTCAATGGAATTGACACTGAAGTAGAAACTTTAGACCGAGGCGAGATCGAGCTATTAGAGGACGTTCGAAATAAAGTGGAAGTTGAAAGACTTTTTCGACTTTGCTTGAACCTGTCAAGATTGCTGCAAAACCGTTCTTTCAGTGATTTAACCTTGGACCCGTCTTCTGTAAAACATTGCTTGTGTCTTGATTTAAAAGATTGCGTGTTATCCGTGGTTTGATGTTTGAGATTTGATGCAGTTGATGCATACAGTTTCAATGTTTTGCTGTTTCTAGAAGATTGTCTTCGAGGTGGAGAAGGAGGTCCTGTGACCGCATTTGAGACTGTTCTACTACCTAGTTGTGGATTGGTGAAACTGTCGTCTCTGAGACACTTTGATTTTGTGATAGTTGATCGAACGTCCATTTTCTTGGTCATTCCACTCTCACTGGAGGATAATCTTTCGTGTTGCAACAAAGTGGTTGATGATGAAGCAGGTGTAGTAGCAGAGACACTTTTTCGGTGAACACGGATCCGTGTCAAAGTGGGCGAGATCAGAAAATACTCGATCCCCGTGTCGTCTGTGGACAAAGTGTTGATTGTTTGCTTTGATCGCGTGTTCGTTCGCAAATTGTGTGCCGCTCATGGAACCCTCTCACCAAAAATTTTGAAGAAAAGAGTCTCTTTAAAGCTGGTGATGTTGCGTTTGTTCTATTTAGTTTCATTTTTTTCTTTTTATTTTATTAATTATTTATTAGGTATTAATCCGGCGCAGTGTGAACATCAGAAAAGTCTTCTCAGGTGATGGTACTGCTTGTGCATCGTATTGCGGAGAAAATTAAATCACAAACCAATATCGATAGATACCGAGAAGAGGCGGTGCGGTGAATAACCTAAAGAACTACTTATAAGAAGGATATCGTGAAAAAAGTATGCGTTTAAGCTGAAAACTTTTTGTTGGCACAGCTAAAATTATAGTTATGAATCATGCTTCGTACTTTTTCACTTAACGTATCATTCGAGCGAGGTGAAATTCAAATAATCGCGGGCTCCTATCAGATTGTATTACGTGGAAATTGTATCAGCTGGTTACATTGAAATGCGGTTATGCAGCGCTTACATTAAAATAATTTAATAGGCGAATGATAAGCGCCCTACAAACATCCTCGTATGTGACTCAACTACGTTTATGAGCAAAATAAAATTTACACGCCCATGAAAGTATTTGAATACTTGTAGAAATCTTTTATGAATATACTATAGAAAATATTTTCAAATTTCATCAGTCTGGAACAAATCCGGAAATGTACAGGATAAAAAAATTCTTTGTTATAGCTTTAGCAGGTGATTTTACACCACCGAATCAGTGGAGATCTGTTAAAAACAAGTAACCACAAAATTGACCTTAAATATCAAAATCAAATTTTTTAATTTCATCGTGTAGTACTTACAATCAGAAACAAAAGTCTCAAAAGAACCATGGTGGCAGCTCAACCGTTCCTTTAGGAAAAGATGTTTATTAATTAAACATTTAAAAGTTTTATTAATTATATACAATATAAAAGTGATTTTATTTCGAATATATTTAAATCTCGCAGTCAGATAGAACTTACATAACATGCTATTGATGAAACTGCTAGAGATTATCGTTTATCATGTGAAATATATGCGATAATATACGTATATAAATATATAGCGGTCTGGTCTGCATTATTCCTTATTAATTATCAATATATTTGACGTGTTAAAGGATAATTCCTAGCAGCTTTATCAATAGTACACTATGTAAAATTTACCTGTGTGTCACATATAAATGTATTATCAATAAAATTAGTTTCACATACATTTATATAATTGATTAAATTTTAATATCTTTTTCAAAGAGTACGGTTGAGTTCCAATCCGTAGTTACCTTAAAACTTTTATTCCTCGTGATGAGCACTATACGATGCAATGAAAAAGTTTGACCTTGAAATACTTTTTTTGTTAACAGATTTCCAACGATCCGAAGCTGGAGAATCACCTGTCAAAGTCATGACAAATAATTTTTCAACGTCCTGTGTTTTCAAGTTACAAGATATTTTGTTTCAGTATACATTACACAGAAACCCACAAAAGTATTTGAACAGTCAATTACCATTATATTAATAAACCTCGATATTAAGTAAAACCATTTTTAACTTATCACATTTTTAAGATAGCTATTTCTGCTGTATACTAATTTCTTGGTAAATATGTGTTTACAGTAAATGTCCTGTAACTTCTTTACACACATGTATATGTGTTCGTATTGGTTTCAAATTTTGCCAATATAATAACGACAGTCATGTCTCACTACAGTGGCAATGAAATTTTGAAATAATGCACATAGTATAATCATAAAAATTTTCTGCGTTATATTTGCGAATACTTTCAAGAGCTGTTGTAAGTATCAAGACACTTTGGTCGATTTGTAACAATATGTGAGTTTTACGGAAATATACAAATTATTGACGAATTAACAATTTAAGGGAACAATCACTAGCGTTTTATGAAATCACCAGGTTATAATCCTAAATTGTCCATTAAAGAACATAGCAATAAAATATTTTACTATTTAGTATATATATTTACTACTATATACATCTTCTATTTAAATATTACTCTTTGTGTTAATATCAAAGAAGTAATAATAATATTCTATAATATTTAAGAGTTACAAACATTAGATATGCAAGGTATTCTAGTAATCACAGTACAGTAGTAGTAAGGTAGTTTCTACAGTATATGAAAAAATAAATCGAAAATATAGAATAAAAATTTTTTCATCTCGAGAGATCAACTATGCATGAGTTAGTTTCATTCCTGGCTGAATTAAAACGAATAGTTAGAAGAAAATTATTCTACTTGAACAAATAAATCGAAGATGCAGAACAAGATGTTCTCATTGGAATCTTCGTTTACGAAAAAATTGAATTTAGATATTCGTCAAAAATGCATGTACATTCGATGCTAATTCATGACATTTTATTTCACATTTTGAATTTAATTTCGCACGTACAATAACCTGGTGATTGTTGTCTGTTCACTCATATATATATATAGTCAAGAATTAAGCAAGTTCGCATATTTGTGCTTGATTTTTTCATAAACAAATCGTCGAACAAAATGCATGAAAAAATTGTATTCATCTTTTTTATGTTTTTCATACAGATTCACTCTCCTAGGAATTGTTACGCGTCACGCCTTGTACTATATAGAACACTGACTTTCAAAACTCAATTTGTTTGATTTATAATATATCTACTATTATACGTAGCTGTGATGATTATAAAGAATAAGATGATAACAATTTGTTTGACCGTAGTTTTATTATCAAAATATAACTTGTCAAATATCGGCAAGTATCCAAATACTTTCGAGCAATAGTATTTCCTTGCGCTCTTATAAGTTGTTACTTCATTATTACATAAAAAAATTTATTAATTATTATTAACACTAAAAAGTATTTCTTAAACTACCATTAACGAAGATTTTTGAAGAAATTTACGATACCAAATGATAGTTTAGAGTCTCGTAGTCGTTGAAGAATAAGGACTCAGGTGATATGCAAAGATTAAAACCGTCATGCTTAAAGGCGTGAAAGTATAATTTCATTCGAAGCTCTGAGAATAAAACGAAAGTTAATGACACGACAACGACCATGCAGAGCCTTAACAAAAACACAACTATTGTTAGTAATTAAATACGAGATACAAAAAACTCAAAGTGGCAATCGATCAATTATATGCTAACATGCCTGCTTAAATGATATCAAACCATATCAAACACCAAAAAAATAAGAAAAATATTCACAGAGAATGTAATAATAATTGCAAATGCCTTAAAAACATAGAAATAGGCTTAAAAAGACAAATAGAATTAGATCGATGAGTTTGAGAACTTACCCTTTGGTCGTTCTGGAGCGGGTTTACGAAAGCCATGAAGAGGTACGTCACCACCGCTTTGAACAGTTTTATAGGCCAGTCTTTGTTCAACTTGACTCAGCGGGCTGATATCTTCCTTGCGACGGAACACCAGAGTAGAATCGCTTTCGTATCCTGATTCTTTAAGAGCACTGTAAAGAAGAAAAGAATTTCCATAATTTTAAAGTAATGATTAATTTTTAGAAGATTATAAGAACAATAGAAATAATAAACTACGATATATTGTAATTAAATTACAACGTGTTTTGTAAATAGAGATATTTCATTGCGTACAGTATATTCACGCTGTTAATTCTTAGGATATTTTCATTCATAAGTGATACATTTGTGAGAAAAATAGGAAAAGTCCAAGGTTTACCATTTTCGATACATAATGCGATAGATTTTATATAGATTTATATAGATCTTAATAGATTTATATAGATCTTAATAGATTTATTTAATTTATTATCGTTTTCATATAATGACGTGAATATTTCATACAATGATAGTTATACTATAAATATCTCCAAATTATGTGAAAGCGGAGTAATTATCTACAAGCCTACCGAATGCTCGATTCCGCCGATTTTTGAACATGTAGAAATAAACATTTTGAATAACATTTTCCTATTTATATAACTCCCGCGTGGCCTTAATTTTTGAGATATTAGCAAAAAATTGCTGGTATCACATTAGAATAAGATTGGTATCACTGCAGTAAATTCTTTTCAGCTTGGCCACCCAACGCACTGGCCAAGCTACTTCTTCCAACCTTACTTCTTACCATGTGTCCTGTTTATCATGTGTAGTCCCGCAGTTCATATCTCTATGCAGTTATAGGATGTTCCTCCGATGTACAGAATGTTCAGAAATTACTTGTCATTGCTTTGGGAAATTGTTCTACACCTTTGAATCGGTGGAGATCTATTAAAAAAAGCGAACGCAGAATTGACCTTGAGCATAATTTTCAAGATAAAATCTTTTTAATTCCAACATGTAATACTCATTACAAGGAATATGAATTTCAAAGGCAGCGTGGCTGACAAATGAACTATCCTTTAGGAAAAAGATGTTAATGTTTTATTAGCCCTTACGTTGACATCTGCAATTTGCATTTCAAACGTGAATGCAGAAATCAGTTATATATTAGGCTGTTTATCTATCGCAAGAAATATTAGGAGCTATGGCAAAAATAACAATAAAAACACTATCTTTATCCTCTGATATATCAACACTACACCTCAACACTAATATTTTTGTTTTACACCTTAGGCTTGAAAGAATGTAACAGCAACGATTATTTATCACAGGAATGATTGGCTGGCAAAGATTATTTGCCAGTAGTATAAAAGGATGACAAAAATTATTTTCCACCAAACGAAAGTTTGACAAAGATGACTTGCCAGTAAAATAAAGGAATCAATCGCTAGTATAAAGAACTGTAAAATTTATTTTAAAGCGAACTGTATATAAATTGTATGTGTTTGGTGTGAAATGTTTCTAACTTGGAAATGAGTTAAGACTCAAGGAACTGGTGAATAAGTTGTTAATGCAGACTGACTAAACTCATCCGGGATAAAGCTCTTATAGTCTCTCATACGCGAGATGTTGACGGAGGTAAAACACGCAGATTTCTAAGTATTTTCGACTTTTCAAAAGTGGCGAAAACTCGCGATTGTGAACGGCTTGACGCTGGAAAGGAGTTGTAGGTCAGACAGCTAATTACAAATGTGTGGAACATATGGTTTTATTGGATGCGCGACTATTAAGGTAATGCCCCTTCTAGATATGATACAATATCGACATTTATGACGATCAGACCACGACCCCTGAAATTCGTAAGACAGAAGATGCCCGTACTATACGACTAACTGTGCGTATATGACTCTGTCGTGTCCGGCAGTTGGACCACGACCTGGGGGTATCATCGGACGGGGGACCACGCTGCTCTTGATAACTGCTCCTTCGCGCCTCTATCCCTCGTATGTGACGATCAAATCACGACCTTTCATTTTCGTCAAAAAGGAGACAATAGCTATTGACGACTAATTTCTTGCATCTGCCCGGCTGTTGATCGCTCAAGATAAGGATGAAGTTTGCTTCTTTTACTGAGTGTTTTATGACACTCTTGGCCCTTCAAGAGTTTTCGAGCCTATACACCTCTTAGGACCCGCTCAGCAGTGTCATAAATCCTCATCTTTTCAATGATCTCGAATAGGTAGTCAATTTAATATGATTGGTAACTGCACGGAAATTTCGCAGGTTTTACTTAATAGCGCGCAACAAACTCTTATGACGCGTGCTAGCGTCATAACCAATGCTGAAATAAAGGTTAAAAAAGAGGAAACACCTGAATCCGTGACCGTGACAAGTAACTGCTATCGAATAGCAACTGAATGGCTGCATAACGTTATTGGTGTTAGGAAAGACAGAATTTCTTGGGCTTATAAACATAAACGTACAAAGGCATAAAAATATAAAAACATACACATATAAAGACATATATATGCGTAAGAATATAAATGAATAAAGAGATAAAAATATCAATCCAGAATATAAGATGAGCGTAAGAAGAAATTCTGACTTGGTATATAAAATTTCGTATATAATGACTCGCGAAGGATATCTTTGCGTAATAAGTTTAAAAAGTAACAAATAAAAGAAACTAAAGAGATAAAATGAAGTAAAAAGGTATCTCCAAAATAAAAACTATAATCTACAAATAACTATATTAAACCCTAAAACAAAAATGGGGGAAGGATGTAAATTAAATAATTAAAAACACTGAGAATAAATTCTCTCGACATTCATTGATGGATTGCTGTGATAAAAATGCTAATTTTAGCATTGAAATGTGTTGCGTCGAGTGGGTTATCGTGTGGAATTGTGTGTTTTCCCATTCTTTACGAAGGACGATGAAAAACATATTTGTCATAAAATTATTTTCTAAAATATTTCAAAATATTAACCGTGTTTACGAACAAATAAACGACGGTAGCTGCGGGTCTCGAAATTATTCTCCTGAAACCTTTGTTCCTCGTGATGAATACTACAGGTTGCGATTAAAGAACATTAGACTTTGAACATCATGCTCAAGGTAAATTTTGCAGTCACTTTTTTTAACAAATCTCCATCGATCGGAAGGTATAGAAGAGGCATAGAAAATGACCTTTGAAGACCCTGTACATAGGTATATATTAATTTATAGTTTATCAATGAAACATTCATTTCCACGCGACACCTACGAAACTATGTAATTGGTGAAAAATCATCCATTGGAAAAATCAGTGAATTCTATAACTGTGCGTCTGTGACAGCGCAATGTCATCAATGTCAGGTGTGGACCACCGACCGCTTATCTTCTGTTTATAAACGAGGGTCAGACGGATATAAAGGCGCAACTGCATATGCAAGGCCGCAAGAAATGACTGTTACAGCTCAATTAAAAATGAATATCACCAATGTATGTATTGCGCTTGAGTTTGGATTAGCTTCTTTAATCTGGCCGACGCAAGGCGGCTGGCTACACTTGCTTAAAATAATAACAATTATTCTATTTCATAAAACATTAGTTATTTGTTCGGCTATTGTTACACTTAATTTGTTATTATGTCACGAAAGCGTTGCCATCCACCTCACGACGGCTGAATTAAGAAGACTGCCGCAAATCCAAACTCAACACATTGATGATAACCACTTTTAATTGAGTTTTAAGTTATATATAACAGATATTTCTTGCAGCCTCGAATATATGGTTGTGTACGGAGCTTTAAGTTCGCTTAACCCTCGTTCATATATAGTATGTTCATGTTATAATGAATCATTATACTTGTCCGCCGCAAGGATCCCGACAACCAATACTAACGCATACGCTGTTACGGACGCACAATCCAGCTGATGCACATTTTTCGCTGATTATGTAAATAACTTCAGGAAGCAAAAATGTTAGATATGTACTTTTTCATTCGAAAATTATAAAACATAAAAAAGTTATGAAGAATCGAAAATTTAAAAAAGTAAATGTTTCTGACCATGTACCAAACGTACAAGAACGTCCGACGTTACAAGTCTGCAACACCGCAACACACTTTCGTAAACCTGCTATGTGACTCCGACAACCGATACGCGTATCCTGGTTCTATATGTATACGATCACGATCATATAAAGAGGTTTAACACTCGTTAGGAAAAACCAACAAAATTGAATTGTGTATAGCCGTAGAAAATCAATAGGACAGATCAACAAAGTCCGCGTTCTTGCGAGACAGACAGAGATGAGTAGAATGTTCCTGTTTTGGTCGAAAACATTCGTCGCACGTCACGTATGCGCAAGACGAGAATCTTCCTGTCTTCCATGTTAATTTTTACAAGTAGTGACGACTTCATTTTTGAACGGTTTTCCCTAGACTCCAATATATATATATAAATATCGAGACCCGTCTATGTGATGGCTTATTCGACTGTGCACTAAGGAGAAGGCGTTACAAAGGTGGCGATCGAGAAACACGCAGTCCTACGCTGCTCAAATATCAGCAAAGTTTTAATGTAATTATAAATAATTATAATTATTTATTTGATTAATAAGGAAATATATGTAACGAAAATATGAATTAATTGTTTCTAGTAACCCAAATTTTTATTTTCAATAATTTTTATAATAAAACACAGAAATGCAACAACCGAATTATAGAAAGAATTTATTGTAATATTATCGATAGCTTTTTGGGAATATCATGGAAACGAAGGCCGATGATTATATATATAGGGAAGAGTTATATTCAGAATCATGTCGCCGGCAACATATTTGAAAATCATCGAAATCGGTGAAAGGGTATTCTTTCGAGAAATACATCGAGAGTAATAATAATTTCTAGTTAGCCCCAAATGAATCATTAATATCAAAATGTGTTATGAACTGATTAAGTCACATGTTTCATATGTTTCGAGTCAAATTTTGTTTAAAAAATCGTAGTTTTTGAATTTTTTGAATACTTTAATGTAATCTCAATTAAATTGCGCTAAAAAAGATTTAATAATTTATAATACAATATAATAAAGCTGGATAAGCACCAGAAAATCGAAATCAAAGTTGAACACTTATCCAGTAAAGGTATCACGTCTAACTATAGATAGAACATAAAGAAGGATAGCGCTAGTGAAGGAGAAAGAGGTTCGCAAAATCGAATTAATCAAAAGAAACATATTATTGAGACAATACTAAAGCAACGACGAAAACTTTTTATTTTGCATATTTTTCTGATTAAAATATGGCCAAGCAACATATTTGCTTATTGAAATGAATGATAAAATTGTTTTTCACCTATAAAACGTACGTAAATACATGTGTAAATGTGATTTAAAGTATATCGTCTTTGGCACCATCTAATACAGCCATCTAATAATCTAATGTACAGGCCATCATACAGCATCTAATATGGGAATGCGAGGAAATGATCAGAATGGAAGGTATATGAAGACAGGAAATAGCAAGAGGACAGGAAAGAAGAAAGGATTGGATGAGAGAGATCACAATAAGAAAGGAGTCATTTAAGTTATGTATTTGAAATATTAAGTCAATATTGTTTTTAAGAAAGATTGAAACACAATCCCCTATTAAAGATAAGAAGACGAGAAAAATAAACAAATATTACCACTACTGAAATGATGTTTCGATCATAAATCAAAAATATACTTACTGTGACATATATGGTTTCACTGGACGACTATTGCGCTGATCAAAAGGCTGAAAAACAAAAAGTTTATTTATTAAATTCATTAAATAAGTTCACACATAATGTTTAACATGCTTTTCATATTTTCATTGATTGATAACTTCAAATTCGTGATAGCTTTACATCGACGATAAAAATGTATAATCAACGTTGTTTTCATATGTACACAAGACCACGCAATTATCGATACTGTGCCTACGAAACATTGAATGGCAGTTACACGATTCATGCAGCATTCGGCTATGTTAAGCGTAAATTAGTAATAAAGAATGCAAATAAATAAATGAAATGCTATTGGGGTGAGGTAACGTGAGTAAGGTATTGGAGGTAATATAGCAGCAGCATATTCAGTATTGAACGGACAAAAGAAAAATAGTTTCTTAGAGGATACATCGATAGCGATAATAGCAAAAATGTAAGCTAAACGAAAAAAGAAGGGACTACTTCGATCGATACAAATAAGTAGAATAATTAACATATCTTTCAATGTAATGTTGCAATAGTATTATAGAATAGAGATAATTGACTTTATTGACAGGTTCTATCAATAATGTTTAAAGATAAAATGCAATAATTTAATTTTCTTGGTACTAAGGCTGTTTATATTGTTTATTAATTAAATATTGATGGATATTATATAAAATAAGGCAATAAACTAAGACTGTAATTCAATAATACTTCGATATTAAAATTAATTTCTCTACAAAATTTGAGAATGCGACAATATTTTAGCTCTAGAATATGAAAAATATTAGAAAAAAATTATACAAATTACAAGAAAATTTTTATTACTTTAAATTGTTGAAAAGAAAACTTTATGCAATGTTAATAGAAGCAAAGGATAACAGATATAAAAAACAAAGAAAGGAAAAGTATAAAGGACAAGGAAAGACGTATGGCACTACTTTTGTATTTGTTATCCTTGCCTTTCGTACGGTGAGTTTTACAAAATAAAAGTTAAAATAAAAAAATCAAAACATCTACTAAACAAATCATTTTTTATAGAAAAACTCAAGTTGAACTGATTAATGTATTAAAAAATATATAATTTCATCTAAAGAAACGAAGTTGACCTTTACATGACTTTTACGCGCCCACCTACAGAAAAAGTAATAACATCAAAAAAGGCCCGATTGGAGCCAATCAAATATTGTCTAAAAAAGTTTACGCTACAGATAACACTAGAGATGCAGATCAAGATGTTCCTATCAGATATTGCCATGCATACGAGGCGTTCGCTGCAATTTGGATTAGCATCTTTTTCGTAAACAATAAGTACGAGGAAAAAACGAAAGAGAGAAAAGACGAATGGATCAAAATGAACTAAATATTAACAATAATATTCTTCTCGCAAGTTCAAATATGCATGTACATTTTGTACAGTTGTACTATTTATCTAAATAAATGACCTTACTTCTTTTTAATACATGGAATCATTTCATTTTATGGAAAAAGTATTAGGTTAACATGGTAAAAAATTAATTAGTTTAAAAGATATCCTAACTTTAATTTTGTAAAATATCATATGATAAACAAGGAAAAACAAAACGCAGTACTCTTGTATTTTTATCTTCTTTATCTCACATATGATAATTTCTACACAATTAAATTTAGAATATCTTTTAAACTAATCAATTATCGACCATGTTACCCTAACACTTTTTCTCGCAGAATGCATGAAAGGATTCATATATGAAAAAAAAGGGAGCTTCTCACTGAAAAAAATAGTGCAACTGCAAAATACACATGCATATTTGCACTTACGAAAAGAAATTATCGTTATTACGTAGTTTAGTTTAAACCATTCATATTTTCCTTCTTTTATCTGTTCGATAAATTTATCGTTTACGAGAAAAACGCTGATCCTAATTAGCGTGAACAATCTGTACAGGCTATAACATTGGTTTAATAATCCAACCGAATGATCTTTTTCCTTTTCTATAACTTTCAGAACTGAAATTTTTTCTGATTCTTTCACGTTTCTCCTTTTTCGTCGCGACAAATTCACATATGAAAGTAATATTATGTTGTCTCTATATAAACTGCAAATTGTTACTCCAAATATTAAATTAAAAATGAATCGTTTTTAAGTAAGTTAAATTAAAATTATATATTTATTAATAAATATCTTTTCTTTATTAAAAATACATCTCTAATAAAAATATTGAAATTATAAATTAATAAATTAGAAAAAAATGTTAAAAATATTATAAAATATTGCATGTATAAGACACATTAAGCTATTTTTCTAAGTTCTAATCAAATGTCTATAATAAATAAAACCAAAATTCCTAATATTAATTATCAGATGTAATACTGGAATTTAATGAACACTATATATAAAAGTGAAAGTTGTCTATGTGAAAAATTATCTTCTCTTGATTCAATTAAAATATTGATAGTTTGAAATTTTAGAATATGTATAGAATAAAGCATGAATATTTCTAATATCTCATGTTCAAAATAATTTATATGAATTTCGTTTGATATTGAATAAAAATTCATGTGTTCCTTTCAACTCGAGTAGCGAACTGAAACTCGTTCTACGGACAGTGTTCTTATCTCAACAACTATATGCGAACTTTACTGCGCTCGCAACCCTTATTCTTCGACATATCTTCTGATAACAGAACGTTCTATACATCGAATTGTTAAGTCGAGCAACAAGTTCTTGACGATCGACAAGCACGCTAGAAGACAAGAGGTTTAAATAAGACAAAGATGATTGGAAGATGTTAAAAAGTATATATAAGCAGAAGATACACACGTGCAACGAGAGATTCAGACAGCTACACGGAAGATAATAAATCAAGGAAAAGAAGTAAGAATAATATATATGCATACTGTAAGCATAAATTCGTGATACAATTGAAGTAAAGAAATCCTACAATTCAAAATTATGTGAAAATCTAGAATAATCAAATTGCGTTGGAAGCTTCATCTTTTTTTCTTTTTTCTTTTTTTATAGAAATCAAGGTTGAAAACTTGTTCGGTATACAATTGTTCATGAAAGTATTTGATTATTTACCATAGACTTTTATGTACATATTATATGTGTTACATTAAATATTTTGAAATTTCACTGGCACTATAACGAAACAACTATCATGATTATATTGGTAAAATTAGAAATCAATCTGAAAATGCGTGTATACAAGTTACAAGATATTTACTACAAACTATATTTAGTGAAAAGATTAGTATACAACATAAATAACCATTTTCAACATATAATATATGTTAAAAATGGTTCCACTGCATATCGAAGCTTATTAGTATAACGATAATCGAGTGTTTAAATATTTTTATGATCTCTACGAAAGGTATATTTCAACAAAATATTTTGTTCGAGTCTCAATTGCAGTGCTAATGAAATTTCAAAACGTTACCTATACCATATATAATACATTCGTGAAAGTTTTTAGAAGTATTCAAATACATTTTTGCTTAATTCCCAACGAGACAGGTGTCGCTATCGTTCCAAATAAATCGATATTATCTACATTTTAGAATAGCAGTATTAAAAATGACGATATGAAATAAATTATTTCAAATAATTGTTTCCTATTTCAAATTCATATGTAAGGTCATCCAATTAACTCGGAACCCTCGCTCACGAGAACATTGAGAATAAGAACAGAGTAATATGTGCATTCACTACTAGAATCAAATATTGTAATTACATTTCAGGTAAGGATAATTCAAGATTTCAGTTATTAAAAAAAAATTTTGTAATACATGGGAACAGTACCAGAAGCGCTTGCTTGTTTCGAACCTTCAGGAACACGTAGGAATATGGAATCATCGCGCGAAAACGTGGGGCTCACTTTCACAGTGATCGTCTTCTCCTTATTGTGACGTCCAATTTAAAGTGGCTGTGTTGTCGTTTAATTATACTTCTAGCAACAACTCATAGCGGACGAGCGACATTTCATCCAAGTAATAAGTGTACGTTACAATGTTGCCATTCTCATACGTTTTTGCAAACGCAAGTTAAATGGATAACCCTGTAGAGTTTCCCAGCTATAGTAAGTTTTATTAGATACAGGATTAGGTGGTTGTTTTACATGTGAAAATGAATGGAAAACGTAGAATAAAATTTTGTCGTTTAAGGCATTGCTCTAGATAAAATAGAGTTTAAATAAAACATGTTCAATCATCAGATTCCTGATTTTCGTTTTATTATGACATATAGAATCTCCTTGACTTTACTTGTACCACAAATTTATACCTACGATGTATAGAATAAGGCTATCGTTACAATAGATTGTATTCTCTGGAACTGTCGTTCTGACTAATGAAACATCTGAAAAACAAAATGCATATATGTATTTGCATTATAATAATGTATACGTTTAATAATTTATAATCCATGTCGATGAACTCGATAAATAAAAATACGGAGGAAACTGATAATTACAAGGATAATTTTAATTTATTTTGATTTATTTGTGATTATTTATACTCTATACTTTATATTAAAAATAAATTTGTGTAAATAAGTCTGTTTTTTTAAACGTCATATAACATTGACGACTCCATAAAAAATTGAATTGATCAGTTTGACTTCTGAAAGGTATATATTTAATCATTCTGATATATTTTTCAGAACAACAGTTCATCAGAATACGCAGCCACAGTAACCACCATATCCTAAGACCGGTAAAGAGAAAGAGAGAGATTCGAGTAATAGAGGACAACGTCATCGTGCATTCTACTTGTCGACGATGTTGCGGCCTCTAACCCGTGAAATAGCCGACGTCTGAACGTTGGCGGTGAGAAGAGAAGGTGTCGTTGATGATGGTGACGATAGCATAGTGTGATTGGTGCTGGAAATAGAAGAAGACGTAGAAGAAGAAGAAGTGGGCGAGACACGTTGGTGATGGTGATGATGGTGGTGGTGGTGATGGTGATGATGGTGGCGATGACGATACTGTTCGTCGCTGGTAGCCTCTAGGAGCGTCGATCTGATAGCGGTCGATCTGTCGCCTATCGGCGAGCTTGATCGACGTAAGCAACGATCTGGCAACACGAAGCTCTTGGATCTTCCTTCCAGCATGCCAGCGTGCCAACCACAGTCGGCAGCAGCCCGTTCAAGAGGTCGTACAATCCGATCGATTTTTGAATCATCCTTGCCACTTTTTGTCCCGATCGTTCTTTCTGTCGACCGATCGACATTATAATCGAACACGTTTATGCTCGACCATAGCTTTGAGCCGGTTTGAGATTTCATGTTCTGGACACTGGCACGGGAGCTTTTCTGCACGAGACTCGAACGAGATTTCGAGACGACCTCGAGGGTTTTCGAGCTGCTGACCGCTGATACTCTTACATTGTAACTGCTCTCCGGTCGGTAGGAGAGGCTCAGAGCACGGTGGCTCAGCTGTGCATCTCGGAGCTCCTTCATTTCCATACCCTGGGGATGTCCATTCTCGTTCAACCACTGTCCCGTTGTTATTTATCGTTGTTATACAGTCGGCGTCGGTGTCGTCGTCGTGGTTGTTGTAGGTAGTTGCAGTTGTCAACGGCATCGTCCACGGACCAGGGAAAGACGCGTTATCCGAGACCGTCCAAAGTGCATACGAACGGACACGATACGTAAACACCAAAGACACACACACACACACACGCACGCACACACACACATGGACATCGATCACGAGATATGTAATACCAATAGAATAGTTTTTTGGTTAAACAGAGACAATTCGAGCGAATAATAGGAATTTTTACTTGATTTCGACTTCTTTTTAGAGAAATTGTCTCTAGGAATGGGAGTGTGAATTTTAAGTAGGTTCACATGCATGGGTCACCTCGTGCGTTTTTTATTAGGTGCAAGGGGCTCGATTATATTAACACACAAAGATTCAATTGTTATATTACTCGAAGCTGTTAGTTTGAGAAAATTTGATGCCAAAAATGATACAAAAATACAACGGGAAAAGGAAATGTTTTTGAGTTTTTGATTATTGAATTTTACGTGAAATTATAGTTCACAATACTTTGACGTCTCACTAGTGTATTTTAAAAGTGAAATTAATTAGATGCTTTCGAAATGGATATTCTATAGCTAGATTAGTAAAATATTCAGTAGATGAAAGATCAGATTTGAATAAGACGACAGGTAAATTTTAATTTTAAATGTAAATATATGTATCGATTGTATTCTTCCTGAATGACTTCGTTGTAACTGAATGACACTTAACGTTATTTAACGGCAAAATACGTGACTTGAAAAATTTAAGGTCTGAATGCAATCCATTTCGACCGTACAAACTATCCAGACTGATAGGAAAGAGAGATTGTACAGGACTCGATATCGAAGAACAAGTGGAATGAGGAAAAAGTGGAGCTAATCCTTATTTAACTACGATTAAATATAAATGTGTCGTACCCCGTCAAATATATCCATGACCTCGTCCCACCACTAGAAACATAGAATTAAATATAGCGTTAATTTCCGCACTAACCATGTAAGGTTAAAAATGATATTAAAATTAGATAAAAATAACTGAAGAACGTATCTTTTTGTGACTGCTTTTCATTCGCTACATATTACATACGAATACATTTCTAACATATTTAATTGATTTTTATTTATATTTCTAATGAAGTAAATTACTAATTTAAATTTCTTGAAAAATACTAAAAATATGGCGAAGGAAACATTAAAATAAATGTTAAATATTTATTTCTTCGTAATTCAAATGATATTTCCTTTATAATTAAAGATAATTGCTCTAAATTCGATATCATTAAAAATTAATGGATATTTTCAAATTTTTCTATTTTTATCTGCATATTCTCTTCTGTTTGAGAAAAATATTTTAATTTTTAGATGAAAAGCAAGTCACTGTTTCTGATCATTAAAAGCAGCGCTACTGAAGCTAACTAAATAAAGAAATGAAAACTGAAAAACGAGTATGATAAAATATCGATAAGCATGGACGAGACTGCGTGCGCTCGATACTTCTGAAACTCTAAACACATCGAAATGTTTTTACACTCGAAAGAAACGTAACATGACGTCCATGTGGCGAAAGAACGTGTCACGCGTCAACAAAAGAAGCTTTCGAAAAACCAAGTAAGAAAAACAATTGTTTCGTATCGTAAACTGATTTCAATCGTTCGGTTAATCGTTACCTTCCTTCTCGTCCGTTTGACAGAAGTCGGCTAGAAGCAAAGCCATTTCAAACGATCAAGTTCCAGACACACTGTGTTCGGGAAGCTTCTACATACATACCGTGTGTATTGTCATTCGACAAAGTGACGACAATAGTCGCATTAATATGCATTAATCAAGCGTCACTTTGATTAGAAATTCGCGAAAAAGCAGGCAACGCGGAATTTTCAGCCTAACTGGTCGTCGAATAAATTGAATAAGACTAGAGATTGTTCCTTGGCCAACGGACAAAGGATATGACATAATATTTCTCTAAAAAATTTTAAACTTTTTGTAATGATGGAATAAAAATAGCACAGAGTGGATAAAACCGTCTCAACAACATTAAAAGTACAGGCAAAATTACAGCAGAACAATTAATTTCTCAAATATTGAGAATACTGTGAGTGAGTATGTATACTATTTCAAATTCTTGATATGTTAAAGTTGAATCTTTTAATCTAAGATAGTTAATCTCTGTTGTAATTTATTTCACTTTCAATAAGTTTCCTTTCAGATAATTATTAAATAATGATTACTTTTTACAAAGAGGGAGATATAACTAGAGTCTAGACACGAAAGATGATAAAATTAGACATAATTGAGAACTATTTCTCCTATTTTTGAGTAGTAGAATAAATCTAATATAGAAATCATTACAATGATTAGTAAATTCTATTAATACTTTATACAAAAATTTTAACATATTAATTATTGCTATAAATTTTTATTTATTAGTTCGTAACATTTATAAATCGGTTTTTATAAAATCTCCCTTCTATATAAGTCATATTTTACTTCAAGCGATAAAAAGGCAGTAAAATATTTCTGAAAAACAGCACATATAAAAGTGCTGCATTATTAAAAATGTAAATAAATTTCAGTTGAAAAATCTCTAAAGCAAGAGAATATTTATTAACTGACCAAGAATGTAATTTTTCATGTCAACAATTGTCTACTGTTTAACATATTCTTAATTTACAATATTATGTAATATGTAATTTAGAATATATTTTTTACCTTTTGTATGTAATAATACTTTGGTGTTATTATAGTTACTCTGCTAACAGGGATTCAATCCGTTTAGTCTTTTATCCTAAAGTCCTACATTGCGGTATCGTGGCACGTGTATCACGTATTGTATCCAATAAAAAAGTCTGCACTATCCTTCCCTCTGTCACTCGAACAGTGCGAAGAGAGTAACGAAACAGATTTTTGTCTTATAACACGTTTCATCCTAGATATTTGCAACTGCAATTATTTGCAATTTTACAAACTAAGAGTCTTAAATAAATATCTATTGTTCCACCGTCTCTTTATTTTCATAACAAATTCATTAGAAGTATGAATTCTCTGAAATTACATAAATGCTATATCCTTCCTCTGTTAGGTAATCAAGGTTTTCATATGTATTCCGCGGAATGATTTTTATCGGAGTTATTATAGAGAAATTTCAATGATGCATGTTCTCAAAGAAAGTTTATGAAATAGGGTTGCGCAAAGAACGATTACTTTATAAAACAGCAAATATGCATACCTCCTTGGCTTCTTTTTCGGCAATCGATGACCGTCCAGGCTCGTAATCCTCGATGCGTCCAGGTTGATTTTTATAAATCTCTGAAGTATATTTTAATGTGCCATTTCTAAAATGAAAGCAAAGAATTTTTATAAAAATTGTCGTTTATATAACAGAGCTGAAAATATTTTAATCTTTAATACATTTAAATATATATATATATATATATATATATAAATTATTCATTTATCAAACTTACAAAAGTAACAAACTCAGCAGAAATCAAAGCAATTTTGGTCTTTATTACCGTCTTATAATTATAAAAATTGGTCTTTTTTTTATAAAAATATTAATATTATAAATATGCAACAAATTTTCTAAAAAGGTAGTATTTTTATTTACATTTTTTTGAAAAAACTAAAATGGAGAGTTTTAAGAAAGTTTAAATGTTTAAGCTTTCAATAAGTAATATTGAATTATGAACATAAAAATGTAACACAACACAGATATAAGAACGTTAGTATCATATTCAAGGACAAAATAGATTTACCAAGTCTTTAAGGACTTATAGTATTCACTAAAAGGCAAAAAATGTATTTAATCAGCAAAGGTCTTAAAATCAATCCTTTCGACTTCTTTTGACATTTGTCAAAGTTTGTCCGTTTTTACATTTGCAAAAAGATATTTATTACAGCTTCCTTTCATTCCAATATAAAATTGATGTTTGTGGATCGGTAGGTCGACGCATATATTGCATATTTTCAAGTTATTCCTTCGTATTATAGGACATTTTTATTCGCATTCAAGTATTTTCTATCGTTGCTCTATAATCTGAAATCCCTCAAAAAAGAAATTCAAATCATCCTTATCTTTGCATCTAATATATCAAAGCTTACATTTGATATTTCTTAAATCTTTGTAGATATGAAAGTACAAGATTTTACATTGAAAGAATTGATTTTGATATTTAAACGTGCGTAATATACATCTTAAAATGTCAAGTTATTTTCAATGAAATAATACAATTATTGATATAAATTATTATAACTACCTTTTTATCAATTTATCAAATTATTCATCAAAAATATGCAGCTGATAACTAAAATCTGTTTATACTGCCGATCATAAGTATTAAATGACCTGCTAATATTGAAACAAATTGTAAGCTTCCCATTGTTTTTATTTTCCGAATATGATATTATAAATTCGCTATTTTCTAAATTAAATATTTATCTACAATATTTGTAGGTAGAAAGCACATAACTACAGTAGGTACAATATTTGTAAAGATAAAAAGTATACAACATTTTGTCGATAATACCTTAAATTTTTAAACAAGTTTTTTAAAAGCAGTTTTTTAAGGAGTTATAAATGGGCAAGCCGCTATATGATTTACATTACATAAAATACTAAGTAAAGCAAAAGTTAAAGGTCTTGAACAAGAATAACAAATAGTAATCTTAATGCTTGTCATTGCCAGTACTTGTTAATCAAAGAATCTGACATATATAATGATAATTATTGTTTCACAAATAACATAGTAAAGGAGAAAAAGTTTTTTTATATTTTTTATAGTAAATCTTATAACATTATCAAATATAATAACCGAGTATTTTCTGTTATTAAATTTGAATGTGTCACGTCCCGGGACCCGTAATAATTCTAAGTACCTGTCATCTTACTAAAACTTCAATTAACGACGAACCGGGTACGCGACGCGTTTCGCGGTCCTGGCACAACGATTCTCTTTCTAGCGGCTACTTTCGTCTCTATTACAGTACCGCGAAAAGATCGCCGAAATACAGACAATATCGACGATAAAGCGCAAATGCCGACAAGCCGAAAGGGTCGGGAAACTTCGATAGGCCTAACGGCCATCAATGTGTTTCGGCACCGCAGCCGATGATGGTCAATTAACCACCGGAGAGTGAAGAGTCAAGAGTCGTTAATCGACAGTTGTTATATCATACTACTGCGTTAAGTACACAAGTTAAATAATCATCGTTTTCTGTTTAATCCACTGTAACAAATCCATCTATCAATAAATTATCACATAGGATAGAAACCACTGAAAATCTTAATTTCTAACATTTCTGAATAAAGAATTTCTATAACACATTCATCCACGCGTTTGCTCTCGCTATTGCGAGATAAAAACCTCAACGCATAATACCAAGTTATTTAAGATGATTCTGTTATAAAATAAAATATTCTTTTTAGAAAAACAAACGTATGGACTATATTAAGTAAATTTAAACAGAATTATTATATATTTATATATATAAATATTATATATATCTATTATATATATAATCATATAATAATATATATATAAATTATAATATATTATAATATATTATAATATATAATATATATATAATTATAAATCATATTATATATATATGATTCCACGAATTACAATTTGTTTCTTACTTTCTGGGCATAGTCGACGTGGCAAAATCATTTTCCTTGTTACGTAGACGCCGACGGCTGTCGAGCGTGACAGAACGATCCGAATATAAACGGTGCTCCGGTTCGCTTAAATATCCACTGCCACTTTCGTAACCATATCTCGTCCCTAGAAAAAATACGTTTACAATTTATTGAAATTGTAGACACTGTAGGTGTTGAAATTGTCCGCATGTACGAACATGTTAAAAATTCTACCGTTCATCCCTCACCAGCGATCGTACAAGAAAATTGGAAAAATATGCACTCGTATTTACAATATATTTCGCGCCAATGAAATTTTAACTGGTTCTTTAAAGATTCTGTTACTGAATTGTAAATATATATATATATATATTACAATCAGTGGTTTTAATGGGTAAGTAGTGCACTTTGTTAAATTACATTTAATAATAAATTTTTTATTGTTATTACGAAATTATAATTATACAATATGATTATACAAGTGTATAATTATAATTATATATTTATAATTAAGCAAAATGCTTATATGTGAGGGTAGATGCCTAAGTAATGTCTAAATATTATTATAATATGATTAATTAACTCGATACAACATTCATTAGTACAACTTTTTTTTAAATCAAACAGTATCATTTCCTTTTAAATTTATTAATTCAATTTTGAATTATAAATCTACTAATAGAAGAATAATTTTTATGAATTTCAAATACATAGGATTCTATACCTTTGAATGATCGACGTGGCCATAACCGCTAGTTTGAGAGCGTTATTCTATAAAATTATTATTCTAACGAATCAATGTAACTACATACATGTCTATGTATAGCGTGTTATATGTTCTGTTATTGAAAAGTTTGTGAAACAAAGCAATAGCAATAATGAATATGTCTTGAGCTGGATTTTGGTACTAGCAACTTAATGTTAGATTGTCCCTTTCGTTATATAAGGAAATGATAGATGCATAACATTTTTTGTTTTATATTATTTTATTGAATTATGTAGTAACAAAACAAGACAAAACGAAAAGAGCTTTTCTGACAACCTAATACTTTTCTGCATAGTGACCAACATGTAAAAAAATACGGTTTTATAAAAGAAACATAGTTCAGCTTCATATGCTCTCCATGTATCTAAAGAAGAACGAATATCATCAAATCATCCTCCTTCGGCACCACTCAACTTTTGTTTGAAAGGTCTTTTCGTAGTTCACCTTTATTCGCTCACCTTTTATCACATGAAATATCACGTGATAAAGTATGATTACCTGTTTATTCATGAATATCACGCTATTTACTTCTTATTAGAAAAGCCTAATGAAAAAATGCCCTTAAAGTTCAAGGCTCTGGTGATCTTTACACATAATTTTTATGCACAGTGTGCTAATACAACTAGATACAATACGTTGGCTACAGGTATATGATACCATATCTATAAGAAAAATTTATTTTATTTTTGATATATTCACTACAATCCTTTTATCATATAAAATGACATACTTCTGTCTGTTTCACACTAAAGAGTAAATGTTATCAAGAGACGAATAAAGTTAAATTAGTTATTTCGCGAACCTATCGGTGTATTTTTCCTATATATACGCATAACCAGCGGGTTCGCGCCGTGAGGGGACCGGCAACCAATACTAACGCATACTCTGGCACGGATGCACAATTTCGAACAGAATTCGTTGTAGGTGGTACGACAGTTTTTCGCGAACATCTCGCAAACTAAGCGAAATCACCAGTTATATGCATAGGAAAAAGTTGTTCAAACTGTTGATTCTACTACATATCCAAAAATCATCAAAATCGGTTAGGAGATAACACATCGATAAATTCGCCAACTATATAGTCGTACAGAAAATAAATTACGAAAATGTACAAAACTGATAGTATTTTTTACTATAGATATATATGTAGAAAATAAATCAATCTAAATTGTTTATTATATATGTTTATTTATTTTTAAGAATGTAAATTTGTTAAGTTGTTCTACCTATAATGTTTATTTCCTCAGTTGCGATACTATTTTTGCCAAGACATGGTATTATAAAAATCTTTAGATGGACAATTTTATAACTGCAAACTTACTTTGGCAAAATCTGCTTTGTTGTTCAGTTATAACAGAAATATTTTAGTAATCGAGAGATACACTATAGTTAGCGGAAAACATAAGAAAAATATTTTTTATTGCGTCATATATTTGTACCGATTTCTTATTGATTTTACCGTTTTGTATATATATACATATATATATATATATATATATATATATATATATATATAGGGTGTCCAAATTTGTGTAATTTAACGTGTAAAAGACAAGGGAAGACGAAAAGCGGTATTCTTACGTTTACGTTGCCTTTAGCTTTCATATACATACGTTAAATTTAACAAATTTAAAAAATTACAAAATTTCCAGCTGGATCGATTAATATATTAAATAAAAAGTATATAATTCTATCTAGAGAAACACTGGTGGCCTTCGTCTGACCTCTACGCCTCTGTTCACAAACGAGAAAATTAATCATGTCAAATAATGTCCCCCCTCAACAACATTCAACATATTCCTGAAACATCTTTTTATATTAACAAAAACAAACGAGATATTCTAGTGATAAAATTAGGTGGACACCTCGTATTGTATTACATAAAATTAATAGAAATGACGATATACTGAATAAATCATACTGTACACTATTTGAAAATTATTAAGATGGATTTGTACGTCAAATGGTAAAAATTGTTTAATCACTTCAAGTAATAAAAATATATGTCAAATTGAAATTTTATATTCTCAGTATACATTCAAAGAAATCTTTTTCGAAAATAATAAAATTTTATGTTGTAGCGAGTTAATTAATAGAGCATGTGTCGTGACTAACGTAAAAAAGTTTATTAACCATTTCGAAATAAGATTAAAATGATTGTACAAAATGTTTAAAGAAAAGAATTCGGTCCTTAAAGGGCTTATAGTGCTCACTGAGATGACTGAAAAATATCCGATCAACAAAGAACCTAAAAGCAATCTTGTCGATGTAAAATCAATTTTTATCATGTATTTGTAAAATTAACATTTATTATTTAGCATTCGATATCATGAGTGAATCTCTTCATAGTACATCGAACGTATAGTTATTGAAGACGAAACACCGTTATTAACATATATATGCATAAATGCATATTTCTTCATGTTTGACTGAGTCCGCAATAACGCTATTTCGCTTTCAACGATTATACATTCAATGTGTTATGAAGAGATTTACTTATGATATCGAACGCTATCGAGTTTACATCAGAACGTTGATTGGACATTCTTTTACTGTCTCTGTGAATATTATAAGTCCTTTAAGCATCGAACCTTTTCTTTCACATTTTGCATATTCATGGACATAGAATGTTTAAGAATTGTGATAACAAATACCTGGATTACAAGAATATTTCAATCGTTATCCTGTTAGTGGAAGGGCAAGCAAGTGTCACGCTATGTTTTAATGGTAATTGTTTGGAATCGGATGCGTCTCGCCGATCTTAATGACCTTCGAATGTGTTGTCAAGGTCGTGATTCTAAACAACTTTTTCCAATACGTGTTATTGCCGCACCGTTGGACCTTAATTTCCGACATATTCACAAAAAGCTTCAACGGAATTTAAGTTACGATTACTTTATTCTGGAGTAAGTAGCTGCATTCGCATGTAGTCCAACCTAAACTGAAATTACTGACGAGAGAGGCAATCATTTTTAATATTGTATAAATAAAAAAATTAATGAGTTATAAATTGGATTAGCGTATTCTCCGGCCGTTATTATGTGGTCGGCAACGCTAGTGTGAAATAATTTTCGTTGAATCAATTGACATATAGAATATGTTGCACCTTTTATAAAGGACAGAAAATCATTATACACGAAATTAAAAAGGGACGAAATATGCATTTCGGTTAGAAAACTCGTTCAAATAGTGGCCAACAATTTTAAAATGGGCATTGATCTTGAATTATTTATATTGCAGAATTTTACAAAACAATGATGTCTGTAGTAGAGTTCCACGGAAGGAACCATTTATTAACAAAACGAATCAAGGTAAGCGTTTAAAATTTACAAAAGAATATGTAAATAAAGATAATATTCTTTAGAAACAACTTTTTTTTTCTGACTAAAGTAAACTAAACATATTTGCATGAGATGGGTGTCGTTATGTCTGAAGAAAACTCAATTCATTATCAGAAATAAGTACTAAAAATGTACTTTGGTGGCTTTGATTTTCAAACTATAAATCAATTTATGTTTAATACTACATGACGTGTACTATTTAACAATTTATTTTATACATTTTTGTAAACAATTTTTCAGTGACAATAGGTATATGTATTATAATTTTGAGCAACTAAGGATCAGAATAAAGTGGAACATTCCATATATCAACCAATTCATCGAAAATTATTTCACGGTATTATTGTCGACCGCCCAATGGCGATCGGATAGTACTCTATCCCAATCCATAACTCATTCTCTTTTTTTGCATTCATACTATAGTAAAAATGATTACCTCTCTCATTAATGGGTTAACTCTAGATTGGGTTGTATAAAAATGCGATCACCTACTTCATCGTGAAATATTAGATTGTCCGAAAAGTTTCTTTCGTTTTGTAATAGACGCACAATGTTTTTTTGTTTTATATTAGTTTATTGAATTATGAACGAACGTAACAATAGAAATAGAACGTAATGGATCATACTTAATTCAATAAAATAATATAAAACAGAAATTATTGTTCATCTATTATCACCTTATAAAACGAAAGAAACTTTTCGGACAACCTCATATAATTGTAAGCTAAATTTAATTGAAGTTCTTTGCGAATATATCTTAGAAACTAAGGCGGTTATTTGCGTAAGTTGGTGAATGATCATTTTGACAACATATTTCGGAGGCATCGAAATCATCGAGGAGACTAGACTTCTAAATAATTAGCATATGGAATTCTATCAAATTTAAATAATTGAAAAGCTAGTAAACAAGCAAGTACACAGCAAAACACAACGTCTTAAAACCGTAATTGAAGTCAAAAAAGGTTAATAATTAATATAAAATAAGTTGAATATAATTAATACGGTTTGAATATTTCATGAACCTGTTTCGACACACCCTTGCGATTAATGTGTCATAACTTTTACAAATACTGTCCTATTCGTTTCAAATTTTGTATACATATATGATTTTTATACTTCTGTTTTATTATATTTAGTAGTTATAACATTACTTTCAGAACTTAAATCTAACATATATATTTTTATTGTCAAAGTTTTAATAGCAAGTGTCTGTAGACTTCCGCAAGCCACTGTATTTTACATTGTAGCAGTAATGATTTTTCTGTACCACGCTATAAATTGTACATACATAACAAAGCAGCGTCGCGAACTCTTTTCAAATAAATAGTATCTCTAAATGCGATAACGACGTTGCTGTTATTAAACAATTTCCTATAATATAGAATTCATATTAACAAAATTTATTTCATATTTTGCTCAAACGAGATATTTTGGAACGTTAAAAAAATATATATGCAATTTAGACTACAATGTCAGATAGAACGCTGCAAGGATAAAAATAATGCTAAAAGTAAATCAGTAAACCTTTTATAATGGCATAAATTAATTTTCCTTATAAAATACCGCGTTGATTTTTAAAAGAACACGATTCTTTCACATAATATAATGTTTTATAAGATATAGCTATTAAGAACTAAAAATGCTTCTAACATTAGTTTTGACTTTTAAATCAGTTATATAAAACCTTTATTGTGAATAAGTTCTATAAGAAACTGAAATATTTATCTGGGTTACGATTCCTATATCCCATATTCTTGTATGTCAGTTCTTATATTGCTTCTAAATTGATTTTTTGTTAAACTTTATAAAATCTAGAATCAAATCTTATATCTCAGATTTTAGGTTTCATTAAAAATAGCATATATTACATACTTTTCATTATTTATGTTCATTCTATAACTATTCACTAACAATGAATTATTATGACGTATTGAAACTTAACAGTCGAAGGTTGTATCTTACATAAAAAGTTAAATAAAGAGTCATATATGTTTTACAAATTTACACAGAAGTTTATAAGAAAACCTCGTCTACCAATGTTTTTACTCATTACTATATAATATACGTACGGAAACGATTAATCGTAGAAAAATTGGAAGGAAAATAATTGATCATAGTCGTTAATCTGTAGGAGGAGGTTAAATAAAAACGGGAACTCACAACAAACGATTCTCATATGTATATCGATTTGACCAGTTACTATTTTCACTCATTGATGATTAGCATGGTTAAAATACTAGGGGTATGCGGGTAATCGAAAATGATGGTCGGGTTCGCGCGGGATCCCGAAAGTTTGCCTGACACATAAATATGTTTGCGTACGCGTAATTTCAGAAGCCGATTTACGATTCAGAAGCCGGTACTGCATTCGAGATATGATTTTTCAGACTCGTCTTCGATTTAAATGGATTGTTACTTTTGATTACACGATAACAAATGAAAACTCTTTTAAACTTAATAATTTTTACCTGGAAAATACTGCCCCAAATGCGATATGAGCTCCCGAATTGAGTCATCATTGCATTTTATGTGTCAAGCAAATTTTCAGAATCCTGCTCTATCCGACCCCATACGAAGCCCCAGAACTCGTAATTTCGGGTATCCGCACACTCCTATTTAACATCGATTATTTATGTACAATGTACTCTGGCTCACGGAAGTACTCGAATACTTTTTAAAACAGAATAACTTTTTTAACATTTGACCAAATATAAATTGTTTTGAAAAGTTAGGAAGGCTACTTTACTTATTTTTTAGGGGGTTGATGTATAAACAAAGTTTCGAAAAAGTTACAATTGGTCGGAATCGTGAAGAAAATAGTAAGATTTTCTACTACTTTTTTTTATCTACAAGACTGCAGTGAAAATTTAAAAAATACTTTTTGTACATATATGTTAGTTATACATAACCTTGCACTTTGTAGGATAAAGCGAGAGATCCACCGAAAATCAATCCAATCTATGTTATGCTAAATTGCCGCTCCTGGGTCAGACTTTGTACCTTTTTCAAGAGGGAATGCCTAGCACACGGTATTTTACACGTTAAGAGGACCATTATTTGTACCTTTCCATTGCAGTGAAATTTCTTCCCCAAAAATCAATAAATTTGTAAGTTCAATATCTTAAAAACTAATTGGAATCGTACACATGTAAGGTTACTGAATTCGTCTTTAGAAGCGCCATTTGATCTGAAGGAAAATATAGTCTCATTCGGAAAATAAATTCGATCTTCATACCTCGAAAAATAATGATATAAAAAAAATTTATTACGAAACAAAGGACTGTCCACAGTTACCACGGAGCAATATAAATAATAATTAATATCATAATGACGAGCAAATTTTCTATCGTAATACTATACATATGTTTGGATGTTAACAGAAACGCTTTCGCGTTTAAATTTCTTTAATGATTTTATTTATTGTTAGAAAAACATATAAAATGCAAATAAAATAGTTTTTCCGCGAAAGCACGCCGCCGATCTTACAATTTACAGTTGATCGGAAGCGGTGCTCTTTATTTCGTGAGGTTAGGCGAAGACTGTCTTCTTGTTGAAAAAAGGCCCTTCACAAGGGAACGAAGAACTTCTCGAGGGCTTATTGCAAATTTATAACGCGCACGGCACGCCAGAGTCATCAAGTCCGCCGCTCATTGTAGCAGAAACAACAACTGTCTGCAGTTTTTCAGCAGATAAGTCATAGGTTAGGTTGAGATTAATAAATTATTCATTATTTAAGATTTAAATTCGCTAGCTGTTATTTATTATTAGCATATTTATTAAATCTTTTTTTAAATTGGGGTGTTTGATCAAATGACTATAAAACATTTTTTCGAATGATTAAAAAATAGTATCAAAAGTAAAAAAATGTTATGGAAATATTGACAAACAAATGAAATCACTAAATTTCGGGCTTCTGTTAGATATTAACAACCAAATATGTGTACTTCTTCATCATTACGATACTAAGTGCTTAATATTAATTGTGTATTTCTTGTTTATCCTTCATCTGTTATTCATCATTCGAATAAGCTTGGATTGCTAATCGCAAGGAGCTTACAAGCAACTGACAAGCAAAAACAGTAGTATGACGATCAATCGATAATGGCGTGGATTAGGAGTGGGAAGAGAAAAAGACCCCTTTGTGAGATCTCCGAAAAATTGTTCAAAAGGCAATCCCAAAATAGTTCGAGCTAGATGGGCCTTCGAGGCATTTGAACTTGGTTTCAGTGTAAACAGTTCCATATATTTGTATAGAATCCATTTTTTAAGTGGCTGAGTCAATTGGATTGATTTAGCTTGCCGGAAAAGCTCTGAGTGCCGGGCAATCCCTCACAGTCTATTTGCCAAAAGTCACCACTGCTTTCCCTACTTCGTGGCCAGATTCCTTGAACAAAGTCTTTGTTCATTGCCAATGCAACATTATGTCGCTTGCCATTAATGAGTTATCTCACGCAAAGAAAGCGCATAGCTCAGTAACTACGAGTCGCCGACTTTTTAAACGTTCACTCAAGCGCCTTGGCGAGGTTCTTAAGCCGAATGTATACTATTCCTCCAAAATGAAACAGTGTAAATTCGGCTTTACTGAAATCTGATCATAAGTTAAAAAACCCGGTCTTAAATTAACGCAAGACTAAATACTGACGAGCTATTTGTCATTAGATATATCGACTCGAAAATACATTACTGCTAATATATGCATGCTAAAAATTTTATCAAAATAGATTAACGTTGCTATGTACAAGCGATGGAAAATGGTGCAAATCGTAGTTTTTCACTACTGCCCGCCTATTACTGCAATAAATTTAAAAATATCGGTCCATACCACTCGTTTTTGCATCATCCGATTTCGATGAAATTTCAGCACATATAGGGGCTACAGGTCTAAGAAGATTTAAGGGGTGATTCTTGAAACTAGAATAATGTAAATATCAAAAATTTTAAAAATGCGATTTTAGCTTTGTTTTTAGTTGTTGATTCTTAAAAATCAGGGGAGATATCCCTGTGCGCGAACAAACCTTCTTACATGAACGAAAGTAGGTCAAGTCTGAGCAGCTGGAACAGCGATCCTCAAATCAAACGATACATGGCCAGTAGCTTACCTCGTACAAGTAAAGAAGAAGATTATGACATTCGAAGATGTAAACTATCCTGTGCGACGTTTCGTATGAAAAATCGTAGATTAAATATTTAAGAAACTCATTAAAATCTATAACAGATCTAAAATAAAATCTACAGTATCGAAAACTATCTCATGGAATTTTCGAGGAAGGAGGATTACTGTTTCCTCTAATCCTTTGCCTCTAGAAATAATTAATAAATAATAACACATATAAACAATGTTTATACAAATTTCATACACGCACTGCGATCATCCTGTCCGCAGGTGTCTACAGAAAAATCACATATGCATCAATTATTTTTGAGGTGCTACTAAATGTGATCGAATACTGTCTTGCATGAACCAAACACGCTTTTCACACAAATTATTGATAATGATCATGATCATATGCAATGGCGCATTATAATATTCACATCTATTCGATCACATCACTCTCTACGGCTTTTACGAAGTAAGCTGCTGCCCATTTATCGTTCGATGTGAGCCTTCCTGTGTACGCCGTTGCTTGGGCTGACCTAGTTTCATTTGTGTAAAGTTTGCTCGCGCAAAGGGATATTTCGACTAATTTTTAATTTCCAATAACTAAACAGCAAAGCCGAAATTTACTTTTTTTTATTGTTGATGTCCGTCTTATTTTAGCCTCACGAAAAACCACCTTAAATTTTTTTAAATCTGTAGCCGAACATTCTGTATGTAACTGACATAAATCTACATAATGGAACTGTAGAACGTTACGTTCTCTCCGGCTTCAATGACTTTTTAATACATATCTGAGACATTTATAAAAAACAATCGGTATCAGAACAGTGGATTCTGCTTTATCATTGTGCATCCATGACGGCGTCTGGATTGGTTACCAGCGGTTGGATAGAATGACCTAGCAAACCCTAACGATTATAGTAAGGAGCAAAACTAAACACATAGTCGGAGTTTTTATCTATTGTTTGCATGTAGAATACCAAAAAAGAAAAATACATGGTGTTTTATATACCTAAAAAATTTTATCCTTCATGCTATAATGATTCTTTCAGTAAATAAAAATTGTTTTCGTGAAATCAGTTTTGCACCGCAAGTAATTTTAAATGAATTGTTTGTAAACTTAATATTTGGTAACCTCTCGAACACATTTTAACATGCTTGATGTAACATTCTCGTAATATTCCCGTGTGATGAAATACAATTATCCCTGCTCTTGTTGCTATAAATTATTAAAGTTCATGGGAGAACATCCTACCTATTCATTTGCCAACTACATTTTTGTATATGCTCAGACATTTTCTATAGGGTTTATTTCTGAGCTTTGAGCAGGTCGTTCTATGATTTGGAAGGGCTGAACCTGTAGCCAACTTTTCATATTCTTAATATCATAGGTTGTGTCAAAAGTTTCTTTCGTTTTATAAAGAGATAATAATGATGCTAACATTTTTTGTTTTATATTACTTTATTGAATTATGTATGATCCATTTTGTTATATTACTACAAAATGAGTCATACACACTTTTGGGATAGCCTGATACAATACTTGGGGTCATTGTCGTGTTCAAATATGATGTCACTCTCTGATACCGACATATTTTCAACTGTGTCCAGTAAGTTTTTTTGTAAAATGTCTTTATAGATGTATTGGTTCATCATTCCCTCGATTCGATGTAACGGATCTACACCGTATACTGTAATGCATCCTCATATCATAATAAAACCGCCGTCAAATTTAATTGTTTGCTTAACACGACGTGGCAATAGACTAGTTTCACTTCTTCTCTTTCAGCACCACAAACGTCCATCCGATGAAATTCGATTAAGTTCAGATTTCTCAGACCACATCACTTTTTTCCACTGTTTAATAGTCTAAATGTTATATTTTTGTGCGAAACGTAGCCCTTGATATCGTTCATTGAAAAAACAGGCTTCTTTTTCTTTTCGATTATCATAAAATGAAATTCTTTTAGTGCTATTCGAGCTGTCTATTTACTAATTTTCTTTCACATATCTAATAATTTTCTAATAATTTTGCAGTTATTGATGCGATTGTTGCAACTTCGGATGTGATGTATCTATCTTAATCCTCTCTTCTAATTAGAAGATAACAATGTCGGATGGCCTCAAAAAAATGTAGGGACATCACTACAATATCGTTTCGGTAAAAAAAGATTTCGCAAGCAACTTGTTTGTTGACAAACCATTTTTTAGTTGAAAGATAATACTATTCATCACGCTTCGCGATAATGACTTCATTACGAAATATTAAAGATGCTTTGATGTGGTTTATTGTAGAAACTACAACAGATTAATTACTAATACATTTCTGATCCCGGTCATTAACATTAGTTGTTACCAAAGTTCATGTTTACACTATTTGATTGCGACAGCTCTCTTTGCAGTACAAAACTGATTTCGTGAAAACAATTTTTATTTACCAAAACAATGATGATAACATGAACGGTAAAATTTTTTACAAAGCCAAAACATTCTATATAATACTATATATTTTGCTTTTCTTGTGTTCTATATACAGACATTGAATAAAATACCATTTATATTAAAATCCTGAATGTGTGTTCAATTTTGCTCCCTACGATGTCTTCTGTTTATGTATGCGCACAAGGGTGAAACGAGCTTAAGTAAAGCTGCGTGCACAACTGCATATGCGACACTGTAAGAAATGTCTGTTATAATTAAAATAGAAATGAATATTATCAATGTATTGAGTCTGAGTTTGGGTTGGTCTTTTTAAACTAGTCGGCAACAATTGCCTGAGATGATAATAATATGCGAATAAATAATTGATATTATTTTACGAAATAGAGTAATTTTTATTATTTTACGCAAAAGTTGCCGGTCGGTTTGCACTCACTTGATAAAAAAATTAACCCAAACTCAAACATAATATATTGATAATATTAATTTTTAATTAAAATGTAACAGATATTTTTTACAGTTTCACAGACGCAGTTGTGCATGCAGCATTACCCGTGTTCGTGCTTTCATCCAAAGGATGCCGTTATTTAAATAATTCAAGACAATAAATAAATTCTTATTGAATAAGTTGTCCATATTCTCGAATAGCTATGGTAATTTACTGGTATTGCATTATATATATGGTATTCCGTTATAAATTGAATAGCCCTGTTTTATCTATCTGTTTTTACAAGTTGTGACGTGCAGACCTGTTTCATTATTAACCGTATTAGCATACATTATTAGACATGGCGCTATATAAATTCTTGGATATCTGCAACAATTGCGAAAAAAGTTGATAGGTTTTTGATTAGCCAAAAAGTGTTTCATGGTATGATGAATTTGCACTAAATGCAACAAATGAATGATGGAGTTCGATCGCGAAAAGTTATTGTTCAGATATCAAGGGTCGAACGTATAAAGACATTTAGAAATTAGTGCTTACAAAAATAACGTTTCACAATATACATCTTTGTGAATAAACTGCTTGCCGCTTCATTGCGTACCGTGTAATACTGAAACTACCTCAGTAAGCATTTCCTCGTAAATAGCTGTCGGTTGGGTCAGCTTTTGCCGAGATATATGTATCTTGTGGGTTGAAAAACATTCTACGTAAATAAGAAGTGAAAACAAAATTGTCGAATTGCAATAAAAGTGGGGGAAAAATTTAACAAAGATCGTCTTGTGACTGGGCAATGAATTTTTGGCATATTTTTAGCAGAATTTAACGCATAAACAAGGAGATATTTATTATATTAATTTCCGATCTGTGTTTCACCACTTTAGTCACTGTCATTAAGGAATAGAGCAAACTAGGTATGTCAGTTATGTCTGACTATTGGAAATCGTATAAATACTTAAACGAGGAAGGATATAAACATCTAGCGATAAGACATAGAATGAACTTTGTTGATTGGGACAATGGTGCTCATACATAAAACGTAGAACGTATTTGGAGGCGAAAAACGGGAACTAATATTTCCTGTTACAGATCTCGCAAATATTACTTGAAATTAATTCCAATTTAATTTTAATCTAACCAAGACTTCAAAAAGCTACGTATCGTTAAATATACACATATGTATAGTAATAAAAATATTTTTATGTATATCTGGAAAACTAAAGTCGAGCGGCTGTAGCATGTAGAGGAAAAAGTTGTTCAAATTGATGACCTTAACAACATACTCCAAGGTCATTGGAATCGACGAAATCGTCTCTGTTCCATATAATTTTCCATATTTTTACATACATAAAAAATTCGAAAAAACTACGCCAATTTTAGAGTAGTTATTCTGTTTTAAGAAATGTTCAAAGATTTTCGTGAGCCAACGTATGTATCGTGTTACGTAAGTTATCGATACGTTTAATACACACTGTGTGGACACTGTATATACACGTCGAACGCAGTTAACTGGTTAAAAACAGTGAAATCTCGACCGATCAAGAAGGCCATTATCATAATTGTGTTAATTTTCTAAACTATTTCATTTATTAGTATTCGTTTATATCGTAATATGTTGAATTCGTTGGAGCGTGTATTCACCTCTTCTTTGTTTGTAATGAACGGTTATGTAGTCATCTGAAAATGAGATTATATATTAATCTCAGCTACTTGTGATTTTCTGATAGTTTGCTTGTTTTAAGAATTGGAATTCTTATTCGAATAATACTTTAATACTTTTTAATCTATTCTAATTTATAATGATTCGTTATTTGAAGACATGTGTTTCGATATTAATATTGGAATAAAAAAAATTTGTTTTTTAAGAAGCAACGGTATTTTTTTAGTTAGAATTAAATTATAGTAAATTCACATGAAAAATGTATTCACGGAAAACTGTAAAACTGCAAGAAACCACTGAATTTAATTTGTCATAATACGAAATGTTAATTAATTTAAAAAGAAAGTAGACAATTATTTAGAAGAATGATAAGCTTCAATGAGATAGAGGTAATTTATGTTAAACATTACTAATAAATCACTATTCATAATATTATTATGTGTATATTATTCGTTAGACTAGTTAAAATTAAAAAGAAAAAAGAATAGGAAAATACTGCTGAGCATTTTCGTAATATTAATCGCTATTACAACTTTCAATTGTTTCGTATAAGCATTGAAGCTGCGCAGTACATATTTGCCACACAAACTCACCGCTTCTATCTGCACGATGCAACGAGTCGTACATTTTCTTATACCATTTTGTTTGATTATTCTCCTTGACTTCCTAAAATTTTAGTTTTTTAATCAAATGATGCAAACATGAAGAAAATTCATTAATTCTAAAATACAAGTCAATAAGGTTTCTTATTTATAACGGCAGGATGTTATAAAATGTTAAATATCATAGCTAAACGCATTAGTTTTAAAATGGCATAGTAAATAACTTTCGTGGTTCAATATTAAATGTATATATGTATTTTAATTGAATAATTTTTGCGTCATTGAATCATTTAAATAATTTTTTGTCATATACAGCATTTCACTGAGAAAAAAAGCAAAACTATCATAATAACAGATCCTCAGTAATTTTGGTACTAACTACTTCTGTTCTTAATCTTGTGTATGATAAGAAATTTACTTTTAGAATTAAAAATTGTGTAATTCACATTGCAGATATAAAATGTGTCTCAACAATTTTGAGTACTTTAAAGGTTTGCCTTTTCAAAGATCTGGAAAAATTTTATTTACTGAATTGATGAATGATGTAAAGGAAGCTATAAGACATGCCAATAATAGTTCCTACTTCATTAAATGAAAGATTTCCAAAATTTTGAACGTCATTTTTATCTAAGAAATAAATAAATTAATAATTTATACGTAATAAATTATATTCTTTGAATTAATGAAGCATAATATATTCCTTTGTAAATGAAGATTTTCCATGCATCTAGAACTAACGGAGATATTTAGAGTAATCAAAATTTATTGGGACACCCTACATATATGTACATATTACACAAATCCTAATATTTATTTAATCCCACACTGTGATGTAATGATTCTAGTATATATAAATACGGTGCGGTTCATAGAATAAAATTAAATTTTATGAAAGTAAATAATAATGTAGAAAAAATTACTTGTAGTTAAATTAACCTAACTATACAGCAGACATTCATATGAATGTGACAGTTATAAATATTGTACATGATCCTCTATAACACTATGTGACATATAAATAAAATACCTTAACGTTTAAATTTTTTTATTGTATTAATATATGTAAATTTTACTATTATTAATCAATATTTTATTTATTAATTATATTTAAATTTTATTTTCATTGTTTATCACTAGGCTGCAAATGTTCATATAAAATTTAAATATGTAAAGATGTACAGAATACACATTATTATAAAAAAATATATAAAAGTAGAGTATTTATCATAATACTTAAGTAAATAATACAAATTTCTGTATTCAATTTAAAATTGCATAAACATTCGTAGTATATTTACCACTATATATATATATTTATATTAGTTTAAAATTATCCAGAAACAAATGACCTTGTAATAGCAGTTCAAATTCAATAAAGTAGAAAATCACGAACAATTTTTAATTTCTTTCTGTCATAAACGAAAAGAAATCTAGTTATAGAGGGTTGATATAAACATATATGGAAACCATGTTATTAAGAATTATTTGAGCTAAAATTTAATATTGCAATAAAAGAATCATATTTTAAGTTTAGTTATTTCCAAATAACATATGATATACAGTAAAAAGTCTGTCAGTAATACAGTAAGGGATTAATGATATATTTAAAGAAATCTTAATACATTAATGAACCTAAATTCTAAAACTTTTCACTAACTCTTAACCAGAGACAGATGCAGAGACCTACCGATCTTAAAACGAGAGGAATACCCTCCTTAGATGTTGGGCCAATACCATTGAATTTTCGAGGACCCAAATCGACCATCTTCTTTGGCGGTTCATTTTCTGTTTCTGGCTCGCTCTCGTACTCTTTCTTCACGTTGTAAACTGAGCGAACATCAGCTTAATTTCATAATGCGGTAACCGGGAAAGACTCGTTTCACACAAACTTTATCGAGAATGTAAAGAATGATTTATCACACCACGCGTAACGTCAACATTCACGGGAATTCTTCACACAACACAGGATGAAAGTAAATTACACTTTAAAAAGTAATTCACGGGTGAATTCACGAAACAGAGTTTATAGATACAGTTAAACTCAAATTACGTGCTCGGTACACGTCATAAAATATATGTTCGACGGTTACGAATCTATGAAAAATGTACTCACTGATCTCGCCTGGACTAATTATCGGCTTTTCGTCGCTCGGAGGTCGTTTTATCGTTTCGGTCTCCTCCAGATAGGCTGCTCCTTTCGGTAATTGTCCCTCTAAAATTGCATGAAATAATTATTATTTTCGTATAAAAATTAGTAAGTAACGTTACAGAAATAAAATAACTTTCTTTAGCGAAAACCAGTTATATAAAAAGGAAATAATGTTAATAATATATAAGTTAATATTCGAATAGAAACGAAAGATTATTTTACGGGATACAAGTTCGATATTGCGTTTAAAAATTATAGAGGTAATATTTCGCTTAGAACAGATAATTTGTTTGAAAATATTTATTATATGTAAATATACAGGGTAGTACAAAAGGTTCCCATACTTAAAGGTCTTACAGTACCCAGGAATAAAAAATGTCTAATCGATGTATGTCCTTAAAAGCAATGCTCTCGGTATAAAATCCATTTTTATTATTTACTAGCGTTCCGTATCACAATTGATTCTTTTCGCGACACATTTAATTTACACAAAGAATCATAGATGTACTTGTAGTACAGATCTTCATAATTGATATTCGACATATCTTCCTTCTATTGCTACATATATCATGGATCATACATCGTCGTACAATTTCAAATATCCTTTCCTTGCCACGTATTCTATAACACGCATTTTCTATTCGTTATCGTAAGTCCAACATATTATTTATCGGTTATGAGTAGGCCAAAGTCTTTAAAGCGTTTCCACATAAAGAATCCAGAGGATTTAAGTCAGATGATCGAGACCATTCTGACGGATTCCCTTGTCTCATCTACCTTTTTCCAAGGGTTTGATTTAGACTTCAACTTAGCCATTTATTAACAGGCTCTGATTAAAAAATTCAAGGAGAATCTTTCTTGATGCCCTGATTCAATAGTTGCGTAAGGATTTTCATCTGACCATCCATAGCTATTATGAGAATTTGTAACCCCTTTCCTGCTACCCAATTCAGCTACGTCAGTAAAGAGTACAATATAAAGGGTAGAGTTCGGTGAATCGATAGTTAACTGATATCCACAGCCACTGAAGGCTTTCGAGTTCTTAGATTCTGTTCTACCATCCTTGAAACACGTTCTTCCGTATCAGCGATAGAAACAGAAACAAATCGCGGCCACCAAACGTTAGTATGACATGACGCAAAATAATCAAATTTACATACACGTTGTAAAAGCTTTTAGATATGCTTAGCAGATGGAATGTGGCTGTTGGCATTTTTCTGCATACAAGTTACGAGCTGCATGTGTTTCCATTGGCAATGTCACGCACAAAGTACATATTTGTCATTTCCATATTAGAAAAATAATGGACATTATTAACAATATGAGAATAACGAGTACCTACCTGATAAATACTAAAGATTTTTTGTTGACATTAGTAATAACCTTGTGTTTACAATATTGTACTTGTAATGAAAATTCCTCTGTGTCAGAAGCGAAATATGATCAGGATATGGGACGCTAATAAGTGATAAAAGTTGATTTTACATTGAAAGGATTGCTTTTAGGATTTTAGAATAGAATTTCATTGATTAGACGTTGTCTTATTTCAGATTAGATTCTCAGTAAGTATGATAAACACTTCAAATATGAGACTTATCATCCTGTATATAATTCACTTGATTATTATGTACACCAGTTCCATAGTGTACTTAAGAGTTTTGTGAATTGAGTGAGTTTCATGTACAAAATATAAAATATAAATATAATACATTTATATAATATTAAGTAATTATATTTAATATTATATGTATAATATATAATTGAAGATATATATAATTAAAATAGAAAACTATATATACAGAGTCATGTACCTTACTCAGAATCCGCGAAACAAGCGCAAGAACTCGGAAAATGGCAACATTGATTTAATAAAAAGACACATGAATTCCTCGAACTTAACATAGTTGCTGAAATTAACGGTTGTATTACAATATTCTTACTCTATATTCTACTCTATATTGTACTCTATATTCTACTCTATATTCTACTCTATATTCGCGTTTATGCTATACCCTACTCTTCTGTAGTGAAATCTGTGATCTTTGGTACCTGTACCTTCTCAACGCCTTTAATAGATTTAATAGATTTGGATAGATTTAGGGTTTTGACTGTATTGAAATAATTGGCTTATACAGAACGATATGTTAGGCCCTAAGCCTACAAACAGATTCCCAAGCATTTCCTGATACATCTGCGTATCTACCCTTGCAGGATTATCGTGAATGTCTAAATTTTGTTGTGAATTTATCGGTGTCTTTACCGGATTGCATTAATTTAAATTAATTTGTATTAAGAATCTTATCTGTATAACCTGTCTGAGACAAACTTAATCCTAATTCATCCTCCTCGATCTTAATGTTTAAGAAATTAATATTTTGTTTCTGAAGTAACTCTATTTGCTTATTAATTCCTCTTACTGTCATAGGACGTCATATATTAGAAATAGTTCTAATCTCCTTGACTTCACTTAACATACATATGCGCATATACACACAACATATACATATAGTAATAATATACTATTTCTATCCTAAATTTGATAAACGCATGGCTCTTCCTCCAATTTTGGCATTCCTAATTCATTCGTTCCTAAGAACATTATTTATGTTTTGATTCCAATGATATCCTGGCTAAGGTAGTCCATATATACTTCTATTCAACTACGGGCTTTATCTCGAACTTTTGTAAATCCTGGGAGTTATTCCACATTGTAACATAAACTTCTTCATTTATCTTATTATGTAAATATGTGCATTTTACATCAAACTGCTTAATTTCTAAATTATATATAATGGCTAATGCTGATATAGCCTTAACAGCCTCTAGTTTGTTACCAGTGCAAAGGATACTACACAATGTACTCTTAACTTTTGCTAACAACCAAGCCTACCGATCTAGCTTTATATAGTACTACTTTGTTGAGGACATGGAATTTGACATGGAATATCTACTTGCTCCTTATAACTCCCATGGGAGTTTTTCCCAGTACCAAGTTCCACACGTTATGCTGCTCCATGGACAGTATTTATTCATCCATCGCCTTCTTTCAGTTTTCTGTTTCTCCTGAAATTATTGCCACATCTTTATTTCTAGAAATCAATATGTTACATAACATCACATTATTTGACTGTTCCATTTTCCTATTCCTCGCTCTTGTCTTCTTTCCTTTGTTTGAAACTTATTTTATGTTCTAACTCTGGTGGTTTTTCCTTTATATGTTATCTCATGTGATTCCTGTTCTGTACATTATCATAACACATACTACCACTAACTTCTTACTGTTGATTCTCTACGTCCTCTTCCATGTCTTCAATCAACGGTGTTATGTGTTTTTCATCCTCACAATATTCTTTAGTGCTTCCTTCAACATACCTTGTTTTTCCCAAGTCACTTTCATATCCACCTTCCTCTAATAGCTTAGAGCTTTTTTATTAAACTTTACCGCCCTCACTACCTGTATTTCCTTACTTTTTAGACCATATATTCTGTAAGCTGTTCTTTACATATCCTTACAGATATTTTCTTTGCTCTCTTATCTAACTTATTTCTTGCCTTTTTGGATATATAATAGTATGCGACACTCCTAAATATCTTCAAATACAAAAACAGTTCTTCTTCTTACCTTACTTCTTCTTACTTACTCTTCTAGTGGCGTTGCCATTTTGTTTACACCCGTTGGCGTTATATTTCTGGTACATGCTACAGTCACGACTACTGCTCAAAAATCTCCCAAGAGATGCGCGTTTATCACAGCATCACTCGTATTTTGTGTTCCAAAATTTTAAAATTAAATGCCTTGAAACAAATAAAAAGGCTAGAATAAAATGTATTATAAGAGAATTGTAATAAAATCATTAATTAGTAATTATAGTAGGTTGTCGGGAAAGTTCTTCTCGTTTTTTAAATAGGAGGTAAGTATAAAATATATTTCCTTCTGTGTACTTTTTTTAAATAAGGTATGCTCATAATGCCATTTTTCACTGAGAGGACACTTATCTCGTCTTGACCAAGATCGCTTGCGCGCGATGTTGTCGTAGAGAATCCAACTTTCACCTCCAGTAATTAACTTCTTTAAAAATGGCTCTCTTTTGTTGCGTTGAATTAGCAAATCGCATGTCGAGATTCAATTCAGGAGATTGCTCTCCGTCAGTTAATGGGGCACCTACACCGCGTAGCGATTAACGTACCCAAACTTTGTTAAATGCTCATGAATCGTTGTTCGCGGAATGTTTAGAGTATCTGCTATCTCACGAACACTAGACCTTAGGCTTTCATCGAGGTAGACCTTGATAAGATCAATATCAGTGGTGGATGAACGTCCGCTGCGGTCTTTATCTTTCAGATTAAAATTTCCGGCTCTAAACCTCCTAAACCAATTCCGGACTGTTTGAACAGTTATAGACCGATCACCATAAACGTCACAAATCTCCTTTGCGGTGATTTTAGGCGTATTGTCTTTTTTAAAGCAGTGAAACATAATGTGACGAAAATGCATCTTTTGGTCTTCCATATTTCACCATGCAAAAAACACTCGATCGAACACTTTCTACTAACGTCAACAACTGTTCTCTTGCCTTACCAGAGGATAACTAGTGACCACACGATTGACGATAGAGTGATCTGGTGGTTTGTTTACTTAAGCAGAACGAAATAAGGCCCCGAGCGGCGAACGGGAAAAATCTTTCCTGACGACCTAATATTATCATATAATCTTATATTGTAAGGAATTCATGTGTTTTATATTGGAATTTAACTTCCAAAATCCACAACATATATGGTTACTATTACAATCATACATCGATTTTAAATCAGCAGTCTGTCTGAACAGTCAGAACTACGTACATTAGTAGGATACTAGAATAGAATACTAGGATAATTCATCAGTAACCTGTTAAATATTTTCTTTTATATACGTTGTAATTTAAAATTTGTTAACGATCTCATTCTATAAATTGGTCGCTATTATCTGGTTTCGAATCGCGCTGCTATGAATACATTGAGTGCAAGAATGAGAAACAAGGGAACACGTGAAATACACCTTATAGAATTCATGTTCAGACAATTGGAAATTCTTTGTAATAACTTTTTAAAACTCTACAAAATTTGTAATTCACGTAACTTGACATGGCTGAGCATCTGTAACCTGTGTTGTAAATACTGATCGCGACGATATCAAGTAAACGAGTGAAAGGGACAATTCATTCACTTTTCACGATAACTGACCATTACTTGGTCGGAGCTGTTCAAAAACACTATAAAGGATCCCGATAATTGTATCCGAGTGAATCGCGTGTTCCGAGATAAATGGATATATAACAATCATTTTTAATTCAATTTTAAAAAAGTTATTCTGTTATTCTTTTTAAAGGATGTACGATTAGGAGTGACAGTAATTGTATACATTCATAAATGCCTCACAAAAAGAAATAAAAAACATATAAAAAAGATATATATATATATAATTATTATATATGTATATATAACATATAATTGTTATATAATTGTTATATAATAATAATTGTTTCGTATATGCAATATAATACATAACATGTAATTATATAACATATTTAATATTTATATAATTGTATTATATATATATATGTTTTATATACATATGCCATATAATGATTATTACTATTACATATATTCTTTTTATATATTTTTTATTTCTTTTTGTTCATGCATTTCTAAATGTATACAATTACTGTCACTCGTAATTGTACATCCTTTAAAACAGAATAACTTTTTTAAAATTAGACCAAAAGAGTTGAGTTGTTCTGAAAAATTGAAAGGATTAGTTTACTAGATGACGTATAAAAAAAACTTCGAAAAAATCGCAATTTGTTGGAATTGCGCAGAAAACAGTACAGCTGGGTTTTTACAACTTTCATATCCAAGGCTGCTATGAAGATTTTAAACATATATATACATGCTCAACATTTTATCGAAATCGGTTAACGTTGCTACGAGCTACAAACGATTAAAAATATAAAAATAAACGATGAAAATTGCAGTTTTTTACTAGCACTACTTTCAGCTTATTACTGCAATAAATGTGAAGATTTCGATGGCTATAGCTTGTTTCTGCATCAATCGATTTTGATGAAATTTGCAGCTTATGTATATGTATATGTATACGTGTAACTAACATAAATCCACAGAACGTATTTTTTAAATTTTTATTACAAAATTTACTATTTCACTACTTCACTATGTTCTTCGCGATTACAATCAAATGTAATTTTTCGAAAAGTTCTCTACATTTAGTAAATTAATCCTTCCAACTTCTCGAAAAAGCTCAAGTCGTTTGATTCAATGTTAAGAAGCTTATTCTGTTTCAAGTATGTACAAATTCGAGTACGTGCAACTGTACATGTAAAATTTTTTTAAATTTCTCAAATGAAGCTATATTTCCGCGTGTAATATTTAAATGATCTTTCGTATTATTTTAAAATAACATTATTTGCTCTTTTTTTATATGGATTTATTGTTTACTCTGAGGTTTGTCTTTCACCTCGTGCTTTCTGAAGCAGTGTTATAGTTGGATTCTGGGCACGTGGCAGATGAGGTGTTGAACTTAATGAACTTAATCCTTGCGAAGGTGCTGAATGCGAATTGACAATTCGCGTACTGCTGTCATAACAACTTCGTGACGTTTCTTTCTTTTCTTCTTCCGTCTCCCAAGGTGGTGGGGCCTCCTGTGTACCCTGACAAACGACATGAATGGAGACAGAGCGTTAACAATAAAGGGATATAAATTTCTAAAGCAATTCCGATTTCTATTAACACTCGTGTTGTTAAAACATTCATACAACTAATGCCTAATAATAATAATAATAATAGACCTAAATGATTTTAAATTTTCAAAAACTCAAAAGTAGCTGGAATCCTAATTTTAATTCAGTGATGTATGTAATATATTAATTATATAAATAAAATAAATCTTCACAAATCTCAAAATATTATATATTACTATACATGAATGTTCAGGTATAGTTAAATATTCCTTTGAAACTAAATGAGAGATTATTAAGCAATGATGTGTATGAACAAGATACGAAACTAAATATTTGAGAAAGCATATCAAATAAGTAAGCGTCTATCACAAAAAGTTATAAACCAATAGTAATCATTAGATGTCGAGACAAATTTCTATACTTTGAAAAGTTCCGTAACATCGATGAAGAATAAATAATACTTAATACTTAATAGAAATTATTGAAGCTTTTCAACAATAAAGGTTATTTCTGAAAAATTATACTAATTTACAAATTCATTCTTTAGTCCTTTTACCAATGAAAATACAAAAAATGTGTTCGTGAAAAAAGTGCATTTACGGCATTATATTACTGCTATATTATATATATTATTTTACGAGTTTCAACAAGGAAACTATGTGATTATAGCCACTTGAAATTTCTTTGAGATGTATTTAAAACAAATAGAAATTTCCGGGGGCGGATAGATCGGGAACAGGTAGTAATAATAGCACAAGATTCTTTCATACGTCTAATATTATAAATAAAAAAGTAAATATAATAAACCTTTAAGTAACGTTATATTTCGATCGTTTCAACAAAACGTTAATTTTTAATGGGGTGGAAACGAGACTATTAAATCTCCTTAAATTTTGTGGGCGAACGAAATGGATCATAGCATATGTCCCTTGATAACTTACTTCTTGCTGCGTTGGTTTTTTTCGGCTCAGAATAGGGCTTTCGAATTGCACCGGTCGAAATTCCTTTTTCTCAGGAACTGGACTGGTTCCGGCGCTGGAAGGCGTCCAGACAGGAGGGATTCCAGTATCTTTTGAAGGTTCTTTTTGTTCAGGACTCGGTTCCTTTGGGGGTGGTGGTGGCTCGTTTCCAGGTGACCAAACGCCTAGTAGCAAATATTCGTATTAATAAACCATATTTATTAATATTTCGTACTTATAATTGTTAGACTGTAGATATTCATATAAATTCATATTTTTATGGACATAATTAAAAAATGAAATGTAGGTGTAGACAATTGTTTCACTTACTAAATATTAGAGTAAGTACTATACTTTAGGTACTTTATATATTTCGATATATTATTTTATATCAAATATGTAAATGCACTGATAATATATAATGCATTAAATATATAACAGTAATAATAAGATATATATAATAAAATATATAACGCATTGATATATTATGTATTCTCTGCGTTTTTTCATTTTCAAATTTCTTATAAATCCATAAAAATCCGCAATCTAATAATTGTCATTTAACGTAATGTTAAAACTTGCACATTAATTACGGAAAAAGTATAAATACAAACGAGATACGTGTAGAGAAATAATTCATCGTGTAAAAATTATACAATGGATTGTAATTTATTCAGATGAATTGTATTTATACTAACATATATAACGTGTGCGTGTGTGTGTATTATTTGACATTTTGTGATGAGAAACGAATATTTATCGAAAAACTTATAGTCAGTTTTTCAACAGTTCCTACGAAATGTTAAATTAATATTTTATATTATTCCGTGAATATAGTTAAATAATAAATGCGATAGTTGTGCTTCTTTTCAGCATTACAGTTTTCTTAGAGTATTCTTCTAATTTTTTCCTTTCCATGCTTAAAACATATTACAGTCATAAAAACTGAAGACAATACGGCTTGAAAAATTGAAATATTTCCGAAACCCATCGAGTAAACAGGAAGACCACTTTCCAATGACGATTTCTAATAAATCTCTAGCTATGTAAAGTTCGAAGATTGTGTAAAATAGGTTTGCGCTTCTTTTTAAACACGTCTGGTGCACAACCTGTTGGCTTTCTCAATACCATTCCCTTGTATCGTAAATTTTTCTTTCGGAATGAACTCTCCATCATTACATTGCCGTGTTTTAGACGTTTTGAAGCAAGAGGATAGAATAGTTTTGGAAGAACGGAATCATTCCGATAATCGACAAGAAACTTTCAAAGAAGTGAAAATATTAAGTTAGAATGTTATTTGATTGTATTGGGTATGCAATGCGCAAATTGTGCGTATAGTGAGTGTTGCATGCAATATAGCAGTACTTTTTACAAAATAAACCAACGATTGCAGGATACCGGTACGTTAAAATCTGCGAAATCTGACGGACGAATTCAGCACGACGAACCGGATTTGCGAGATAAAATACTGCACCTTATTAAAGAAAATTCAGGTAGAAAAAATCTTTGCAAATGAATGAATCGGAAAATCTAACGCAATTCCAATTTCCCTGTCAGGATATTATTTACTGATGAGGCAGCATTTAATAAATGTGAAATAACAAATATACGTAACGAACATTTCCAGGCACGTGAAAATCCACGCACATTAAGAGATGGTTCACACAGGATGCTGCACCACACATTCTACCAGCGCAATGCAAGAGCACTTGAGCTGTTTTGGAAACAGGTAGATCGGTCGAAGAGGACCTGTGTTTTGGCCTGCTCGGTCGCAGATTAAAATCCTCTCGACCTTTATTATTGGAAACGCATGAATACACAATATGGCAAAATTTTAAGAGGAGAATCAAGCACTTTTTTTACAAGGAAGCGGAGGACATATCAAATATCTGTTGTAATTTGTTGTATTTATTCTGGACACTCGCGGCCGGGACATTCGCAGTGCGTGTGTGGTTTTGCTGTGGTCACTCGCAGCTTCAAAAAATTACAGGAAACATTAATCCTCTCTACTCGGAAATTTCATAGGGCGGTTTTCGATATGCTCTTATGGATTTCCACGAGTCAGCAGATTTAATATTCAATCTACCATTTCCTTTGCAAAACATCGCGTGGGACTGTTTACGTCTCTGATACTATGGTCTTCTTTCTGATTGACTATCACTCCTTTCGTTCGTGTAATGTGGTTTGCCCATGTGCGGGGATATTTTCACCGATTTTTAATTGTATATAATAACTGAAAAACAAGGCGGTAAACGCAATTTTTTTATTCTTGATTTCCGTCTTATTTTGCCTTTAAGAATCACCCCTTAAATTGTCGGCAGCCTGTAGCCGAACAACCTGTATATCGATTCTTCGAAACATTCTGTCTAACAAAGCATATATGCGTTAGATAAGTCGATCCCAGAAAAGGACGAAAGAAATTTTTGGGCGTACATGCTGACGACGATAATTATTCCTTCATTCGTACTTCGCATGCAATTTTGAAATGGCCATTAACCGTTCAAGTTCTGTTCCAAAGACTTTGCCCCTCTTGTGAGATTCATTGGAATTTGTCTTCTTGAGAGTAATAATAAAATATGTGTTTTGTGGCAGATTTAAATTTTGAATATTCACTACGCCACAAAATTAAAGAACCACTGAATTTTGACCGACAAATTGTTAATATTTAAACTGCTGTAACTTCATAAAGAAAAAATCGTACAACTCTCTACTACAGTTCATTTTAAACGGGATATTCTTTGCTTTCACAGCCTTAAAATTAATCTTTTCAAAGATCTTTTTTTGTTAGAAAACCACATGAAAAATTAACTTTTCTTCTCTTCTATTCAAATTTTATAAATTCAAACGACTGTACGGAGTTTGAAAAATTTTCTTGGAGTTCGTTTTAAGATGAATTTATAAAGGAAAATCTCTCCTTTACAATATCCTCTAAAAAGTTGGTATACGATTCTTTTCGTCGTCTCATCGCATTTAGAGCAAAAAGTATGCAGACAGCATTGGAATAATTCAAGATAAACAATGAGATTCCATGGTCCAAGTTATGCCTCGTGTAGTGTGTATGTTTAGAATGCATCTAGTGTATGTGTGTTTAGTATCAGTGCGTGTGTGTCAAGCATGTGTTCAGTGCACGTGTAATATGCGTGTTTATAGTATGAGTATTTAGTGCTGAGTTTAGCATGTTTAGAAACGAATATTACGCTTAGCTGTCTTATCACTTCTTGGCATCGTTCGTTTATGCTGATACACAGCATGTTAATCGATTATACATTAATTCTTATACTTGAACAACGACTACGAAATCTGGAAAGATATCTAGTGACATTGGATGCATTGGGATTGAAAGATGCACTTCGGAGGGTTTGAAACGATTTTTCCTAAGAATTAATACGACGCTGTACAAATATGCACGAACGATGCCAAAAAGTGATAAGCCAATGAGAGGACAAAGCCGAATTTATTGCTTCACTTTGGAGAAACACAGAATTCATCCGCCCTGTCTCTACGAAGAAAGTGTAAATTCGGTTTAATACTTATTTCTAAACACACTACGGAAGCATTACTAAACACACGCGCTTATCATATACATCACAAACGAAGTGCAAGTTCTACGTAATTCAAATACTATGCAATTTCGTGGTTCATCTTGGATAATTACAATGTTGGCGGATACTTTTCATTTAAAGTGTGATAGAACGGCGAAAAAGATCGTATATCAAATTTTTATAAGTCGTAGTAAAGGAAATACTTTTCTTAAAAGTAAAAAAATAAAGTTTCTATTAAAATCAACATTTATTTGTTCTTCATCTTTTAAACACAGTTTATCCTTTGATTTTTAACCGACAGAATGGAACAAAGTTAATGTGGCGAGAAGATAAATGGTTAAATTTGCAAGTTTGTTAACTGAAAATAAAGAGATGAAATTTCTGTATGTTCAGATATAAGATCATTCATGAATAATAAAATGATGTGCGGACTATTTTGTTTTGTTACAGTTACCGTGGCTGATACCAGGAACAAATGAATTAAGTACATATATATGTTAATAATGTTTAATATATTGAATGAATATGTTGAATATTCGATTACAATATAATTAAATATATGAGTTATTTCATAATATTTGAAGTAAAAAATAAAAGAGGCAAAAGAAAAAATATCGTACATCATCATCAATGTAAATTTGGAAAAGAAATTCGGATAATATGGAAAATCAATGAGCAACATATCTTTAATTACAAACAGTAGGAATACAATATATATATTATATCTAATTATAAATAATTATAAATATAATTACAATGTAATTACACGATATAACAATAATTATCTGGATCTAGGAAACATGAATAAGGGGAAAGAGATAAATAGAAAAAAGAAGAGGAGGAGAGAGGAAGACATATTGCACCGAACAGAATAAAAGAAGAAAATGTGGTAAGTTAAAATGAAGAGAAAATTGTAAACAAAAGCGTTTAATTCATAGAGTATGGTGGCAAAAAAGTTATGAAACCAGGTAATTCTTGTATTTTTCTGTGTTAATTATTCCTAAGTATACATATAACTACGCAGGATATGATATATCGTGGGCATTTAGGATTTTGGTTTGAAGAAGTATGTTTATTAAATGTTAAAGAACGAAAATTGAACAAGAAACCTAATAACTCGATGCTTTACAATTTAGCACAACACAATTCAATACAATTTGTATTGTACAACTTGTACAATATAACGCGATAAAAAACAACACGATTCGCGTTGTGGCCTGGCAATTCTTGATTTACAACTGATTGGCAAGCGATCCTGAATTTTTTAGAAAACGTCACACATACACTTGAATTTTCTGATATTAAATTCATATATATATATATATTTAAATATTTGTGAATTCCAAATTAGCAAATGTATCTATATATGTATCTTCATTTTTTATTTCATGTGTATGTATGTGAATGAGATATTTGTGTGGAAAATATGTATGATTCGTGCAAGACAGCGTTTGACCACATTTAGTAGCACGTCAAAAATGCTGAATGCATACGCGATTTTGCTGTGGACACCCGCGGATGGGACCGCGGTGCGTGTGTGAAATTTGTATAAACATTGTTGTACTATCATTTATTAATTATTTATGGAGGCAGTGGAAAACAGAAAGCATTAGTCCTCTCAACTCAAAAATTCCATAAGGCGGTTTCCGATATGCTGTTATGAATTTTAATAAGTAGGCAAGTATAATGTTTAATCTACGATTTTTCTTACAAAACACAGCGCAGAATGGTTGACATCTTCGAATGTCATAATCTGCTTCTCTACTTGTATGAGGCAAGCTGCTGCCCATATATCGTTTGGTTTGAGAATCGCTATTTCGACTGCTTAGGCTGACCTACTTCCGTTCGTGTAAGAAGGTTTGCTCGCGCATAGGGATATTTCGGCTAATTATGAATAATCAATGACTAAAAAACAAAGCCGATAACACAATTGTTTCGTCCCTGATTTTAACCTTATTTTAACTTTAAGAATCGCTCCTTAAATTCTTTTACATTTGTAACTGAAAACCTTGTATAGAATCTCCATGTGTAATTTGAGATTTCTTGTTTTAATGCTAAAAGTGTTATTATAGTGAAAATACTGTAAATGAAAACATTTATCTAAAAATACTTTGCGTTTCAAATTTTTCTTCAATGTACTTCAAAGGTATGTGTTATTTAAGAAGACTATTTTGAATGTTATGAATCATGAAATAGGTTACAGACATAGACACGTAGATATATGTATACATATAAAACATAAAATGTTATTTATGTTGGCAAAAGCTTATAGGTCAAGAAGATTAAAATTAGTATCATCATATAGAGTGGGCCATGAAACATAATCAATTTAGATCATTCTGTTGTTAGTGAATTAATCGGAAAAAATGTTTGTTTGATATAACATGGCTCAAAGACATTTTTAAGATGATTATACTAAAGTCACTTCTTCTCTTTCGGAATTTTCAAGTCCATTTTCAATTTTATTATAGATGAACCTATAATTTTGTCCACACCTATCTTTTAGTTGATATTTAAACGAATTCGACATATGTCATAACAAATATCTCTTTTACGCCTCAACCGAAGAAATATTACAAAGATATCCTGCTTCACGAACTTAGATCGATATTTGTTAAATGTTTCCTCTGCTTAGATAGACTTACCGAACATAATACTTACCGAATTCGTCTTAATATATCTTATACCCGCTGAAAGGAAGTGCAAGAAACTTAAAAGTTTCTTCATAAAAAATTGAAGACTTTGAAAATTCAAAAACAGGAAAACCTAAACAACAGAACAACAAACAACAAAAATGGAATTTATTATAATTATCTTAAAAGTCTCTTTGAACCATGTTATATCAGACAAAAAAATTTTCAATCAGTCCATTAACAACAAAACAATCTAAATTGATGATGTTTCGTGATTCATCCAATAGGTATGATATAATGTATCTATACGTATATAGAGAATTATCTACTTAACTTGGAACCCACACTTAGGAGAGCATATGAAAATGGCAACAGTGTAACATGTACGCTTACTACTCCAATCTAATGTCGTTCGCCATCTACGAGCTGTTGCTAGAAGTATAATTAGGCGAGAACACAGAGCGATTTAACTGTCGACGAAGGACTTTAAATTTGACGTCGCAATAAAGAGAAAACGATCGCTGTGAAAATGAGCCTTGCGTTTTCGCCCGACGATTTCGAATTCCCGTGTGCTCCTGAGGCCTCGAAGTAAGCAAACGCAGTTCTGTTCTCAAATGTAGCTCAATTTTTTTTCGTAACTGATATCTTGGATTATGCTTACCTAAAATGTTATTATAACGTAATTTTCTTTTATTTAAAACTGCATTCAACTGCCAAAATTATTAAAAAATTGAAATTATTCACATTCATACAAACATCAAGGTCCTTTTTCTATTCCTCCGATTAGTTTCCAATTTTGACATATAAAACATTTTTGTCTATGTTGTACATCAAAATTTATTAACGATCACTTTCTACAAATTGTCCAGTATTATCTGATTTTACATCGCTCTGTTGTAAATACATTGAATGTAAGAATATAGAACAAGAAAAGTAATTGAGATAAATAAGAATCTCATATTTAATACAGAATTAACCTAGAATTCATATTTAAATAATGCAGTTTACAAAAACAGAAATGAATTTAACCCTCGTACTGTAGTACTCGAGTTCGTTCGGACTAGTCGACAAACGATGGAAATTGTTTATTCTTTGCTTGCTTCGAAGCATCGGAAACGTAGAAGCACATGAAATCGTTGAATGAAAACATGAAGCTCGCTTTCTCAGCGATCATCATCCCCTTATTTTGACGGCAAATTTAAAGTCCACCAGCGGCTACTAAACCGCTCTGTATTCTCACCTAATTATACTTCTAGCAACAGCTAATAGATGGCGTGCATGTTACACTGTTGCCATTCTCATATGTTCTCACGTGCGCGGGTTCCGACTTAAGTGGATAACTCTGTAGTAAACATTTCTTGTATCTTCGCATATGCACGTTGTGCACGGCGCTCGCCCGACCATTATTTATAAACAGAAGATAAGCGGCCAGTGGTCCGCAACTAACACTAACTTATACGCCATAACAGACGCACGCACAACTATAGACAGAATTCATAGTTCCGTTACTAGTTGTTTTTCATGAATATCTCAGATACTATGCGAATTCAGCCCTTATGTATATAGGGAAAAATTGTTCAAATTGTCGACTTCTACAACATAGCCAAAAATAATCAAAATCGGAGTTTAGTCAGTCTTTCTGCACATCTTTTTACAGAAAATCCAGTAGGATATTGATTAACCGGAATCAATTTTCGGACGGTTTACTTTAGCGAGTTTACATACTTCTGAATCACAGTATCTGGCACATCGACGCTACCACGTAGCCGAATCACTCATTCCAATCACAGTCATATAGACTGGTTTGTACCACAGTCACATATCCGGATGTGGAAAATCTTTTGGGAAAAGGTAAGGTTTTTAATAACCGGCAAACGTTGTTCAATTTATCCACAGTAAGACGCTTTAATCAAGTTGAAAGGATTCGTTGTCTAACATGATCATATGTTTCCCACCTGAAACTATTATGTAAATCATCTATCGGCAAATCCATGCATACAATCGTAACATATGTTGAGTGAGCGGGCTGCGGCTCGCGGTCTTGCTCCCTACCCCGCTGTTTCGCAGAACTTTTTATTTAGTGGGTGGAAGCTTTAGGCTTTAGATCAACTTTTAGAATTTGGAACATCAAAAATCTACGTCTGAGAATATAAGTTGAAACAAAAACTTTATATCATAATCACAATTGTTTTAATATATTTTTATATCATAAGTATATAATAATTTAGGTGAAATTGTAGAAACGTTAACTACCCTACAATTTCAATGATTTCTGAATATGTAACTCAACATTTTGGACAATTTTTTCTATATCTATAACTTGCTTTATTTTCAGGATATTCGCGAAAATGTGCCGTCACAACTACAATGTATTTCTGTTTATCGATGTGAATCTATGGCAGCGTATGCGTAGGTTTGGTTGCAGGCCGCAAGCCGCTTCTGTTTTATTTATAAAAAATGAACACACGGCAAGCTTAAAGAAATGTCTGTTATAACTCAATTAAAAGTGAATATCATCAATGCATTGAGTTTAGGTTTGGGTTAGATTTTTCAATCTGACCGCTGTGAGGCGACCGGCTACGCTTGCGTGAAATAATAACGATTATTCTATTTCATAAAATAATATCAATTATTCATTTCCCTATTATTTTTATAATTAATTTATTATTCACGCAAGCGTTGTCGGCCGTTGCGAGGCGGCCGCACTAAGAAATCGAACCCAAACATTGATGATACTTTTAAGTGAATTATAACAGACATTTCTTGCAGCCTCACATATGCAATTGTGCACGAAGCACAAGCTTCGTTTACAAACAGAAAATAGGTGGCCGGCTGCTACAAACGCACAACTATACGCAGAAATATACATGCAAAAAGTGGTATCGGTAATACCAGCTTCCTTTGTCGCGAATGTTTCGGAACTTAAACGAGGCCGATAATTATATGTTAAGAGAGAGGTGTTCAAAATGCTGATTTCTATAACATATTTATAAATCATCGAAAGCAGAGAGGACGGAATGGTATGATATCACCTACTATTTTCATCATTTCATACCTAATCATTCAATGTTTAACAAATGAAGTTTAACTGTTTCGCGGTCTTTCTCTCTCTTTCTTTAACATAGTTGTTGGTAAGTTGGATTCGATTTAACGTGTTCCTCTATGAGAGTTTCTAGACCTGTGTATGCGATCGTGGTGTGGACTACAGTCATATTAACAGGTCTCGACACTCATACACCGAAGTGTAAGGAAAACCGATCGGTAGTGACTAATTATGAAAAATCAGCATGTAAGACAACAAATTCCGGGTTCTTGCGAGACAAACAGAGAGAGTAAAATATCTCTGTCTTTGTCTCAGACATTCATAGTATGTCACGCATGCACCTTTTTGTCTTTCGTGTTAATTTTTCCCAACTAATCACAACCGACTTTTCGGATCATTTTGCCTAGGCTTCAGTGTGAGCATCGAGACCTGTCATATAATCATGGTCGTGATTAGTTGTAAAAATTCAACATGGAAGACAAGAAGGTTCCGTGTACGAGTGATATACTATGAATGTCTCAGACAGAAATAGAAACTTTGTACTTATCTCTGTCTGTCTCGTAAGAATTTTCTCGTGTTTATTTTCCAAAATTAGTCACGATCACTACTTAATTTTCGGACAATTTTCCTTACACAGCATCGAAACCTGCTTATATGATCATGATTTTGTCAATGCTTTTGGTATAGGAGCGCCTAGACTTGTTTACATAACCTTGATTAAGACATCTAATATTTCATATAAATTGAATGCTCTTCGCTGCTGATTTTATTATATATCTGTTATTTTATTCGCGTTATATGTATCTTATAATGTAAGATACTAAATACTAAAATTATAATTTAAGATTTTTTATTTTTAGTTTTCCAGTAAATGTAACCAGAGTCCTAATATTTATGGGCGGCAATTTATATAAAAACTAATTTCTATTTTTGTCAATTTGAATCAAAAGCTAAATTAAGATTAAAATTGGTGCTTAGTATCTTATTTTCTTTCCTCTTCTCCTAAAATTGATATAGAAGAATTTTTCTAGAATGGATACATCATTATGTATCATTACTTAATTATCAAGCTGAATAAGGATTCAACAGACGTGTTGATTTGTACAAATAATAATTATCATTTCTCTCGTATATTGCAATATACAATATGCGTATTTAGAATCTATCCGTTATTTTTTTTCTTTTTTTAATCATTGTCTGAACCTGATAGTGGAAAAATAGGTTAGAGTTTTTGAAAATAAAAATAAAACATTTCGGTTAAATATTACCTTGATTTAGAATGTTTCTATTACCATAACTTAGTTAAAGATTAACTTATGTTAAATATACCGATGTTATCACAATAAGATTTTCATTATAGCAACAATAATCTGCCGGAAAGTTATTATAATTAGAAGCAATTAAGAATTAGTGATGAACATTGTTCGGGATTTTGGATGACTCTCAGTTAATGACTTGGACAGCACATCAGCCTTTTTTGGGAAAGTCTGAAGTTCGTACCTGCCAAGTTGTAAACTTTACGATAAGGATCTCATCATGAAGCTAATTAACAACCTAAGTGCTCGATGGATCCGTTCTAAAGTAAACATCTGGTATTATTCAGCAACACCAGAGAAAATTGAGAGGAATAGATTCCCATCCCATAAAAACTACGGCGAGGAGGAAAATCCCAGACGGACAGCTACTATATAAGGACCAGGTTAGTTTTCTTCCAGGAGTCTTCAAACAGTCTCCACCACACAGTTATACTCTTCGTGTTATACTAAACAGTGCAAATAAATCAACTAAAGACAACATTACTCTGCATCTTTAATCTACTTCCACCTTAAGCAACCTGATCAGTTGCAACCTGATTGTTGACCGACCAGTCAAAAGAAACATTACGATCTTCCTTGCATAAGCTTAGGCTCTGTTCTAATCGGATGTTGTACATTGAGAAGTTCGATAGTCAGTCCGTGTCCATATACGTCAGACGCACGGATACTTAGAAAAGGATTGTGCGGAAGGAGCTGTGGAAGCAGAAAAAGACAATAAATGTGATTAATGGCTGTGATAATGCGATGTAGAAAAAGGAATATTCATAAGTCCAACACTTGAGAGGACTGCACAGTATGTGCGCACAGTGGGGACACGTTTTCGCCTCCGTATCGACGAAGTAATATTAATGTAATAACAAAACTTTTTTATTTTAAATCTTTTGTTAACATTATTATAAAATTAGGCAGTATGGCTATATTCATATACTTTTATATAAAATTTACTATAAAATTTTATAATAATATCGTGTTTGGTCTGATTATACTCTTGAAAATCTTATCAATGTATTAGTGAGATTTTTATTAACAAAAGATTTAGAATAAGAAAGTTTCGTCGTTGCATCACTGTTGTCTCGCCGATACAAAGGCGAAAGCAACGCCACTACGCGGCCATCTTAAGCACCCGGAGTCAGGTCAATGATTATTTTCGCATGAAACGATCGCTACCAATGGTGGATAGTTCGTTTTTCTACGTTGCCTTTTTATACGTTGCATTGTCGTACGACTGACTTGCTCCTTCGATCTTGCACTAATCCTTTTCTATGTCATTATATGCGTGACTTATATGGAAGCTCGAAATACGAATATTGTCGTAGGATTGAATGTTTATCGATTAGTCGGTCTTGTCGCTGTAGTGCTGTGCGATATCCAGTTACGACCTAGGATAAGACACAGTTTAAGAGAAAGAAACGATACTTAACGCTGAATTTCAAAATTATGTTACTTTTTATCCGGACCGGAAAAGAAGGAAGGTATCTCAATTTGATGAGTTTTGTTTTTAATGTATGTTCGCAGATTTCTCCGAAATGGCTTGACCAATCAGAATGATTCCTTTTGCATCGTATGAGGTACGTTTTCAGAGGTATATTCAAAAGGGTATGTTCTCCCATTGGTCCCATTAGTTATTAAAGAATTTTTCACATTTATTTATCGTCAAGTACTGTTTACTATAGAAATCTAATTTTTTAAGTACATTTGTCGATTGCTCTGTACTAGAATAAGCTATCGGGGTAAAATCTTCCATATCTTGTAGGGATACTTCACCGATTGGTCTTGTTCACATTTTTTCAATTTCTTCATTTTTAACTATTTTTATTGCAAATGACCTATTATTATTCACCGATTTCATTTCATTGTGTCATCCATTTCTTTTCATAGGCTTGTCTCTCAAAGTTGACTTGACCCGTGTCTTTTATTATCTCCTCGTTTTAAGCATACTTGGCTGTTTCTTTATACATTGGTTGTAGGAAGTGGACTTCAGCTGTTTCTTTGTGAGAGAAGTTCTCATAATCTTTGCATTTCTCAAGCGCTCTTTCGTCATACAGAATTTTGTTCGATGCTCAATCAGATATGGCTTGGCGATCTAACTTTTCACACGAATAAGAGCATCGTAAATTTGGCCCTTTAGAAAACTCTTTTTTCCAAGATCAATTACGGCCCTATTCTGTAATTACGGTTTTATATTAAATTAAAGGTTCCTTGTAATTGCGGTTACTATCCAGCTTAGGACAAACGATAACATTCTTCGTTCAATATCTCCATCGCTTTTTGTCATCTGAAATGTTGCTACTATCGGAGATATTGGAATGTAGCCATCGGAATTTTGAATATCGAATGCGACACTCCGCAATTACTTCTTCTTCGTGTACTGCATTGAAAGCAGCGGGCTGGGCAAGCGCTGCTTCAATAATTCATTCTGTATGAACAAACCGTTCGACGGTAGCGTTTCTCAATATAGACTTTAACTCGTGTTTACATCGCAGGAAACATTGATCTGCGAATTCGTTTTCAGGCATAAATCTCCTTTCACTGCGCGATGGTATGTAACACACTATTAAATTTTGAAATACTCTCCTCTATCACTATTCAAAATACACGTAATATCGATGCGGAGTACAGCTGGTTTATTCCTTATCCGCATGCGGGGCTGGGGAGTCCACATAAATTTTTATTCTCTAATAAGAATTAAAAATTGAAAGGAATAACAAATAGATACAAATAAGTGACATTTTTAGTGATAATGAAAATCATTTTCCGTTGGCTCTGTAATATTGATCGCTACACTAAAAAATGTGAAATAAAACATTTTTTGTCCAAAAATATTACTGAATTCGAAATGCGCTAAAAAGTATGAAATAATTTCTGTTTTATTCCTATTTTATATAGATACATATGCAACAACGTTTAAGGTCATTCATTCACTTACTAAACAACATATTAAATATTTTCTCTTCACTTTTAGTTTTTAACTCTCGAAAACCATTGTTTTAGTTAGGACACAACCCATAATAAAACGCATTTATAAAATACAGCATGATTTTTCACATGATTTTGCAAGAGCGAGATACACATGCATATAATTTCTCTCTACCCATCAAATTATGAAGATAAATGAACAAAATTTTCATAATAGCTCGAAGAGTGCCTCTGCATTATTTTCATAATGACAATTCGGAAATCGCGTTTTTTGAGTTATGACGTTTCCAAGTGTGTGATATATATATATATATATATATATACAAGGTGTCCGATTTTAATCTATAAATGCGAATTACTAGTAAGCTATATGCTATATGAAAAAAATGTTCAGACAAGAATTGAGTCGCATCGAGGAGGACATAACTATTAAATCCAATTACTCTTTCTACAGATGAACACGTACAAATCATACAAAGATGACACCTTTTCTTAAATGGAATCATTTAATTTTTAATACGCTAGATCAGTCTTGATATTGTCTATAAAAAATCATTATCCTTATTTATTTCAAAGAACTATTAGTTTAGTAGATATTTTAACTTTTATTTTATAAAATCTATCGTATGAAATACAGGGGAAGACGTAAGGCACGACTTTTGTATTTGTTTTTCTTGTCTTCGATTACACATTACTTCACAATAATGGTAATTTAAACGATCGATAAATCTAATTACACGAATAAAACAAATACTTATGAAAATATATTTCTCAGAGTTGAAAACACAAGGAAGAATAACCAAACTAAGGGATGAATTGCAATCTAATTATTTTTCATATACAAAATGTTTACGTATTAGAGTAACCGAAAAGGGGGCGATTCCTCGTGTAAAAGATAGTCAAAAATATAGCACAACAGTTTTTCATACTTCGGTGTGTTTTTGAGAAAATCGAGTTCGCATTCAATTAGCCGCAACAGCTCAATTTACCTACTCTAACTACTAACTATCGTTACTTGTACTCATATTTATAAACAATATCAATCAAGACCAGGTATAATTGTCAATAACGTTATTGGCTTCAATGATTTATTTATTTTAATTGTTTATGAATTTAACAAAAGCGCGAATATTTTATTATACACATTTAAAGTTTTAGAAACTAATTTCTTAAGTATATATTGTAGTTTCAGTAATTTTAAAGTAAAATTTAACGGATTTAAACGATTACAAAATCTAATCTCAATTTCAGAAATTAGTATATTTAAATTGTTGTTATGGTTTGAAATATGTTACTACATCTTATTCTTCCAAATTTAAAAAATAACGAGATCAATATGTATAAGAAAAATATATTTTTTCTTATTAAAATAACGATCATAAATAAAATATGCCTAAAGGATTTTTCATACGTAATTCAATTAAAGAATACGATAAAAAATTTCGAATCGGGTGTACAATATGTCGACATAAACCTCCTATAAGTTAGAAATCTTTTCCAATATTTATATCTTTTCAAATATCTGATCACATCGTTGGAGCTATTTATTGATATAAAAGTGGAACAAATATACCTTTTCATATTTTTCTATATTCCTTTATCACTACTTTACCCGTGAGAAATCGTCTGAACATATATATACGCTACTTCGTGAAAAGATTTTTTAATTTCTCAATAATTCTTACACAAAAGTATATCTAAATTTTTACTTTAATAATATGTAGTGATCCTGTGAATAATCATGTAATCATGATCATAGTGACTAATATGGACGATTAAAATGAACAATCCATTGTTTTTCGCAGAAATTTTATAAACTTATAGTGATGTATTTTTGGAAATTTGGAGATTTGAATGATTTTTAGTCAAGTAGATCAATAAAGTTTTCTTTTTACTGCATGCATTTATATTTTTCATATAGCTTTCAGTTTCATCTCTTTGCTATATGCTTTCACCAGAACTTCTAATATAAACAAAAATTCAGAAGTAATTTATTAATTTTATTAAGCATCAGTATAATTCTGGAAGATACTTTTGATCTGAAGATTAACTGATTCACTGGCCTTTTTAAAACTTCATTGTTTTAAATTTCATTCTGTTCTTATCAGAGAATTCTAAAATTAATTATTTTGAGCAGTGTATAATCTTTAATAAATTCGAAAATTTGATAAGAAGACGGCGAAGTCGTCTCGTTCTTTTCATTCATCGCTCGAAGGAGTCTATAAGATTTGGGAAAACAATTTTGATTTTACAAGCATCGATTGCGACAGTAAGATAAACAGCAGTTCATTTGGTGGGAACGTTCATAAAATTAGAAATTCGTGGGCGTCGGTATTAAGATACGTCTAATTATAATTGACCGAGAGGTCATTATATTAAATTATATTATATTAAAGTATAATGCTGTAGGGATTTTCTAGAACAATTTATCACGTTCTATGGCAATTTTCATTTCGAATTATTTAAAAATTATACGCCAGAAATTGAGTGGTGTTAATGAGCATTAATGTAACTTGCTTGCCTACATGCAACAGACGTACTAGAAAGATTCAAACAAGAGATACATACCAATATTATACGGACGTGTTAGGAAAAATTATCAGAAGGATAAATTATTTACTGTCTATTTTGTTTTCGCCTTATTTAATTGCAAAACGATTTTAGTAAACTAAAGAATATTTTTGTTGTACATATAAATTCATATGTATGTAAATATTTTATCTTGTTACATGTTTAACATATGAAACACTTAATGAAATGTTTAATAGCGATTTGATTTTTCTAAATTAAACCGTATTGATTTCTTTTAGGGATACCTAATATTATACATCATTAAAAACTTATTAATATCTTTAAGAATTATTACTTCATTATAATCTTAAAAGTATACAAAACCCATAGGTACATTCAATATTTTAGTAAAACATTTCATCACTTGTAATAAAATAACACATAACTTTTTCTTCTCTATATCACCTGCATCACTGGATTGCTACTTTAATCAATTATAATACTCGTATTATTAGATTTTCTATTATGTTTTTTGTTTTTTGGTTCTAAGTGTGTCAAAAATTCCATAAAGAAATGAGTTTTCCATTTAATTTATTCCAAATTTTTTCAACGAGATTTACATCAATAGTTTATAATATAGATAAGTATGATTTTAATTTATCACGTTCTGCTAACTCTTTCACTTTTTCAGATAGCTTTCACATGATTTTGCTGTACACCAGGATCATTATCTTAACTAATAATTTATTAGTAATAAAAATCTAAATATTTTGTATATATACAGATTGCTAAGGAATATCTAATATCTATGTATGGTGGTGTATAGGTATATGCAAAGAGAGTGTTCCTATTTGAATTTAAATAGAAAAATAAATTATATATTATTACATTTTATGTATATATTGAGTTTCTTTAAAGTAATTTCAGTACATAACGTAAGAATCATTTAATTAATAAATCACGAACAAATGAATAATCATGATTATTGCTTTATACTTTGATGTGTAACACATCTTAATGAAATATGTAATGCTATGCATCTATATATCCAACTTTATTTTTATACTCCATATGTCTACAAAAAATAATTTAAATTTTGTACGACAATTGCATTATTATTATTGGTTATGAAGATCAAAGAAATATTTATTCCTGCTAACATTTCATGTGAACAGATAAGCTTCAATATTTAACACATATAATCGACAAGTAATTACAAACATGCATATCAAAAAATACAGAATATGTAAATAGTTAAAGTTACATTAGCCAATTTTTAATTTGGGAATTCGCCATTCAACAATATCATACAAAATATTTTCGTAAAATCTCAAATCTACTACATTTTAAACATGCAATAAATTATGATATGTTCTCATTAAATAATCTGGACTCCAAATCTTTGTGGATGGAATTAAAAAATATTTCTAAGAAATTAATATCATATATAGTAACTAAGTAATAGAACCACTTTCAAAAAATGACTTTACGTTCTCCTAGAGTCAGGTAACAAATGAAAAATTCAATAATATTACAGAATATTTTGATATGAAAACTATGTGAAAAAATTCCGTTTAAAAATATTATAAATCCTATCTTAAATTTATTGCAAAATTACCTTTTAAATCACAGAAAAATTTCATATTCTGTGGTGATATAATTATACCTTTGTAGCAATAGTTACAATGCTAATACATACAAACGTATTTGTTAGACATCATATTTATTTTTTAATATACAATTTGTAATAATATAAAGCATTCTGTTAGTCTCACACGTTTCGTTTGCAACTTTACCTGGTGTTGCGGAAGAAGCTTTAAACGTAGGAGCGAACATAACGTTCTCTGAAAATATCAATAAGTACTTTAAGGATCCAAACTCATAATTTTACTTGTTGTTTACTAAAAATAGATAAGGTAATTGGCAATAATTTATTTGGAAAATTCTGAACCATAAAAGTATTCCATTTATACGAAAATTGTCGAAACTCTTTGATTATAAATAATGACAAAATGAACGAAATCTATAAAAAATTTTGGACTGTTTTACGTATAATAAACTGAACACAAGACTGTTCTTGCATATAGCGGATTGGCGTTTGCGTTTCTCAAATTATAAGTACTTAAATATTTGACTGCAGATGTTTATGTACATTCACATTTTTGAAAATATAATTAAGAAAATAGAACCTCGATCAAAAATTATGTTATCCAAGAAAGTACTATACTTTGGATATTTTATATTTTTTTTATCTTTGCATCTTCATTATTGCATTTTCAAATTTCCTGTAAATACATAAAAATCCGCAGTCTACTAATTATCATCGTCCTATAGAACTTATAAAATATTTTCTAATAACGTAATATTTACAAAATAAGTACTCAAGTGACCGTCGCATTTTATGATGTATTATTTTATTTAATTATTAAACAAAATATATTTTCGTAATATTTATACTTTTAATTTAATACTACGTTTTTTTTAATTACTTGAACATTTTGAGGTATTTGCTATTTTCCTGATCATTTATTTATCTTAATATTTGATTTTATGGATGAGGAACTCTTTAGACGTATCTGCTTTCTAACATATATGCTCATCAATCACTTTGTCTATTTCAAATACACTATTTAAAGGTGATATCCGCATTGATAATGTGACCCGGGAAGTATGACATTACTTCTCTTGAAGGCACAGCGTGAGTTTCCGAACAAAAAACAGAGAAACTTTCCTCGAGTAAACTCTAAAAATAATAGATACATAGGCATTATATACTTACTTTCTCCTCCCTTCCGGTCATGGGCTTTAAAAAATTAATTTCCTTTCTAACCGTACGCATATATAATCACATAATGTATGAGTAAGTACTAAGAGAATATAGGGACTGCGCTTAAATAACATTGACCTTAATCTTTATATTCACAATTAAACAAATATCTTAAACATGTAAGTTTTGGCTTGTATCATTCATAAACACATGGGTAGATTTAGATAAAAATTTACTGTTCATAAGATATTTACTGCTCATAATTCGTAATTCATAATTTAGTCCATAATTCATACTTAAATTTTATTACATTAAGATATTATATAATAGAAAGTATTTGTGTTAAAATAATCTCATTATGGATTATAAATTTTAAATATTTTGTATAACTGAAAAATATTTTTCAGTTTGTTTTCACTTGTTTTATTGGATAATACATGTATAGAATAGATGCACTCTTATAATGAAAGCAGTCACTATTTTGTTACCTTAAATCGTGATAAGGAACGTACTAAACAGGTCTTAAATTGCTTCTTTATAAGAACGATGCAGGTCATTAATATAGAAGCAAGCTTAATGAGCTTCGAAAGCTCGAAGCAAAAATAAAAGGAAAAGAGATAACAGGACGTACAAAGATGGAAAAGTTCACATGTAGAACATAAAATATTCCTCAAAGTACGATATCTATGCAATGGCTTTTTACATTTTAGAGTTCCCTTAATATCGAGTCATTAATTGAACATAATTAAAAAATTAACTGTCATTACACTATAAAAGAAACTTTTAAACTTTTTATTACCTAATGTAATTAAGAAGTAAAATTTATCATAAACTTTTATTCTTAACTATTTTGCCATTTCAGTAGGTGTATTTATGTCCTCTTGATTTAGAAACTACGTAAAATAGTGAAACAGTATTAATATTCTTATATCTAATATTAAATAGTATGTTTTAATTTAACTTAAAGAAAAAATAGCAATGAATTCCCTTTTTTTTTTTTTTTTTTTTTGAAAAATATTTAGTCCTTTGTATAAATAGGGTATGAAATCTTTCTCTTGCTGAAATAAAGCTTATCGTAAATTTCCATATTTATACGTCACAGATTGAAAATGAATATGCTAGAGATATATTAGATAATTACTTAATTGCTGAAATTTTCGGCTATATAGATTTTTACTTTATCAACATAATCTAAAAGTAATATCTAGAAGAATTTAAGTTAATATTGAATATAAGATCATTGAAAGTAAAAGAAAACCGTACAACAAATAAACATTGTTATACATATAGTTGCATAATATTAATTAAAAGTTTTTCAAAATAATATTTTTCGAATATGAAATAAACAAATTTATCTAAACAGAAACTTTTGCAGAGCGCTGTATTCAAATCGAATAAACAGGAGCAATTGATTGGTAAAAAGTAAAAGCTTAATTATCGTCGTCCAAATTGAATTTCGCGACCGGAAGGAACCTCAGGAGCGGAAGACGCCAGTCCCTGACAAACGAAAATAGCACGCGTCTTCTGCCTTGAACACACGTATATTGCAATTTCGTGCAATCTACGAAGCGGTAACGTGACACCTTTATGTAATCGAGGTCCGCCAACCAACAAGCTCTACTGCACATTTTCCTCTATGTGTTTGCTAAACACTATCAGGTATCACGAATTTTTCAGTTTTAACACCCACTTCTCGATGTTCTTAATAAATTCAATGTGTCGGTTAAGAGTTCATATTCGTGAAATGTATTATATAATAAATGTAATATATGTATGTAACGTGTAAATATTTACGGACGCTTCTTACAAATCCTTATTCGATAAAGTAATGAGAGTTGAGTTTGTCTCAAATACGATCTTGCGTTTTATAGAGTTTAAAATTTAACCGGTGCTTCGATTGGGAATGGCGATTAGCGCCATAAATTAACGTTATTAGTAAGTGATGAAGAAATACGTTTCGATTGTCATTTTCTTTCTTTAATTTAAGAATTTAGTTTGAAAAATCAATTATACTGGAGCTTCTTTTATTACAGAATTATTTCTACTCTGGACATCGAATTTATACAGGGTGTTCCAGTATTAATTGTACAATCTAGAAAGAGTAATTATACATGAGAAAACAAGGTTGAAAATATGGAATAAATTTTTTTTTCATTTGAGGCTTTGTTCTTGAGAAAATCGACTTTGAATTTCCTCCGAATATGCATGCACTTGACTATGTCGGATTAACATTTAAACGGATTACGGTACAAACCATATGCCATAGATTTATGGGTAATAATAACGCATGTAATTCTTAAGATTCACTTTATTAATGCAAAAATTGTTGAAAATGCTGGCCACTGTACTGCATACAGAGATGTGCCTTCCGAATTACATTTTCGTGCACGGTTTCTAACGTATTTTTCGTTTTCAGTTCTTCAAACGCCAAAATGATCCTCATTTTTAATTATGAAGGACTCGTGTTGTCCTCGAAATAAACTTTTCATTTAGTATGATCCCATAGATAAAAATCAAGGGATGACAGGTCCGGTGATGGCGGAGGCCGAGTTACCATACCAAATTTAATTCGGGGAGCATACCTGTGTATGTAGTACGGTAGCCAGCGTTTTCAACAATTTTTGCATTAATAAAGTAAATTTTAAGAATTACATGCCTTGTTATTACCCCTAAACCTACGGCATATGGTTTATATGGTGATCTGTTCAACTACGACATAGTCAAGCGCATGCGTATTCGGAGGAAATTCAAAGTCGATTTTCTCGAAAATAAAATCTCAAATGAAAACAATTTATTTCATATTTTCGGATTGTTTATGTACAATCACCTCCTTCAGGTTGTATCATCAATAGTGGGTCACCTGTACATATTAAATAAAATATTTATATGAAATTAAATATTCATGTATTATGTATGTATATAAGTCTCCTAAATAAAGAATCTAAACTATAAATGAATTTATATAATCATATTTAAACTTCAATATTTGATTAAAACATTATTTAACGATATTTTATAGTATAATTAAATAAATCCTTAATCAAAGTCTTAATATTTAAGGCGGTGTTTATACTACAATATTTAATATACAAAAAAGAAATATATAAAAACATAAGCAAATAGATAGAATTGATATAGATAACACGTACATAAATACATTGTACATATTTACAAGTACGTATTTATTCGTCATTATATCTACAAGTATTTTCAATTATACTTTCCAATAGAATTCCGAAACAATAAGTGATTTCTCCCACAATACTACTAAAACTTGTTGAAAAACCTACTTGTATTTGTACAAATTTCAAAATCACCTTAATCTCCATCGAAAATACAAAATGCATCATAGGAAGAATTAAAAGAAAAAGAAAGTTAACATTAAAAGAAATTATTTTACTAATACTTGTTTTTCACTTATAACGTTCGTTATAATTTTCAATCAATAAACTAACTTTTTTACGAAATTATCAAATATTATGGAAAGTATATCTCTACAAACAGAATTAAATTAACAAATGCTTTAATTTTCATCGAAAACAAAATATTCACAGATTTGACGAATCATACAACTAATCTTGAGGTGAAATATTCAATAAATAAACCAGTATCCTTGCAAAAATTATGCAGAACTGTTGGAAGCACATGTGTCTACACAAACATAGTCACTTTAAAAGATAAAGACGGAAATCCGTATAGCGCGCTGAAACGGAAACGTCGAGTGATCGTTCGAACTTTAAAGCATCCCCCATTTTAAAGCGGCGTTCACAGGACAACCTGTTGAACGAGTCCTTAAGACGACGCGACGTCGTGACAAAAAGTCCTTCTTCCACACACACCATATTTTTAAGCGATTGATCTCAAAATTTTTTTAATAATGTAGACACTCACTTTTTTCCAACATTGTATGCCCTTTGTTGTTCCGGTTAATCGGCGAAAATTCGCAGCAGATAACGCGATTACGAACGAACTTCGAAGAATAACCACGGACTGCGAAGCGTCACGATGCCTGATGGCAACGCCGCGCCGCGCCGCTGTCGCGCTACCACCATCATCACCACACGCTCTTCGACTCGTTCGACTACGCAGAAGCCGGTAATTCAAAATAGTAGCGTGACGTGGCTCCTCGTAACGCACGAAAATTCGTATCGAACCACGATCCTTGGTCTCGGGTCAAACATAAATGTTACAACGCGTATACTGGCTCGCAAAAGTATTTCAACCCTTACAATTCAAAAATTTTATCTATTTATGTTGTGTGTGTTACATGAAAAACACTTTGTAATAATTTCATCAGTGCTATAATAAGTAAACTTTAAAACTAATATGAAAATGTATATGAAAGTTACAAGATATTCGTTGCAAATTATATTTAGTAAAAAATTGGTATAAAGCATAAACTGCCATTTAGAGCATACAGTAATTTTTAAACATCACCCACCGAATATAATAAATGTTTAAATACCATGATTCCATGATTTTTGCGAAATACATACATGTTTACACTAAATATCTTGTAACTTTTATGTACACTTTCAGATTTATTTCAAACTTTACAACATAGCTATGATAGTGGAGTCTCATTCGTCTATAGGTTTAACATAATAAATAATAATAAACTCATAGGTTAATGAGATTGCAAAATTTTTCGTATAACACACATAATATATTCATCAAATGGTCTCTATAAGTATTCGAATACTTTCTTCAGCAATTGTATATATCCTTTTTTCCCTCTTTATTTACCTTCTACACGGTATCTACGGTCGGTGTGTAGAACTTTGCTTTTCTTAACTTCGGTTTAACGAACAGTGAGCATGGAGTAACGCAGAGAATAAATGCAGCTGAACCGTATGCCAAACATCAAATTAATGTTTACCTTTTAGGTAAAGTTTTGTATTTTATACAGGTTTGATGTGATAAAAATTAACGAATGTTGATTTCTTACGATAGAAACATATAATATAGATATATAAAGCGAGGCACTTTGTAAGTAAGCTATAGGAAAAAAGTACAATCGAATCTCAATTATCAGAACTCCGATTAATGGAACGATTAATTACTCCCATATCGATTATGGGGAAATTAGGAAATTAAAATGTTTTTCTTTCTGTCTAATACTACCATTTATAAAATAGTTTAAAATACGATCTTTCCTCAGAGGGAAACGAGTTATTCGATTAATAAACTTTCTTTCATTTTTCAAAAATCATAAATTAATCTAACATAATTAGTTAGAATAATTAAGGTTCCACTTTAACTTATTGTAATGTCATCTAATGAAATTTATTTCAATGTCATCTATACTGCAAAGCAGAGCACTGTAGCTATTTATAAGAATAAATATAAATTTGATTTTGTTATTAAAAAAGAAATGTCGTAATGATTCTTAACATTGCAAAGTGCTAACTAATTTTTGTTCGTAATATTTTGTATCAAATTGCGGAAAATGCTCAAAACATCGTGGCAATTGGAACACTAGGAGTATCTATTTTTAGAGATTTTACGATGTATAATATATTTTTTATGTTCCAATTGGAAGCATAATACTCTTGAATCATAAAAAGGAATTACTATCGTTTCTGTATGAATGATAAATTGTTTTGATAGATGATAATTCTATTTGATTATATTATCGTCCAATTTACTCGATGATGTTCTGAAATTGTATTAATCTTATTCAATTTAAATCTACGTTACCAGCTTAAAACTGTGTGAGAATTTATAGTATAGCATTGAATTATAAAATATTTGCAATTATATAAAATTCTTTATCTTGGATACTTTTTGGTTTTGCTTTTCTTCCAATTCCTCCTAATCGGTAAATAATACCAATAAGCATGCTGCGGTTGTTTATGCATCTATGTTTAAAGTTTAAATGTACGAAAATACACAAAACGTATAGAATATATAAGAATATACAAAATATCCATAGTAAAATATTCAAAATATATAATATTTAAAATATAATAATTTATATTTAATATAATATAATTTCATTTTCTTGTGTTCATAAAATAATGAATCTGCATAAACATCTATAATTTGCTGATGACAAATAACATAATCTTTTATTTATTGTACGTGCTCGTACTAAATAGTGTAGATCACTGTTGGCCTACATAGCACGGAATGCGTTAATTATATCTTTGAGTACAGTTTCACAAAAAACGTTGAACTCTATTCAATTACACGGGTGTAAATTAAAGTAACATTCGTAAAAATTTTACATTTCCCAGGTTGATTTTGTTACCCTCGCATTAATTTATTGGTTTTGTTAACATTTTATTATTTTATTTACTTTTATAATTATTTGTAAACTTTCTCATTATTCTATTATTTAAACATTAAATTGTTTCTGGTAGCTTTGTGTAGATTACATAAAAACTGTAGTATTTTCCCAAAATTGTACTGATTTTTTTATATCACTAATCACCTTATATCATATATTCTTGAAAATGTACCTTGAAAAAATAGTTAATTTCCATTCCTTGTGTATTATTGTAAAAATTAGTAAATAGGTGTTATTCATTACTGGAACAGATAGGTGTTTCAGAAATTCAAATGAAAGAACGAAAGAAATTCATTATGGAGAACCAAGTTCCTTTAACTTTGATAAAAGAATGAATAATTGAATGGAAAAAAATAGTTAATTAGAAGATGTACAAATTATAATAAATACAAGATGTCAGATTAGGTATTTCATTAAATTTTTAAATAAGTTGTATGCATACCTGAAATCAAAAACTAAAATACATATTTATAAAATAACTAAGTATTGTAAAAACTAATTTACTATCTATGTTATCTTCCCATAATATCTTTTTATATTTTTCATCAATTTTTCAGTAAAACGCATGCTGTAATTAACTAAGCAAAATAATGAAACGCACCTTTCCCAAACAGAAATCCCTTGCCGAATTTCAAAGCATTGTCAATCTCGTGCAGAAGATCGGTCTCATTATCACTTTGCCTTGTGTCAAAATCATAACCACATCCTTAAAAAAAAAAGCATGCCAAAGCGGCCCAAAAAATAAAATAAGTAAAAAATAAAACATATTACTACAATTTAATAACGTAAAGTGCCATTGATTGATTTTTAAAAGAATTAGAAATTATTCATGGAATATTTATTCTTCTCCTTGCCGGCCTAGAAAAGTTAAAAGTGATCTCATAGTTACTAGACTCGAATAGTTCTTTATTTTTAACAGTGATCGAGTAAGATAAGCTTCCAGAAAGTCTGAATCTACATTTTCTGTGTCGCGATAAAACACTAAAACTAATAGTGCTTTATCCTGAAATTTTAACTTCTAATTAATTTATGTTCGATATTGTGTACATATAACATTATACTTTAACAAGTTATTAATTAATGAAGCAATAGATGTATTTGTTTTCAATAAAACAGTGAAATCTTAGTGTATTATATTTTCTTTACAAAAACAGTATATTTATACTATTAATAATCGAATTAATGAAGGAAAAATATTATACATAGTTTAAGAAAAACTCAATCCTGAAGTATTATAAATAAGAGATAAAATTCTTAATATTTTATGATATTTATAAATGTCATATTAATATGTTTTATATACTGATATTTATTATAAATATTCCACTATTGTTGCTATGTTAATGAATGAATATAAGCCATGCTATATAACCATGTTATAAAGCGAGAAAGGAAGACAAATAGTTATTTCAAACGATTAAAAGTAAAATAAATAAATATGTTGTGATAAAACATGAAAGATGAACCTAAATATTTATGACCTGAAGCTTCATATGTACAAACAGTCGGTCACATTAATATTCGGACACTTGACTTGAGTTTTTTAGGGGGAAGTTAAAAGGATTAATTTACTAGGCGACGGGTAAAAAACATTCTGTGGATTTATGTCAATTATGTACATGCTTAAAATTTGATCGAAGTCGGTCAAAGTTGCTATGAGCTACAAACGGTTAAAAATGACGATAATTGCAGTTTTTCACGTCTTCCGAGTAAAAATAATAAATCTAAAGATTCTTACATCTTTCCATACCTATTATTTGTTTCTGCATTAACCGATTTCGACGAAATTTTTAGCATATATATATAACTGATATGAATCTACAAAACGTATTGTTCAAATTTTCATTAGCGGCTCAGATAAAAAAGTTGTAAGAAATAATCTTTACTATTACACGATATTTACACGATTTCGTGTAAATACACGATATCTATTTACACGATTCCGATCAATTGCAATTTTTTCAAAGGTTTCCTTACAACTTTCTCTTACCTTCTCGAGAAACTCGTCATTTAGCCTAGTTTTAAAAAAGGTATCCTATTTTAAAGAGTGTCCCAATATTAAAGTGACAAATTTTACATCTAAATGCTACATTTGTGAAAACGTACATTATTTTTCTCTTTTTTCTTATTTCTTTTTCGAACTTTCTATCTTCTATTTCCAAATATAATTGTGCAAAACGATAAAAACAAGAAAAATTGTGTCAGGAAGAAAGCTTAAAATAATCCTTTTTCGTACCTGACTTCTTTTAAACCATTTGTTTAAATCACAGTTTATTTAAAAAATTTGTACATAATTTACGGACGCGCTGCATATTTTAATAATTCCAATTTCAATCCAGAATAATGGTATCTAAATTGAAATCATAAAAAGCCGGTATGTACAAGAAAGAATTATATGAAGTACTGTTAATATTGATAACAAGAATTCTAAAGTTCAGTTGCGAAAATAAATTTTAAACTTGTCATTAAGAAACTTCACCTCATACATCTATACATATACAAACGAATTAAGTCATTTTATTCATAACAAACATATATAAAATGCATTTGATTCTTATAACCCCGGACAAATAAGTTAAAATTAATTGCTACATAAATCTTGGTTACGGACGAAACGTGAAATTTAGATAAATTGCACTTTGGCCAACAAAAGCTCGCACCAATCTAGTTTTTTTCGAGAATATTTGAGACGTAATATACAACAGACACACCATTAAATTAATTCTGCAACAATCTCTTTTCTTAAATTACAAGTTATTAATTATTAATTAAGTAATAGCTATTAATTACGAGGTTATTAATGACCGTATCACGGTAAGGAATAGTCAGTGCCATAAACATTTATGTACATATAGCAGGTAGTAAAAATTAATATCGTTTAGAAAAACTAGAAAAAACTAAACTTTTTTTGCTTGTTCAGTGAATTTGGTAAGTCACGTTGTGCTCTTTTCACACCAAATTTAGATAATTGATATAGTTTTATATGTTGCAAGTATCAAAAATATTTGGTTTGGTTTTAATCTTTCTTTCATTTCAGCGATAAACAAGATTTTTATTGTTTTAAATAAATCTCTATCAAGTTTTATTTGTTTAGTTCTATATTTACAGAAAAATAAATTTGTACAAACAACTGCAATCAAACAATTGTTTGCTACAACGAGGAAAAGAAGCATGACATTTTGAATCACAAAGCGTATTTTTTCTTTTCTTTGAGATAATTTTATCAATTTAGCCATTTATTTATAATAAATAAATTTTATATATTTATGGAAAATTTAAAAGTGCACAAATATATAGAATGCATACAAATAATATAAAAAAATATATAAAATGTCCAATGTAAAATGTTATAATATTTAGTTCGAAGAAATTTTTATTTAGGGAACAGTTCTTTATTTCCATTCATAAGAATATGGAATTGTATATTTAATGTTACAATTGCAATTATAAGTTTATTTCACTGTTTTATTACAACTTGCCTTTCCTTGCAATACAATACAGTAACATTCAAAAATGTTCACAATCTTAAACATTAACCACGGATCAGGTAACTAATCTGTTCCACATATCGACTTCTTCCCTTTTTTTTTCCTTTTACGTAGAGGATACCTTTATATGCACCCCGTGTCCTCGGCGGAAGGACACAGGGTAGTGCCGAATTTCACGTATCGATCTAGGAAATATTTATTTCGGCCATCTATTTCGGTGCCTGTCTATGTAAAACCGGAATTCGACGCTGGTACGGCAACATAGTGAGTTGAAAAGGGTGAAGGTCTCGAGAAGGTTCGGCGACTACTCGGTGAGTATAACAGTCGGTGTCGCAATTTGACGGAAATAACTAAAATCGAGATGGTGGTTGCGGCGCGTCGTGGCGTAAAGCTGGACGCGTCCGAAGAAACGTTCCACGAGCTTTGGCCTATTTTCTCGTCGAAGACTATATTTAGATTCTCATTCTCGAATGAATCATAAACGCGTTACAACTGATCGATCAGTCACAACTGGTTCCCTTGATTCGACATAGAGAAAAAATAAATTGTAGATAGTAAATATTGATCGCGACGGCCGGAGAATATTTTTTTCTCTGTTCTTGCGTAATATCAGGTCATTTTGAAAGTATTCCGAGTTTTTACTACATCTGATTTTAATAGTAGGACTACCAAAGCAATCACAATGATCGGTACCAGACTTATATACACCCATCCCTCCATTTACGCGGCACTATTCTTACGCGGTAAATTGTAACACAATTTACACGATAGTTTTTATACGCGATCTTAATTTACGCGGCCAGAAAATATATTTTCCTAGAAGTTTTAAAACTAACGAACGTATATAGTAACTTATTCGGCGATATACTGAAAGTCAGTGCTGTATAAGATAAGGATAAAAGTAGATCACATTGTGCTAGTGATCATATATGTACATATTTTTTCTTTTGTGGTGACAGATTTTATTTATGCGATTTTCATTCATGTAAAATGAATTCACATGGAACAGATATCCCACGTAAATTGAGGGATAGGTGTACTTATTTATTTTCGTTATATCGCTTTAATCCTAATTCATTGTGTATGATATATTAGGTTGTCCGAAAAGTTTCTTTCGTTTCATAAGCTGATAATAGGTGAACAACAATTTCTGTTTTATATTATTTTATTGAATTAGATATGATCCATTTCGTTCTATCTCTATTATTATGTTCGTGCATAATTCAATAAACTAATATAAAACAAAAAATATTGTGCGTCTATTATTTCCTTATAAAACGAAAGAAACTTTTCGGGCAACCTAATATTTAGATATACAATAGAAGATCAATAGTCTTAGTGTTAGTGCGACATACATATTTAAGATACTGAAGAAGTATGGTTGTACATATTGCACAGACTATGTGATTCTATAGAAATTCTATATGAAGTCGAAAATATAAAATAAAATTACTTCATAAGAGGCTTTGCCTTAAAAAAATTGACATTAAATATTTTTCTCATCAGTGTATGTGGACTAACGGCTTGACTTGTGTTTATGGTATTTGAAAACACACAATCAAACAGGACAGCAATTTTTATAACATTTCACAACGTTTAACATTCATAAATTATGCAAAAATTGTACAACAAATAAATTATGCAGAATACAATACTTTTCATAGAAAATGCGAAGAGCAATGTGTATTCAACAAAATGAGAAACATTTTCAACAATTCCTAAAGTAGTAAAACTTATGGCGCATGAATATCCATCCAGTTTCATGTTCTGTATGATTTAGTATAACAAATAAAAGCATAACTACTAATATTAGATTACAGCAATTTGCTTACATTTACATGTGATAGAGTTAGATTTCTTAAAAATAAAGTTTCGTATGAAAAAAATTGTATTGTACGTTGGTGACCTATTTTTTCATGTAGAATCACATCATAAATCAAGGCACCGTGTATTCTATTATATTTGTCGTGACTCGCTTCTATCGTTTCAAATGGAGACTAATTCGTTTTATTTTGTTTAAAACCCAAATGTAAAGATAGAAAAGTATAGCAAACGCAATAATATAATAATTTCATCAACTAATTATTCATGTCCGACCTTATCCCTAATTTTCTTCCGATCTGTACCTGAGCTTTTTCTTTTTCTGCTCATTCGACAATTTTTGTATGCGGAACTAATATTTTTGTAATATGTTGGCAAAAGAGGTGGATCGAATATAATGAAAATTAGATTTAAAAAAAAATTAATTGTCAACAGAATTATTCTAAAATAAACAAATAAAATATTGCATTAACATGCAGCAACTCCTTCTGCTTGCCACCAGAAATCTACCACTGCCTTTCTCGCGAACGGTCGCTCCAACCTATTCTAATCCTATTCTAATCCTATTTATCCTATTTATCCTATTTATTAATAGGATTTCCAACATGACCTTTCCTATCGATGTCTAAGACATCTTCCTTGTCTAAGGTAGCTTAAAGCTGACGATCCACTGATCTAAACCAATCCAAACTCAGTCAGCCCAAGCCGCGCCACGCAAAATTGTCACAGTTCTTAATACAGATCTTTTGTATATATCTGTTGCAAAAGATATGTCACCGGTTGTACAAGGTGCTACAAAGTATAGCTGATCGGGAGCGTTCTTATATCGGAAAGTATCCTTTCGTTTGCGAGGGCAGGTGAAGACTGCATAGTCGTAAAAAAAAACGAATCTTCTGAAAGACACAGTCCGAGAAGCGCTTGCTCCAAATTTATGATACGCATAGTCCGCCCAGATTCATCGGGTCCGCCACACATGGCCCATTGTAGTAGTGGCAACAAATAGTTATATACATAATTATATACATTATGCGCTATTTACGATTAAAACTTGTTATCTGTTGTTATTTATTATTCATTAAATTGGCTTTTTTCTGTTAATTAGAATATTGATTAAATAAATATAAGCTATTTTTCAGATGGTTGAATAAAAAACAAGAAAATGTTTCAGAAGTATTGAAAAACATAAATAAAATCATAAAAATATTAACAACCAAATATTTATATCTTTTTATCATTATGGTATTAAGTATTTAACGTTAATTGTGTATTTATTGCTTATTCTTCGTTATTATTCATCATTCGAATAAATTTGGGTTACTAATCGTAACAAGTTTATAAACAAAGACAATTGGCAAGCCGAGACAGTAGCGTGACGATCAGCCGATGGTAGGATGGACTAGGGGTGCGGAGACAAAAAGATTACCTGCTGGGCTTTTGCTAAGTCTTCGAAAAATTGATCAGAAAGAAATCTCATACTAGTTCGAGTTAAATGGGTCACGAGACACTTGAACTTGGCTTCGATGGAAATAGTTCCATACATTTTTACAGGATCGATTTTTCAATAACTGCATCAGTTTAGTTTCCGAATGCAAACAGTTCCATATAAATGCATCGAAGCAAATGCCTTTCGATTGGCTTAGCTTGTTAATGGATTTCCAGCTTAAAACCGGGAACTCACTGGTGAGCTAAATCAATCCAAAGACATCTGCTTTAATGCATTAATACGAAACTATTTCGACTGGCAAGCTAACGTGGCCGACAAAATCGGTCCTGTACGAATATATGAAACCGTTCCTATCCAGGTTCGAGTGTCTCGAAGACCCATTTATCTCGGGCTATCACGATATTACATCGTGCGCAATTTTTCGAAGACCTCGCTAGGTCCACCAAGGGTGCCTTTTCCCACCTACACTCCCAGCCCATGCCATCATCAGCTGATTGCCACGCCAGTGTTTCTGCTTGTCAGTTGGAAGTTTATGAGGTTGATATGATTAGCAACCAAAATTTATTCGGAATACGAATAACAAAAAATGAGTAAACAATAAAAACAAAATTAACATTAAGCACTTAATATTATAATAATGGAAAATTACACGTATTTGCTTCTTAATATTTGACAAAAAGACAAAATTTAAACATCTCATTTATGTTTTTCAACATTTTCAAAATATTTTTTTTTTTTTACTATTTCAATTATTCAACCATCTAAATAATAGTAATAAAAATAATTTGGGCCCATTTAATCAGCAAACATGCTAATTAAAAATAAACGAATTTAATAAATATACGAATAATAAATAACAGATAGTTTAAATTTAAAATCGCAATTTTAATCGCAAATTATCAATAATTTATATAATTATGACTTATGAGTCATCCGTTGGGAAGCATCGAACTTACTTTTTCTTTCTACTACAATGGATCGTGTACGTCAGATTTGATGACTCCGGCGTGGCGTGCGCATTATAAATTTGCAGTAGACTCTCGTAGAATCTTTTCGGGCCGCACTTTCGTGAAGATGCTTTTCTTGGCAACGTGACGAAAACATCGCGTCAAATAAGCTGTACATTGTAAAACCGGTGACGTATTTTTGCGCAAAAATCTTTTTATACGCATTTTACTAATGGATACACTAACATGTCCTGGAATCTTGTATTAACCCTACATACACTTTCCTCCCTTTCTCCTGAATACTTTTCTCTCCTTCTATCTCTCTCTTTCCTTCTCTCCCTTTCTCACGCACGCACGCACCCCCCCTCTCACACACACACTTATAGCCCTAAAAACGTATAGAAAGGATCCGTTAGCTGCGCTTTATTGTCTATGCTATAACATAATAAAAAATCGATCCGCACTGAATGTGTTATCATTGGTCTCCGATTCATTAGTAGTGTTATTATCAGGAATGAATATAAATTGATTCGGGTGTATCGTTGTTTATATTAAGTCTTTATTCTTCCGAAAAATGTCAAAAGTCCTAGGTAAATGACAGAATTATTTTTGGTATTTTATACGAATTGATGTTATACATAATATTTTTAAGTATAACATTGTTAAAAATATTCTTCGTTAATGAAAATATTAATAATAGTTTTAATAAGAAACATTATTTCTGTGTGTATGTCATGAATTGCTTAATACATTGATGAAAAACTTCAGATATTTTTTTGATATGTTAAGATCTTGATTTTACTCATAGGTAAGTTATAAAGTAATATATACCTAAACACATCCATTACTATAAATAAGCTCGAAAACAAGATCATCATAATTTAACAATCAAGTCTGTGTATTTTTATAGCTTAAAATGTCAAAGTACGTGTCGGTGAGAAAGATATAAACGCACTCAAAGTGACATCTGCCGGAAACAACACACAAAGTAATATGTAAAACTTGAAATCGTATAAGTTTCCATTCTCAAAAACTTTGTATTTCAAGTGAGAACATAAGAAAAACCGACTGTGTTATCAACCAAAAGTATATTTTCGATGCTAAATTAAATCCTTTCGTGTTCAATCGTTTTATTGAGAACAAAACACAGATATATGACAGTAATTTAATTAAGTGCACAATCTCATACTTCTATGTACAAAACGTATTGTTTTTGGTAGTACTGAATTAATTTTGGTTTGATGCTATGCATTTACGAGAAGGTTATAAATTCCTGATCAACAAGATTAAATATTTTGAAATTTCAATCCTTCAAGCTTTTTAAAAATATGCTACCTATAATGATATCTACAGAAAATTTGTGTTATATAATCAAAAATTTGAAGAGTAAAAAAATAAAATAAATATTTATATACATATTTAATAAAGATATTAAACTATTTGACCTATACTTTTGTATCCTTATTTAATTTAGGTATTTCAAACTTATAGAGTGAGAAGAAAAATATAACGTAAAAGTTTATGTGGTACGAAAAAGATATAAAAATTTACAGCAGTAGAAATTCTAATAGCTTTAAGTTATTATTCTATATTCTAGTCGTAACGATACCCTACGACCTACGCGAAAGCCAACAAACTTATCTTTCAGTATTTCCACTTTATGGGCAAGAAATCAATCCGCTTCTCGTTTATCGGTTCAGCATATAACGTTACGCAAACCTTATTTCCTATTTCATTATGTTTTATGAGATTCCAGCGGTTTAAAAGACCTTTTGTAATTATGTTCAGATTGATTTCTCATCGATGTCTGTGAAAATTAACTCACGTTCGAATTACTATAGTTCGAATTACGTCTATTTTCTATCTCCCGCGAAAGATCTATGTTATACTAACGGTTGCTTATGACTTCGTTCACGTACACTACTAATATACGGAACACTTTTTTAGCAAATAAATTTTTATGAATAAAATCCCTACAAATTTTTTATACTAACAGCTATTCTCCGTAGTAAAAAATATTAAATTAAAAAAGGCTCGACTTCAGAACAAACGCGACGTAAATAATACCATCGTTGCTTAATGTTTACTCGACATGAGAGTACATACAATTCAGATCAGCCAGGCTATCTCAGCTTTTACAAAACGAGTCGAGATGAAACATACTCTATTTTCTTTTCCAAACACGAATAAGCTATACAACACTATAAAAATCTCTTTAGTAGTTTATACGTGATAATAAAACATAAATTTCAATAATTCGTTTTTTGAACTCCATAACTTATGAGCTATTCCTAGATGACCGTTTCATGTCTTTTTATTTAATTTACAAATTTCATATTCTATTAAACAAAAAAATTTATGTTACATCTCATATTAAATAGGACAAAATTAATATTTATATCATATTTTATATTAAATTAAACAAATCTAAGATTATAATCGAGATAAATGTAATAATTCAATAAAATATATATTGAATAGAAACAAAATTATGTGCTTTCAGTTCCATACTTTATTTCGTTATTTAAAATTTAAATATCTTACAGCTGTATTCACAGTGATGATATTTAATTTTTAAGAGAACATGACATCTAGTATCGTTATAACATAACTCGAAAAATGATCGGACATAGAAATAGAACGACAGTTAATAAAATGCATGTTTAATAATTCTCTTTACATTTCAACTAAATAAAAGTTGCTGAAGCTTCTGAAGTAATTAATTCTACTCTTATAACAAACATTACGAACATTGTAACGACCGATGACATCCACCACTGTGATGTCATCTGATTTGCAACGGTTACTCACATTTTATAAATTTTTAACAGAACTAGCCAGATTCTGATGAAAGTTACTTCAGAAATAGACCAGTCGTCATAATGTTACTGGCAATACCACGATATAAGGCAATATAAAAAATTCTTCGAAAGAGATGACTCCAAAAATGTTTGAGATCTTGAAACAACATGAGTTACATATTGAAATAACCAATGAACGGAAAAAATCAGTAGTATCAACATACTTAAAACGGTAAGCACATAAAATACTTCCGTGATTGGAAATAGATCTCAATTTCTAAAATGCAGCATTTGCGTATTACTATCTATCTATTAATATCTATTATATCATATAATAAATATATAACAAATTATATATTTAATTTATTCAATATATATATATATATACATGTATGTTATTTGTGTTTAACTTAATAAATTGTTAGTTCGAAGAAAATTTGTTTCGATTGAAGAAAAATACTTACGTACTACAATATCATACGTATACGATATTGCTTATAAACGTACGTACTTAAAAATCAAATTTTAAATTAAAAGTAAATATCATCTTTCAATTCATTGAACATATATTTTCTACATATTTCTACATATTTTCTATATATTTCCTACAATTTATGTAAAACGCTAATATCATTTATAAGTTGCTGTTATGTACTTTATTCGCTTTTATCGCATGTTTTGTAATACATATATCAGCCACAGCATTTCGGATATTGGCGTGGCTTATCAACCTCGATACGAGATACGAATTAAATATGTGTTACGTCGGCCGATTCTTTACCTAAACCAAGCCACGCACCCCGGCAAGATGGCAGTTAGATATCTACACATCCTTACTGCATACCCTCAATGGGCTTAAGGACCCACCATAAATCTTGGCATTTTCATAGTTAAGGTCCTTCAGACCAAACAAGTAGCTTTTATTTCAAGTGTTCCTTATATTTATTTTCTACTACGGGAAGATACGGGAAAGTCGGTTCTTCACACGTTCGGTATCTTCCGTTAGCAACTTTCTCTCGAGGGCGGCTAAGGCCCTTCTCCTAGTCCACCAACCATCTTATTATTCAATCAGAAGCAATGTCTATTGCCCTCACTTTCCTAGCCAAAATTGTCATCAACAAATCCGATGGTCCCACCCATCCTAAGCTTTCCTCCAGCACAACATCGTCACCGAACTTCACTGATTTTCCATCTTTCGAACGGTCAACACCTTTGACCGGGTTTCCACCCTTAGATCAGTCACCTACTTAACTTACACATACGCACCAGCGTAACTATCTTCATTACAAAGTTGTTGGAACAAACTGTAATTTATAACTTGTTATATCAGTGTCATATTTAATTTAACTACCTCTATTATCCTAACTGAAATAGGGGATCGATCATTTCGTGGCGTCGGTGGTTTAATCGTAACGGGAATTTACGATTCCCGTTGACGTGCTTCCTCGCGATCGCGTCTCTCCGCGAGTGATCGAAACAATTTGTTACAAATTTTCAAAATCACGTACTTAGTTAAATACTTCCCGCAAATTGTATAAACATATATGCATGTAATATTATTCTGCAAGTGTTAGTTGTCATTCTTTTTATTATTAAATACAGACCATAAATATTGCCGATTAAACATAATTATTCCTAAATTACTAAAAACTGAGGATACAGACCCGGAAAAAATCACTAATTTGACCCAAAAATAATTACAAATGTAATATTATGTTTTATAAAAGACAGCTTAAAAATTATGTTTTGTGAAAGACAGCTTTCAATCCTATCAAAAACGAAAATTGGAGATCTCATTCTCAGGAAAACACAGCTTTAATTATGTACTAGAACTTATCCACTTGAAATTAGTTAAATTCCAAATATAATATTATAAAACTTGGTGCGTATGTATATAGTTGACATCATTTATTTGTGTATATTATTAAAAATTTTGCATTACATCTCAATTATATTTATATTTACCAATACTTCATTATAATAATAATATAATTGTAATAATAAAAGATGTAAAAATTAATTAAAAAGTTTTTAATTTTCCATATTTTATGATAATATAACAAAATTTTTATTACAGCTTTTATAATAATATAAAATTGATATGAAAATATTCATCAAACATGAAATTTGAAATATTATTCTTACAAATTCTGCTTGTCTAGATGAATTCACCTAACTCAAAGTTAAATTAAGCACACAAAATTTTATGTGAATAAAGCTTGCTGGTAACCAAACAGGTACGATCGTTTAAAGCAATAATTATTTTGATCTTATTAATTCATAGTTGAAAAATGCACGTCAAAAGCATGAATCATTAACAAAAATCAATAAAATGTCAATATTAGAACGTCATTACCTTATAATATCTTCTATTAACGATGATTGCGAACAAACTACGGACAACATATTTTTTCTCTATGTTTACCTGCAATCTGACCGAAACAACAGATTTTTACTACTATCTTATAAGTTGTTAAAAACGTCACTTTCATCTAAGTAATATCAATCCGAGTTCGACGTTCCAACAAGGTATGAAAATATGAAAAATATAATATTTTTAATATTTAATTTATCAAATATTTTGATTTTCGTTAAACAAAAATCTCTGGTGAAGCTGTAGAAAGGCTATTTCCACTTCAACTTTGATGTTTTTTTTTGTATATGTTTAGAAATCAGTATTTTGAACAATTTTTTTCCAGTGTATGTACCATAACTGTCGCTCGACCATAGTTCCTGCAAATTATGTATATATTATTATGTTATAAACAAAAGATAGACAACTAATACGAACACGTACGCTGTTACGGCTACACAATTATAGGCAGAATTCACTGTTGTCTGGTATTGATATTTTTTTAGGAATATCTCAGAAATTATGGTCGAGCGACAGTTGCATACAGAGAAAAAAGTTGTTCACAATGTTGATTTCTACAACATATGCAAAAATCATCGAAATCAAAGAAAAAATAGCTTTTTTACAGTTTTACCCTATGTCTTAATACTTTTCTTTACAATCTAAAATACAGTTTTAATCTGCAGTCATTTAAATAATGTAATATTTCAAAATCTTGACAAAATTCGTACAATATTATCGTTAATCTTAATAAATGTACAAAAGAAATCGAAAAAGTTGCAGAAAATATAAATGCAGAATAAATGTAATATTTTGGAAAATTAAGCTCTGTATGAAAAATATTAACTCTGCTCTTTTAATTTATTATTATTAACCTATTATTGCATAGGGAATCGCTTGTCGAATTTATAATATCCTGTCTAATAAATCTTCTATAGGACGCGGATATAAAATAACCAAAAAGAGAAATAGTTGCTAACCAAAAATACAACCAATATGTAAATGGTTATCAACTAAAACGACGAGCAAATAAAGAAAAAAAAATCATTCGTTGACCATGAATATCGTTAGTGACGAGCAATATGGCAAGCAACCTACGACAATGCAATTCACCACAAGGCTACGAACGTGCGTTAGTTACTGTTATGTATCCAATTTCCGACACGTCATTCGTATCTTCCAAAATTCAAAAATCGGGCGATCAACACTCGAGCACGATATTTCAACCGTAGCAATCGAAAACAACGCTGAAATAACACTGCAATCCTTGATTCGGTGAGACTCACCATCGTCGAACGTGGCGGACATTGTAAGGAATTCTTGTAGATGCTTCGGTAATTTTTTCGCGTCTTCGAACTCCTTCCCGTCGATCAAACATTTCACCTTGACGATATTCTCCTCCTCGTTGCATTCTTGTTTCGTCTCATTCGTCTTTTTCTCACGTTTGCCTTTACTACCGCTTTTGTCACTTTCAGATTCGCTTTCGTCCAAATTAATCCCAAATTTATTTAATCTGTTCCTCGCTTTTTCGATAAATTCTTTTTCAACGGTGCTCATGTCACTCTTTCCCAAATTATTCTTCAATTTCTGAATATTCTCGTGAGTGCTGATTTTCACCACTTTATGATGTTTCCGTTCCTCTCGCTCCAGGACCTTGTGCACATACTCGTCGTACATTTTCTGTCGGAACGTTTCGCTATTCTCCACGGCCGCGGACACACTTGGTTTTTCGACTTTGACGGTTTTCTGTAAGTTCGACATCTGAGACGACGTATTTTCTTTGCCAAAACGACGCTCGTCCTTCGTCGTTTCTTTCTCCGTAGGTGCTTTTTTACAAGCGCTGCTCGCTTGCTCAGCTCGATCCGCTTTTATCTTTTCTGGAACTTTGTTACCCTTCTTGGTCATCACGGAATGCTGTTCCACGTGCTCGATTCGCTTTTCACATTCCTCCTCGTGGAAACCGTTCTCGTGATGCACCTTCTTCAAAAAATCCTTGTGACCATGTTTATTAATCGTCTCCGAATAATTTTCCTTCACTTCCTCGGACTTCTCTTGCCAGCTTTGGCTCTCTACCCAAGATTCATCATTGGAAGTGTCTCGACAGGCTTTTTCTTTAATCTCAAGGGTATTTACTCGATCAAAAGACTTGCCTGAAGAAAGAAGTCTCTTCGGTACATCCTTCGTTACGCCTTTCTCCTGCGCCTGTTGCCTCGCATGTGTTTGGAATGTCTCAAAGGCTTCCTTCTCCTCCTCCTCGGCTAATATTACATTTTTCAACTGATTCTCCAGCAACTCTATGTATTTCAACTGCTGTACGAAATACTCTTGGGGTAGAGAATACTTTCGATGACCTTCCAATTGAGTTTCTGCCTCGGTTTGAAGCTTTTTCAGATTTTGCATGATTTCCGTAGCTGCCACCTGTTTCACATTTTCTTCTTCTTCGCTCTTGTATCGTCGTGGTTCCAGATGACTTCTAGGTGGATTTCGATCGAAAATACTCGTCGTGTCGATACACGATTTGTCTACGTTGATCACACGTTTCAGACGCGGTGGCACTTCCACTTTATTGTCGATCAATGCTGGATTCACGTTGTAACGCGGATCGATAATCCTTCGTGGCGGTGTCCTCCTGTCCGCAGTGTCTGGCATCGCGGCCGATTTGTCGATGATAGCACTGTTCAATGTAATGGGACTCTTGTTGAAAGGCGTCGGACTTCTGACGGGCGGCTCCGGTTTTTCGAGCGAATTCACGATGAAAGCAGCGTTGATGAAATGAGCTGGCGTCGATCGTTTACCAGTAACATGTTCCTTGATTCTATCTGACCCTGATTCTTTTGCAACCTCCGACTGATTGCCATGAATTCGTTCGCTGAATCGACTCTTATCACGCTCTTTTCCCTCACCCGACGATTCTATTAATAAATCATCGGAGAGCGATGTCGCGTGCCGCGCATTACTGACGGGTTCGCGTCTTGCTAAGTTCAACCAGTCGCATAGGCGAGTGACTTTGAGACGCTCCTGACCATTGTCAAGAGTACTCGACTTTGTATAAGACGACTTTGTGTCGGAGTGCCTCGATTCATCGAACTTTACCTTTGATTCGTTTCTCGACTTTGGTTTTGTGCTATATGGATGTTTAGAATTGTCAGAATTTTCTTTGATAATGTCTAACAGCCTGTTTGTAGTTAATCTTTTATCGTATTCAGTGCGAACGTCATGAGCAGTCGGTTTGGAGAATTCGATTTTTACTTCGCGTTTAACGCTTTCTTTGTTACTTTCGTCGATGGGTAGCAGTTCGACTCGATATTTAGGAACATGGATTCGTGGAGGCGGTTCCTCGTCGAAATAACTGTGTCTATTTAGGAATTTTCTATGCAGATCCAGTAAGTTGTCCGCGCTCGTTTTTATTGCGGTTTTCTGCTGAGACGGTGATAAGCAGACGAGCAACCTGGGATCTTTAGTCGTCGATAAACCTACCCACGTTCCCAAACTATCTTTGGCCATGGTCATTTGCCGCGACTTGGGAAACTCGACGCCGAGATTCGAATCGAGCAGTTCTTTCTGTTTTAATTGCTCTGATATAGTCTGGTCTGAAACAGTGGTTTTACGTGGATCAGAACACTTTGATTCTGACAAAGCTGTCGTTAGTTTAGCTTTTTCAGTTTGCTGCTCACTCACTCCATGCATATTTAATGGAATGTCTCTAATCTCACCACTCGTTACGTTATTAGTAAACTTCGGGATAGATCGTAGACTTTTAAAGATGTTAAATTTAGGCATCGTGATCTCGTTGATTACGTGAAAACCGTACGGCATCGACAAGATTTTCTTAATGCTAAGGTCTTTTAAAGACTCTGGTCTACTAGTAGTCTCGTCTTTCTGCGACTGACTCTTCACATAATTCGCATCACTGTCAGTGGTCGCGTAACACAGATCTTCGACAGGTGAATAGGGTATAGGTTCAGGTGTCACTGGAACTTCGTGACAGTTCGTTGAGTTATAAAAGGATTCATCCCTTTTCAGCAAAGGAAGTTTGTTTTTCAAGCTGGATGATTCGACTTTCTCCTCTGCCTCTCGCTTAAGCTTGCTTTTCCTTGCTTCTTCCACTATTATCGAATAAATATCAGCTTGCCAGGCATCTGCCGGGTTATACTTCACCGTACTCAAAGTAGTTGCACTGCTAGACGAGTCGTGCCCTTGATAATCCACTGTCTCCAACTTCTCTTTATCCATGAAATGCTCAGGATGGATTTTTATAACAGGATCTAGCGTTTCTGATGGGCTATCGAATTTTTCACGTTCCTTCTGATCATGATTATCGTGCTTGCTAGTTTTACGAACGTAAGACTGCATTTCGTCATTGTCCTTTGAAGTGGAATATTTGTATATTTCTTCAAACTCTTCCTCGCTAGTAGTTAACTCCCTGGTATCTTTTGAATTTTCAACTTTATTATTACGCGATCTGAAATCACGCATAGTTGATATGTTTTTTTGCGTTACAATTGTCTTCGTGCTCGATATTTCACTCTTGATAACCTCCTTATTAACATGATGACGCGATGGCTGTTCCGATTCAGTTTTGTTTCCCTGATTTTCATTCGTTAATGTTCCGATCTTACTCTCGGATTGCTTCTGATTGGATTTATCAGAAACTGTTGCTCGATCAGGCTCGTCCTTAGACGATTCTATGACCATTTTCACTATTCGTTCGACCGGCTCGTGCGCATTAGATCTCGCCGACGACTTGGGCGCCGACGATTTTTCGTGTATGTTACGATTCAAGTAGTCATGCGTTATTTCAGGCGTTGCTCCATTGCCAAGCTCGGCACCGTTCTCAAGGTAATTGTGCAATTCGGTAATGTCACTCCCGAGACAAGCCCTCCTCCCGCTTGTTCTTAGATCATCGATTATCTTACGTACGTTCTCAGGCAGAGCCAACGAATCCACGGTGCTTAAAGCGTCGCGAATATTTCTGACGGAAGCGTCACTGCGGGATATTATTGTCAATAAAGTTCTCAGGCTGCCAATATTCTTACACATCGTTGGAGTCTCCAAAGAATGTATTTCCAAAGGTTGTCTGATAGATGCATCGAATATACTGAGGTGTTCTTTCGGAAGAGGTGGACGACTAGGAGGATCGTCAACGTCTATGAGCTTTTTGACTTCCCTTTTTCGACGAAGCGGAGGAGTTGGAGGATTACGATCGTAAATACCGGAATACGTTGTTTTCTCTTGGAAATCGATGTCTGACAGGCTAAAAGATCTTTTTGGTGGCGTTATACTACAAGGTTTTGTCTTTATCACTGATATAACGTTTACTGGAGTCTGAATTTCTGAGTATTTCCTTTCTATGCAACAGGATTGTTCTTTTAATAATTCATCGCTTACGCTTTTCGTTATGCTTGATTCGGAAATATTAATGTTTTTTGGATTGGTATATCTTTCATTTTGCGTATTTTCTACAGATGAATATTTCGATTGTGATGATTCGTTATTAATCTCTATAGATTTTGTTTCAGTTTCTTTCGATGATTCTTTATCAACGTCTTTATGTTTTGTCTCATATTGTGACGATTTTTCATTCATTTCTGCAGATGTTATTTCGTATGATGATTCTTCATTGACTTTTGCGGACTTTATCTCACTTTTATAAGATGATTCTCCATTCTTTTTTGTTCCATTTTCAATCGCTTCAGTCGTTTGATTTTCAGGCAACGTATTTACTTCAGAATCTTTCATAACATCATCTTTCATACACGATTCCTTCTCTTTTACCAATTTTTCACACAGTGCTTCGTTTTTGGAATCATTATCACCAATTGATTTTGATTCTTCAATTTCCTCTGACAATATATTTGTTCCAGAATTTGGTATATTATTTTCTAAATCCAATTTTTCTTCTCCAACAGGTTTTTCAATTAATGCTTCACTTTTCAAACGAGTAGAATTACTATCCATTTCTAACTGTTTGATCTTTGATTCTCCTGATATTTCATTTGAAGTATCTTGATTTTTATCCAGTCCTAATTCTTCATTTTTGTTTTCTTGAACCTGTATTATTGTACAACGTGCACTGATATTTAAATCATCAGAAATTTCTGACTGCTTTTTTGACGTCTGTTCTGTTGATATACCTTCTTCAACAAATGATACTTCCTCTACTTCTTTTATTCTAACATCATTATTTAATGTTTCACATTTTTCGTTTAATTGCTTACTATTCAAAACTTTAAGTTCATTATTTTCACCATTAAATAACATTTGACCACTAATTTCATCTTCAACATTCAACTTAGAATCACTTTGACTTATACTGTCATTACTCAATGGTTCGCTTACCACTTCCTCGATTTTTCCATTATTATCGTCCTTTTTCTCTAATATTTCTTCATCTTCTTCTATACTTTGCTCCAATTCCTCTATTTTGAATGACTCACTTCCTACAGACTCGTCTTCAACATTAACATTTTTTCCTTCTAACACTTTCGTATCATTATCTTCTTTCAGCTTTAAGTTCTCCTTCTTTAAATCCTTTTGCGATTCATCATCTTCGTCAATCGGTTTCCTCGTTTCTCTAGTATCAAGCTCCGTTTCCACTCTATCCAATTTTACAGTTCTTCCTATATCAACATCTTCCTGTTTATCAGCATTTTTCTTTGTATTCTTTGTATCAGCATCTTCCTTTTTCTCAGACATTTCTTCGTCCACGTTGATCACATTTATCTTCACACCGTGCTCCTCTCTTATTTTTTGCATCAATTCCTCTTTTTGTTCTACACGTTCTGAACAGCGTTCTTTCCTCCGGTATTTCCCAATCTCCTCGTTAATAAAATCTCTTATATGCTGCTCTTCGTCTTCGGACAGTTTCTCGCCCTCCTCTTGAATGATGTCCAAAAACCTGTTAGCCGCCTGTAAGTGCGCGTGTTGCGCTTCGAAAGTGGCGCGTTTCCTCACCACCTTCTTATGCGTTGAGCCACTGATCCGCTCGTGGTCCGTCGGCTTCGTTGGTTCCACGACGTCCTCCACGTAAGTCGGCAATTTTAGACTCTCGATGAAGCTCCTCAATTTCCTCTCCACGTCGTGCGGCATCACGCTGTCCCAGACACGCCTCGGTTCCACAAAATCTTGCTTCGACGCATCAGAGTCATCGAAATCCGCTTCCAACCGCGTAGCTAGCTCCGTTGGCTCCCTTTCCACGTCCGATTCCATTTCAACGATAACTGGTTTAACGTTATCGGTCTCTACCGTGTCGCAGTCGCTGACATCACGAATCTGCAGCTTGTTGTCAGTCAACATCGAATCTTGATTCAGATCGTTCTTCCTGTCCATTTTCGTCGTAGAAGAAGAGAAAGAGTCTACAGGTTCGGAAATTGTCACAATACCCTCGTTATCCGGCATCTTATCTTTACTACCAGTCTCTACGATACCGACACCAGGAATATGATCGATTTTTGCTTCCAGAGGTGAACTACTGATCGTTGTGATCTTCATAACTTTGATGCCAGGTTGCACTGTGCCTATCTCGATTCGACACCTTTCTTCTTTCGCGTATCTATGAGACTTCGATATAACTCCCTTTGAGGTGATTTCGTTATCTGAATTCTTTGTCACGTTTGCATCATCGTCTTCGACATTCTTCTGTTGAATGTCGCCACTGTGTACGGTATTCTCCGAGTCGGAGTCGTTCGTCTTCGTATCTGCGCTCGTCTTAGGTTCGTGAAGATTCTCTTCGTGTTCCTCAATGCTCTTTGGATTTTCTATGGTGGCGTTGTTATCTTTCGTAGCTTTATCCAGAGTTTGCTGCCTTTGAGAGGGTCTTCTGTTGCGACCTTTGCGATTTCTGCGGTTTCGCGCACTGTGTGGCATGTTAATCTCTTCGTTGTCGGTAGCGTACTCCAAGAATTTGCAAACTCCTATGGAATCGTAAAATCGGCCAGTTTCGACTTTTTCTCTGTTTTCTATTTTTCTGTTTTATGCTTCATTCTTACTCTTTCTTTTTTTTTTTCTTGTTTTTTTCACTGCTTTTGCTTTTTAATGTCTGGTGAAATGCAATCTTGTTCGTAGTTTATAAATAAGTATAGTTAAGTAACGAAAGGGATTGTTAAACCGTTCCGCCGGAATTGTTCTCGAGAAAATGCTTTACTTGTCGCATAATTTTCTTCAGGGGAATCAACGTGTATTGACATAAGACGATGAAACATAAAGAAAAAGACGTTCGTTCCTTTCTATCAGGGAAATGCCACTCTAACGAGAATCGTTTAATCGTTCGATAGTGCGATAATGTCAACAAAGCTCGCGGGATAAGGAAAACAAAATGATGTGCCTATGCTATAATGGCTAGCTTGGCTCGATCATACTAATGAGAAGAAAAATTTAGAAGAAGATGAAATCTTTAAACCGAAAATTCTCTAACCAAACTGAAGTCTCTTTCGATAATTAGAATAATTATAGTGTTCTACTACTGCCATGAAATTATCGAGATATAAAAAACGATATGAAAAATAATCCTATTATCGGTGAAGCAATATTTAAAGGGTAGTTTATGAATTGCTATCATATTTTGTTTACTATACGCTTTAATTTATATTTCCGAAACTTGAGATGATGTTACGAAGACTATAGTTAATAATCTTATTTGCACAAGAAAGTAATATTAATACGTAGCATTTACATCTTCCCATGAATGAAACGAGAATGACGAATGCAAATGTGCACGGTAAATAAGGAAAAGAAGTTGATGTTGTCTTATGACCGTGCAAAAAGCATGATTCACCGCCAGGACAGCATTCCAAAGTAATATCGGTTATCGATTAAAGGGAAAAAGAAATATGATCGATTCTTACTTTTCTCGGTTTCGTTTCGTTGGTGGATCAAGGAACTCTTCGGTTCACCGTTCTGATTGGCGTAGCTTTGGTCAGATTTTGTATCATCTGAAAAGTAAATACGACAACGGTAAAACATCAGCTGATGCGACGTCAGAATGTTTTTAATTTTTATAATTCAATTATATGTTCTCCTTATATGTCTGCCAAACAAAGCTGCGAAATACCAAATATATTTACGATGGTTTTTATACTCCTTTAGTTTCTATTTTATTCTATTTAATTCAAATATTTTCATTTAAAATATAAATAGCAAAGACGATTAACATATATAATTAATTCATTAATTGGGATAATTAACACAATAAAAACTCGAGAAAAGTAATTGTTGCGAGATAGGAAGAAATTATAAAACAAGTAATCAAATTCTAATAATGTTGATGTTTACATTGCATAGATTGTCATTCAGCACTATGAAAAACCGAATGTCACAACCACCTGATGCAAGTTTAGAATTAACCTGTTAATTCAGATTGTTTCTAAATCAAATCTTTCCTTGCAAACAGAATTGAAAATCAATAAAACCACTTTTCTATTGCTAGCAACCAATTTTAATTAAGCAATGCACAAATCATTATATAAAAATTATTTTCAGAATACACGTAAAAAAGTAAAGTAAATGCAAATTAAGTAGAAGCAAATATATCGGTACATTAAAACAAACCATATAAAATAAATTACTGCATTTAAAGCATCGAAAATCCGAATGGCAAGTTAACTCATCGTTTTTAATTAACAGGTCGAATTATCGACTTTCGAAACGTTAGTCAGAGATATATGAAATTATAACGTAGGAAAGATATGTAAAATTATTAAAATAGCTTCGATGATGCTGTCCACGGACCTGGTGCTTACAAAATCCATGAACAATCGAGCTAAATTTGCGCGTTTCGACGCCACTGACAGTCGCTTATGAATTCCGAATTAAACGTCAACGGGCCACAAATCAGCGGCATGGCCGGTAGGATCCATGAATCGCAGGAATAGACTGAGCGCGAGCAGATCCGCCACCCGTAAAACACGCTCGTGTCCCCACCCACGCGTGCGATTCTCTGTTCGCGCGGGTATCGCCAACATGTATTGTTTATATAATACATGCTTACGAATATCAGGGTTTCTCAAACTGTTCTCCTGCGTTCATTACCCGTTTACACGTTCGATCACCAAATTTCAGGCTACCTCTTTCTTTATTTATTAAATGAAAAGAAACTTTCATTTTATGGAAACATGATGTTTTCAAGTTGCTTGAATATTTTTGTGATAAGTTTGTTTGAGAATATTGAAAAATTGAGATATTGAAAAATATGTTACTATTTGTTTGGAGTAGACCTTGTGAACAGCTTCCATTAAATGACTTCTTCCGATTAAACAAAATTTTGATAAATAACGTGTTTTAAACTGTAGATTTTATCAGTAACACTGAAGGATTTCAAGTCGATTTAAAAGTTAATATTTAAATATTATATTATATATGTGTGTGTGTGTAATTTATTGTCATAGCGCTTTAGACACACTGTATATGCATTTACATTTTCTATCTATGATACTATCTATATTTCTGTATAATATATAATAACTATATTTCTTCTTTTCCAAATTTAGATGTTTGTGAGTTCATTTAAAAAATTGTCCATTATGGAATACATAAATATATAATGTTTTATTTACTTGATCCTGTTATCAATTTACTATTTGAAAATATATATTACGTTATCCTCAAAGCTTCTTACGGTTATAAGGAAATAATAGATGCACAACATTTTTTGTTTTATACTACTTTATTGAATCATGTATTATCTATTCTGTAGTAATAGAACAAAATGTCTCTACTGGATCTATTATTTCCTTATAAAGCGAAAGAAGCTTTTGGGACAACCTAATACATATAATTCAAAAAGTTAATAATGTTCAAATGGATGCATCTATGTTTGGTAAACTATAAAAATTTAACTTCGTACAAGAAAGATAAAAATCTGTTTAATGAAAAAAGAGTTCCATAAAAACATAATGATTTTATGTGATTTAAAGTTGTCCAAGTTTTGAACGAAAAACTTTTACGAAATTATAAAAAGACCTTCATTTTGACAAACTACTTCGGTATTAGTATTTCTTTGTATATGAAACGATACAATGTTCATACTAATATTAATATTATTATTTATATCGTTACTCATTTTTATTTTCTGCTATATTACTATATAATATTGCTTACAGTTACTACTCAATTTTTTAGATTTTAGAAGTAAAAATAACAACTAGTCAATACAATAACAAATCAAATTAGTTCCAGCTTTCACACGGGCATAAATGCATTAAATTTAAATTATAGTTCATTTCTGACGTAGTTATCAACTTTATAATTCTTCGTAAAGCTTGTCGCATTTCCATGTTCAACTGGTTATGAAATATTTGCATAGTGCTGCATTTTCTTGCTTTCAGATAAATTTTAATTACTGATGTGTATTGTAAAATTAATCGGTTTTCAAAAGAGTATTCTATTGTAAAGCGGGAAATATAATCGTTAAGGAAAAACATATCGTTGGTAAAAATTAATTTATTCGCAAAATAAATACTGTAACGTTGCATTGATACGTTGCATTATAACGTTGATTGAAATATTTGAAGTTTGCTGTGAATTATATGTAAACCAAATTAACATCTTTACTATTTATCAAAATTGAAAAATTATTATTTATATGACATAAACAAAACAATCTTAAAAAATCTATTTATAAGGAACAAAATATTTTGTGCTATTTAATAATCAAATATTGTACAGGACAAAAAATGCATCAGCCGAAAAATCATTGTTCATACGCTACAAAGAAAAAGATCGTTATTTTCACGATTATCTGTGGAAAATAAAAAATTTGGATAGATAATAATTAAATACTATTATTTTTCCTGTGCATAATCCATTTCTAGACACAGAAAGGGAATTATATTAATATTGATTTTAATAAAAATACACCAGTATTTACTACTCTCATTAAAAAAAAATAGAAGAAATATGTTAATATTTATATATAAAGCAATTACTTTCTGAACATAAATCATTTAAAATTGAATACTTCAGTAAATATGAAAAACAGTATACTCTCACTTCCAATTATTCCTTAAATAATATAATTATTATTATTTCTTTTCTAACGCCAATCACAGACATTACAAATCATTTTTTACTTTAAGAACGTATATAAAAAGTGCTTTCAAAAATACAAAAAATGAATTAAAAAATTCCAATAATATTTAGCAATAAGTAGTAAATTAAAGCAATACGCTGAATAAAAGTAATAATTCAATGATAATCCATGCATTGCAAGATTAATCGGCATTTCCACTTTTTCCTAATCGTATAAAAATCAACATCCGAGTCCTCTTGCACATCGATTTAGTAACTAATAATATATTGATAAGTTGACGAGTTACAAATCAAAAGTTACAAACTTCTATTTTGAAATTTTACAACTTTATGTGAAATAAGATTACTAGCTGACTTGTAATGTATAAAAGTTACTCAACGCCTTCACTTGTCTCATTATCAAACTTGATGCTGCTATACCAGAAAATTTATTGGATTGCAATTTTTTAAAAGGTTTTAAATATATGAGCAAGCCAATATATTTATATGGACGATTCATTTATTTAAAACATAAAACAAAATGTACCTATTACTTGTACAAATATTGTACTCTACTCTAGTTACTCTAGTTTACATGTACACTTGTGTCACATATGTACTCCTTGTACAAATATTGTACCTACTCTAAACTGGTTATGTGATTTTTATTTATCAAGTATGAGATTTCAAGTATTTCATAAAAAATACAAATAATTTTTTAGTCAACTCGTAACTCGTAGAAAAGATTGAGAAACGCTGTTGTAGATCAGCCGACACTGATCTGTGTACAGAATTTCAAGTTACGCTTGCGCAGCCAGCCCCTTGAATGACGTTTTTACGTCAAACATATACGCATACGTATACATGTTGCATTAAATACACCGCGCCTCATCTGTGAAACGTGCACTTACACATTAAATAATCTTTGTAGAGATTCTGACACACGTCAACACACGAGGTGTGTGTATATACGCCGCTCTGCCCCTCGTATGAGATTCATGAATAGTGCCACTTCCGAGTTGAACTTCCTTCCGAGTAAACAATGCCGGCAGAACGACTACGATTCTGAGCACACCCATCCATTTTCCACACTTTTCATTACATCACGCATGACACACGACGAATTCAATCCGCAATAATTTGAATGGAAATCGAATGGCCGTTCGATTTTTAGTACATTGCTCTCTTTAGTAACTAGTCATATTATTCGATCGCGTTCCGTTATGGGTAGATATGAACTAGCCTGGGAGAGGACAATAAAAATGTGCAGGTATAGCTTGTCACAAATTGGAAATGTTATAATCACGGTGTAAAAAAATTATACGATCAGATTTGTTAGTAGTCACGTTAGTAATCATGTTTCACATCTAAACAATCAAATCAATGTTTCTCTTTTTTCAGGAAAACGAACAAAGAGTCTAAAACTTGTCATTTATGTCCAAAAAATTTGAACTTTTTTTTATAAAACATTCATTATGTTACACAGTTACTGTTGATGATATCTATAATTTGATTGCAGCAGAATTGTATTCAGCTAAATCATTGAGTTGTACATCTCATGATTAAGATTGGGGTTAGGTCAAACTATTTCCAAATTAAATCATTATAGTGAACAACACATTTACTTGAGGGCCATTAGTTGTAATGTTCTTCTAGAACAAAATGTAATATACAAGTTTAATATTAGTAAATGTACCATGACTAAACCATAACTAAAATAATGTACTAAAATAATTTTTGAAGGACAAATAGCTGATTAAAGTAAGCTTAAATATCTCGTGTACCGATGACAAGTGATAATTCATGACACAGTAAAGGTGAAAGATATGAAATAGTAAAGATTCATTTTATCACTTTCTGTATTTATCAAATTTTCTTCATAGTTCACTTGTAAAAGTCTAGAACAGATTTATCATTGAAAATATATTTACATAACATTTATCAATGAAGACTTACAAAAACCCAAAATACCTCTCCCTGCCTACATTTTTTATATCTTTCTTCTTCCTCTCAAAAAATGTAATGTAATATAGAGAAATTCTCTCTCTCTCTCTCTCTCTCTCTCTCTCTCTCTCTCTCTCTCTCTCTCTCTCTCTCTCTCTCTCTCTCTCTCTCTTATGTTGGTGTAATACAAAGTGTCTCATCTTAACTCATCCATGTAATTATTTCTCGAATTATTCATTCCATTATTTATTTATTTCAATATTGATTTCAAATAGAAACTATTTTGTTTCGAGGCAGCAGGGGGGATTGTTATGGTAAATACAAATTTTATCTAAGTGAAGGTGCCTCCGAAATCTCAAGGTGACCTCCGTTCAACCAAGTGTGTAGCCTATTTCAAGATGAATTCATTGGCGTATAATATAACGGTCTTTGAAGGTCATTCGAGGTCAGTTATTACCGTTCAAAACTTATCTTCATTAAACGTTCTTGAAATTGTCCGTTATCTCCTGTATTCGAAGGTAACCTCGGGCATCAATATAGTGATTTATTCTGTCCCTAAATAATAGTTCCGCCCTCTGGAAACTTGCATATTTAATTTGTTGACAACATTCCTAATGCAATCCTTCATATTGTCAAGAGATTTGGGTTCTTCTCTTCTTTCTCTTTTATAAAGCACCACAAGAAAAACAAGAAAAAGACTAATTAAAATTTAAAATGTTAAGACTGAAGGGACTCGGTGGGAAGAGAGTTCTATTTCCTCTCTTTATGCAGCGGAAATATGAAAAACTATTTCGAATATAAGTTTTAAACATCGATGAATGACTTCGATTGACGTTCGAAAACCAACGTATCATATAGGATACTCCGAAATGATAGTACAGGCGGTCGCATGGTGGTTCTACATGCAAAAATAAAGTAAGAACAACATTTTTTCGTTTAAGGCTTCATTTTCGAGAAAAATGAGTTTGGAAACCCATCGGGTATCCGTGTATTAACAGGAAGTTTCGAATTATGAAACTTTTGTACCCGCTCGTATTTGTATTATTGAACATGAATAATGTTACGATTTGCTTCCTGATTAATACAATGATTCAACCATTAGAACTATAAAATTGAATTTGTTATTTGATATTAAGAGTTTGTTTATATTATTTGATTTATAACATGCGTCAAATAATAAGTTTTGTAATAACACTAACAATTCATGCTACGATTCAACAGTTTGATTTATGTAATTGAAACTAAGATTTGCTTTAACTACCAACACATTAATGAACCATTGTAATAAGTTTAAAAGTCTACTTTTTTCTAACTACATTATAACGTTGAAATTGTTATTTGTGTGATTAAATAAATCTAATAATATAGAAAATGAGCATGCATATAAAAACGCTTAAATATTATGGGAGTTCTAACAACATTTAATCAAGTATATTGGATATTTTCAAATTATCTTGCTCTTTTGTATAACTCGAAACGTAACGAGTAAAGGACAAAATTATATAAAAATGACGAATCTTTCAGATATAATAGCAATACTAAATTACACTTTAAACTTTTTTGTTGGATTGAAAAGAGTTATTAGCATAGCGAGAGAAATAGAACTGATGTCCTTATTGAGTTTGAAGAAATTACATTCCATACGACAACTTTTAACGTTCAGATAAAAAAGGTATAACCTTTCCTGGAACAAAGAAAGAAGATAGCAGCGAAGATAAATAATTGTTAATATGGATGTCTAATTAAAATACTAAATAATTCTGTCAAATATTTAGTCAATTTGAATTTCTTATTTACAATTACTTAAATTACTATAGAATGTTTAACTTATAAGAGATAATGAAAAGAAAGATGTATTTAAAAGTAACTGAACAATTTTAAAACTTCAATCAGTTCGACATTTCTTTATCGTTATTTCCAATAGGTCAAGAATTCTACGATAATTTAAGTAGTAAATGATATCGAAATAAAAAATGAAATAATTTAATGTCAAGAAACAAATTTATATGAAAAAAGGAAAAATTTTAATTATTGTATGTTATCATAAAAATGAACATATTTACATTATAGTAAAACGTAATTAATTTCGAAAATACTATTGAAAAACTATTAATTTCCTTCAAACATGCACACAATTTTACAACGATTATTAAATAAATATGACATACATTACATATTTATCTTTTTTATTACTTATAAAATATCTTTATATATTTTTGTATATTCAAGTCTTTTTATAATAATTAAAGCAACGTAGGAAAATTTTTATAGAAACCTGCTACAGTAGAAGAAAATGAAATTTCGTGACAAGAAAGGGAGTAATTTTGATGCTTTTTCGTTCGAACATTATGTGATTTCCCTCCTCTTTGTTGCTCAAAAATGAATAACTCCCTAATTAGGTTTTACTTTTCAAGATTTCAAAAGGTTCTACTGTTCCTTTTAAGCTACATATAATGCAACGACTCCCCGGGACTCAGACAGGACAGTTCTCACGAACAATATTGATTTACGTAGCGTGATATCCCTATTATGTTATTGAATGATATCATTTTAACAGATATTTAAAGAACACTCGATCAAATAATATAAGATTTATGTAAAAATATCGCAATACTACCTATCTTTTAAATACTTTAACATTATTATCTTATAACTTTTTCTTTTTTTCATACTTTTCGTAAATTTTACTATAAATAAATACTATAAATATACTGCGGATGTTTATACAAATTTATATTTTAATGAATATAACGACATAAATGGAACTTACGTACAGAATTGTTTCACTCCTTAAATTTATTAACTCTTAAAATTACGAATACTATACTTTGAATTGAACATACACTTGAATTTTATAATATATTGTATATATTTTATAATATACTGTGCGAATTCTGTGTATTATCGTACCTTTGGATTTCCCATAAATGCATAAATATCTACATCGAATTATGATAAAAATGGTTCAAATGTTCCATTACAATTAGAATTCTATAATGATATTGCTGTATAACATAATTAATTTAATATTCTATCGAAAAATATATATGAATTCTACAGATTTTCATGTCTCATGTGATTTAAATTACACGATTTCGATATAAAAATCCCCAAATTATTATGCTATTGCATTAGTTTTATAAAATGCATTTAAAAATACTTTATACTGCAAACAAATTCTTCCCTTTTGTATTATAACTAAGAAATTGATAATTATTGGAAATATATAGCAGCGACCTCACCGATTTCAATGATTCTTCAAATATGTTGCCAAGGTGAACATCCTAATTAACTTTGCCTTATACACTTCGCCGCCGCCCAGATTTAGTTTTCAAGTTATAAAGTAATTTAAGTTTAAGATTATGTGCACTATTTCATTTCGTTCGTAAACGACTTTTCATTGATATTATAAAAAGGTACGGAGGTAGGTACTTATAGCTACCTATGAAAATGCCTTGTTAAATGCTTAGTTTAAAAGATATTTCAATATTAATTTCATCGAATTAAATGTATGAACGACAAAGAGAACATAAACATAAAAGCATTGCATTATCTTTTTTTTGTCTTTCATACCACAAGTCTTACAAGATTAAAGTTAAAATATTTTGCAAACTAATAATTTTTTGACCCAATACTTTTTTGTAGAGAATTAAAAATGCATCGATTGATGTATAAAAAATTGATGCATAATTCCATTTACGAAAACCTAAGGCCACCTTAAAGTCCCACAGGCACGTCTATCTAGATAAGATTTGTGACTGTCATAAAATCATCCTCGAAACAAAATAAGTTTTATTTGAAACACTTTTTCAAATAACGTACCTCTAGTTTAGGGGATATTACGTGGATTCATTAAAATGAGACACCTCGTAGAAATCTAAATTATTATTCTCATTATTATTATTATTGTTCAGTATTTGTTATTCTTCCTCTGATAAAATATTGCGTTTGGTTTTATACTATTGAAGCTTCCAACTATAATTGCTCATTTAACTTATATAAAATTAAAACTTTCCATTCTGTTTGCTTAACTTTACCTGAAAAGTGGCTGTCAGGCAGCGATAACTATTGTATAACACTTCTTAATTATGTAATCGACTTGATGACGAGACTCGACTAACGTGAAATTATTGAAGAGTGAAGGACAACTGCAACAATTATAAAAGTGGGAGCGCCTGTTGTTAACCACAAAGGAAACACTATTAGTTCATCATCTGAATTGCTAATAATACAAAACATATACATACCCTGTATCTTTAAGAATTATTTTGAAACATATTTATTTATTTATTTGAGCCTATAATGGAAATTTAAACAATGAACTTTATAGACTTACTTAGTTATATACAAAATAGAAATCTCATCAGAATCGGTTAAGGTTTCTATGAGTTACACAGGCTAATGGAGAAAATACTATATTTTCACAACTTCCGGCATAATTCTAAATGTAAAACTCTAAAGATTCTTACACTGTTCGATGCCTTTATGTATGTGTATATACATATGCTGAAAGTTGTGTTCAAATCGGTTAATGCGGAAACAAGCGATAGGCATCGAAAAATGTAAGAATCTAATTTTATGCCGGCAATTATGAAAATATACTATTTTGACCATTGACGTGTTATGTCAATTGTGTGTGTGTTTGCGCGCGCGCGCGCGCGCGTGTGTGTGTGTGTGTGTAATATAACTGACATAAACGTTTAAAACATTTTAAATGTTTTAAGTTTTCAGTGCAGATCTAGATAAAAAGGTTGTAAAAGGCGACCTTTACCTTTTTCTCCTTGATTCCGATCAACTGCAATTTTTTTCAAAAATTTCTTTCACGTCATCATGTCATAAACTAATGCTTTTAACTACTAAAAAAGAAAGAAACAAGTAGTTTAGTCCATATTTTAAAAAGTTATTCTATTTTAAAGGGTATTTGATCAGTTACGTCAGCATAGCTGTAATTTTATATTATCCTACATTCAACTGACTTATGTTAATATTGAATTTATTTTATTTTTGCCTCGTATTATTATCTTGAATAAATATAAACGAGATCATGAATCAAGTAAAGTAATTCAAGTAAAAGGCATGGAAAACAGGAATTTCAAATATGCCACGTACAAAAAAATTGAATTTTGTCCAGATTGATTTTTCTGCCTACATTGAAAATTAGGTCGGCAAGACTATGGTTCCGCACGCGTCCTTTTGACGTTCATCAATATATCGGATGTCGTAGCGAACATTGCTTTTGTTTCTCTTTACTCTTATCAAATAAAACTTAAAAAAATGATTGTAGAAAATTAAAAAGTTGAAAACTAAAAAATTTTTTAAACTTCATATAGCATGTAAGATGTTCATTTTTACAAAACAAACGGCATGGCAGGTATATTTTTTAGAACATATATATTTTGTTTAATTAATTGTTTACAGTCACACCAAACCATATAATTGTAGATTAAGGTATAGAATGGATTTTATAATGTTTGAGTAAAGTTGGTTGGTTGCAAAAATTTTAGTAGATGTTAAAAATACGATCTAACGACTCATTTCTTCCCATTTTAAGCTTTGCATTATCTTACATAAATATTATTTCTATAAAAACTTGCCTCTCGCTATACTCTATTATACTTACTTTCTTTCCATATTTCATTATGTCATTAATAAATTACTGATTTATCTGCAGCGTAAAATAGTTTTATGAAACATTACAATTTATAAAAAAAGGCACCCTTTACTTTATTTTAAAAGCTTTGTTTCAAAAACTTAAAAGTTTAAACCCATTATATTCATCCTAAATTGGCATAAGTTGTAGTATTAAACAACAACGATAAATTGAACAAAAGAGCAAAGCATAAAATAGAGGAACAATGGTTGATGGTATATATGAGTAACAATTACATAAGCTATTATGTGACAAGCGACAAAAGACATCGAGCCGATTAATGACGTAACCGAAATACTAAAATGATCGTAGGAATTCCTCGTGAGGATTCGGCTTCTGAACACCTAGAACGCAAAGAACGAGAGATGCAAGATAGGGCTGCGGAAATGGGGGCTTGGCCCCTTTGGGCCATGACGCCGCTCCCATGTAACTGGCGTTAATACATCTCAGTCGAATTTATTCGACACATTTACCACTGCACACCAATCGTTAGTGGTCGCCTAATATATTTAGAACTTTGTAACATTTAGATTTTGGATATAGGTAAAGAAGAAAAATGCGCCTTCAGATATTACGTATAATAACAGCCTATTTAAGGTAGAACATTGTAATTTTTAGAAATATTAAATTGTTTCATAGATTCCATCATTTTTTACTTATTTGTTTTCATTAAAATATTTTTCACTAATTGTTATTATAACAAAATACGTACCAAGCATAATTTTGGTCTACCGAACCGGTGCAGAGATATTTGGTTGTAGTTTCGAAGGGCCCTAATGACCGATCGAGATGAAATTTGAGAGGGATGATGAAAAAATGGAAACCTCACATATAAAATTTTAACTCCGAGTATTTATTTAGTTTCCGAGATATGAATAAATAGCTTTCGATATTATACATTGAATGCTGCTTATACAGATATTACTAACAATAGCGAAATCGGCCTCAGTATCTACAGCGTGTTCCATTTACAATCCGACCACCTCTTTTTAAGCTACATTACGTTTTAATTTCGGTGGCCGCAAAATGTTGCGTTATGTAATAGTATATAACTAGGTATATATATATATATAATTATATTTAATTATATATAACTTATATTAAATATAATTATATGTATATATTTAATATATATTATTACTATATTTAATAATAATTATTATTAATAATTAACCGGCGATTGACCTTAGTTTCCATTTTTCAAGCTGGCTTCGATTAGTAAGAATATTAATCCTAATTCTGGTCAGCATTTGATTGCTTAGTCACTTTTAAAAAATAATTAGATAAAATACAGAACATCCTTTGAGCGACCAAAGTTACAATAACCTGGTTTACACTGAGCTACTGTATCATCGTCTATTCGACAGTCAACGATGGCAGCTACTACAGCAGTTTGATAATGCCTGTATAGGTAGAAATAAATGTATAATACTGGAAGGTTTTCTTGTTCATATCTCGGAATAAATACCTGAAACTAAAATTTTACATTTGCGGTCTATCCCCTTTCCCTTTTCCGCGACACCTCCAAATTTTGTGCCGATCGGCTAGCGAGACCTTTCGTAACTTTATCCAAAAGTATTTACTTAAAAATTAGAATAAAGATTTATGTAACAAAATGTGTATAGATTAGTTAATACTAGATAGAAGAGTAATCTCCAAATGGAAAAAATAACAGAAAACAAGAAAAGATACGTTAACTATTGATTTTGTACGCTTTTTCGGTAATTTTATGTCAAACTTTTGTTAAGAAACCCGATATAAATAGGGGACGATATAAAACAATCTAATACAAGGTATTTAACCCTCAACTAATGTCGTTGAACCATAAATAGGTTGCGCATGTTTATACATATAAAATTTATGCATGTTAAGTATGTATCAAACATATACGTATATGTACGATAAATACAAATATGTAAACGGAAAGTATGTACAACTTATGAATAACGTGTTCAGTATAGATTTACAACATTATTTGATTCGTTACATCTGTATTTGATCTGTTTAGCAATTTTATTTTAACTAGCAATTTATTTATAGCGGAGCGTCAAAATTGGCATTAGGATAAATCATAAGTAACTTTTCCAAATATGTAGCACCGGAATACGGAACAGAATGTAACGGATGCATTTTTGTAATTGGCCCAATACTGCTGTGGTAAATATATAATTTAGCTTTATCATCTAATATATTTGAGAATTTTACATATTTCGGACAAACCAGGATTTCTTTTTAATACTGCGTCTATTTTTATGTGAACTTGTTCATCGTAACTACTTACATAAATACAGTCCATGAATATTTATAATAATTATCTGTACTATTTTTATTTATGATAATATATTATACATTGTCATCTATGAACACAAAATGTGCTCATATGTACATTAATATGCTCATATAATGTTAGAGATTTTTAGAACTTACAGCAGTAATTTGTAATTTGCTCAGTTGTTTAAAAAAAAAAATTGTAACCTATCAATTTAAAAAAGTAATATAACTATAATTCGTAATTTGTTTTGTGACGAAGAATCTATGATGTACTTTAAAATAATCTCTTTATGGAGATAACTAGACTAATTTTAATTAGAACTGAATTAAAAATATATGATAAAATGTTTCACATATCTTTGTAAAATAACAATACAACCTATAAACTATTATAACTATTAGAACATACGTGTGGTTGAACTCGCATAATTTCCGAGATATTTGTGAAAAACTGCCTGTACGATTAGAATGTATTTTACTTATCGTTGCGCGTCTGTCGCAGAATATGCGTCAGTATTAGTTGCCGGCCGGCAGTCCCTTATCTTCTGTTTACAAACGAGGGTCGAGTGAACATAAAGGACCCGTGCATAATGTGCATATGCGAGCACGCAGGGAATGTCTATTATAATTCACTTAAAAATTAATATCATGTTTTGTTAGTTTAATGGTTTTGGGTTAGATTTTTTAATCCGCGACGCTTGCATAAAATGGCAATAATACTATTTCGTAAAATAATATCAATTATTTATTCAGCCATTGTTTTTATAATTAATTTGTTATTATTTCACGCAAGAGTTGCTGACTTCTGAGAAGCGGTCGGATTAAAAAATTAAACATTAAATATATTGATGATATTCGACGATATCGCACATGCATATTGTGTACGCGGTCTTCAAACTTGCTGACTCTCGTTTATAAACAGAAGACAAGCGACTCGTGGCCGCGAATCCCTGCTAACGCATACGCTGTCACAGACGCACAATTATAGGCCGAATCCAATGTCGAATGCCGGCAGTTTTTCGCGAATATCTCGAAAACTAGGAGAGTTCAGCCTTTATATGTATAGAACTATGTTGTTCGAAATGTTGAGTTTTACAACATATGCAAAAATCATCGAAATCAGAGCCTAATCAGTCTTTCTGCAGTTTTACCATTTTCTAATAAAAATGATACTAAAATATATCAAATAGATCATGGATAATAAAAACTGTAACAAACAGATTGTGGATAATAAAAGTTATATGAAAGAATTCTGAATAATGAACGCTATACCGAATAGAAATAATATAGATAACGGAGAAAAGGTTACCGATACGGTTGTTGCAGAAGAATTTTTAGTTAAAGTAAGTCAATCAAAGTGTTAGAATTTAATCTAGAAGTTAAGGTTAATAACCTTTGGAAGACACAATGTTTGTGTTGAAATAATATTCAGTAATGTTTATTAAACAGAAACTACAGAACCTGACGTATACAAGAATTGTTGATTGTTGGCCAGTTACCCTCAGACTAGGCTAGATAGTGACCCATGACCCCTTAAATACTTTGAGCCCCACTCTCTATACAGTAATGAGTATGACCTGTGTAAATGTCCTATTCAAATGCCTGTGTGGGTGTCTGCGTATGGGTACTTATCCCTAAGCGTGAAATATCGTTGTATTCCAACACAAAGCATGAAATAAAGACTTCCTGAAATAGAGATGGACACTTGTGAGACTTACTACGGTATATGTAACCTCTAGCTTTTTTGTACCAAGAAAATAGCTCATATATGTATATTAATATATCCATTGTCGACAGTTTAATAAAAAATTGTTAAAAATAAAATAAAAAATGTTAGAAATAAAAGGGAAAGTTTTGAGATTTCTTCAAAGAATACTTCTTTATCAGAATACTTCTTTAACAGAAGAAAATTCTGTTTCTTCGTAAAAAGTTATTTTACTATTATGATATTTAAATTTTGCATTTCTCATGTTACAATTACATTAAATTACAATTACATTAAAAGTCTTAAGATGTCTTTATAACAAGTTTATTGCAATAACGAAACGAATTGCTGAAGTGAATTTGCATATGCTCTATTCATACTTCTATTAATGTAATTTGTTATAATTATTAACTTCTGAAATAAAAAAAAAAACATGATCAACACAATAGTGATAGAATCGTAACTGTGTTTTGCAGCTGAAAATGCTAATTTCCATATACTTATAAAGTATATATGTATAGAAAACTGTAAAACGTGAAGCTTTGAAAGCTCATCCTCGGTTCTAAGAAGAAAAAGCAGAGATGCTCGAAGGTGCTGTAAACTAAACCCTCTCAATGGAGACTAATGAGTCGAGTCGATTAAATTCGTTATCGCGTCTGACTATCAGTAATTTTTACGTAGTTTAAAGATTCTTAACCCGTGGTTAGGATCTTTTCAAAAACAAAAACAAAATTTGTAAAGTATGTTAACAATAAATAGACAAAATTCATATTTGAAACATAAGAACGTTTAACCATTATCTTAACCATCAATTAGTATTGTTAGATTATAGATAATCCATAATATAATACAGTTATTCCTATTAATATGCGGACACAGCTCTATTTCTGTATCTCTATTTCTGTGTCATTTAAATATTGTATTGCTCATTCTACGAAAATATTAATCATTGTATAATTATCGTACTGTAGCTTGAAAATATATAAACAGTTCTTTTCTACCAATAACGTTTCATTGTACAAGGTGTTCGAAGATGGTTTATCGCGACTATCATTCTACATCTACGACCGGTGAATATCTGTAAAAATAAGGTGCCGCAAAATTGCCCTTGATCTCGAAATTCATAGTCAAATCTTTTATCACATTGTATTCAATACATTGCGAGGATAAAAATTCTCAAAGCAATAAGTCACAACTCAACCATTCTCCTGCAGAAGAATGTTAAAATTCCATTAGTTTAAGGATTCACGTTACTTACAACGCGTTATTTTCCAGTTAGACACAAAGCAAATAATAATTATTATTATTATAGTCAATAGTAGTAATAATGATAATAAATAGTGTGTTATTGATAAAGCAGGACAAAATTCTTCTTTGACTTGTGAAATATACCGCGATTCGGTGAAGGACGATGGAAGATCACTATGTTTCCAAAAGGTTCCAAATTAAACTGATGTTGAGCGATTAGATTGTCGATTTAACGCTAGAACTACCACACCGGTCAAATTGACTGATTTTACAAATTTATTTTAAAATTCCTACTTCGTATTATATCTTTTTTCCGCAATAGTGTAATGACTTTCTACGCAACGATAATTAAAAGAATAATATAATGAATTTTATTTTGTTTTTTATGTATTCAAACTCAAAATAATTTTGTATCAAGTCTACTTGTATCAATAGCAGTCAAAATGACTGATACTTGTCAAAGTGTAAAAGGGTCGTGCAATCTGTTTATCGAACTCCAATTAATCAGTTTTCTCGTTTTGTAAAACTTGCCACACGTTTTTAAAATTTTTACGGCGTATCATTCGATATGATGATATCAGTTATCAGAAAAATTCCGGATCGATCGCTAGATCGCTAGTTGCTAACACTAGAAAGACCATATCAATTAAAATGACTGGTCCTACAATTTTATAAATGTGTCGACCCTATCTTATAAATGTGTTTAGGGATGATGGTCCCAGATGGATTAATAATACCAAAAATGTACCACGTAACATGAAACAGAAGGAATCTGTAGGAAAGTAATAAATCAATAAATATAAAAATATTCTATCATTAGGTATTTTTTAAAGACCAGTCATTTTCACTGGTTTTGATAGAAATAGTTTCGTGTTAAATATCGGTAGTTCTAGTGTTAAAGATCAAATAGTAGCAATACGTCATATTACTGGCCATCCGGAAACAGACCGATCTCACGTCCATTGGTAAGAAGCGAAAGAAGTGGTCGCTCTTGCTAGGCTTACTCATTAGTGGATTTATACAATATAGCACGACGAGTAGGAATCATCTTCTCAACAGTGCTACGTATCATTCGCGAAAAGATCTGTATTTAAACGATCATGCCGTTCGATGAACTTCCGTTGGATGTTAGTAAACTGTAGGGCGAATCGTTTCGAACGTATGCTGTTTTTGCAAGCAGTAACACCCTGAGTCGACAAAATGCCAGAATTCGGGTTTACAGAAATCCCCGTGCGATAGTTGAAAGATTTAACCAAGGACGCTTCATCGTCCATGTTTAAGCAGGAATCATCGGGAACCATACCGGCTCCATTTATTTACCTTTAGACGATTAAATGCAACATATTTGTAATTTCTACGTCCTTGTCTACTGATAAGGGAACTCTGATATTCGTATTACGCACAACTCTGTCGATCTGAAGTCACAGTACAGCGTTTATTTCAAAGATTCTTTGATATCTTTCGTCGTTTACGATTTATAACCACTTACATAGAACGAACAGCTCGAATGAAAGGATTGATTTCCTGAGAAGTATATTTAAATGAATATTTGTGCGAAATTTCATCAAAATCAGTGTCTATCGGTCACGGGATTCTCTTGTAAGTAAACTGCTTTGAATTGTACCACGACACAGACCTACATGTACTTTATGCACGATGGTACTTCATATAATGCTATATCAAACGGTTTGCTAATGTTTGAATCAAATGTTTGAATTATGGTTAATTGGGTACAAATTTGCTTCTCATTTGTGGAATTCCCATTCACTATAGTTGACACTAGCTATTCAAGAAAGTAAAAAAAGAAAGATATAGAATGTATAATGATGGTTCTATGACATCTACATGCGACAATAGATGCAATCTTTCGTGCAAAATACAAATACATTACAAATAATGTGAGTTCGAAAACTAATGGAACTTTAACATTGTTTCTCAAGAGCACGGTTGAGTTCCGACTCAGACCTTTTATTCTCATGATGAGTAGAATAACGATGCCATAAAATAAATTTGATCTTGAATTTCGAAGTTCAGATCAATTTAGTGGCAACTTCTTTTATAAATCTTCACCGACTGAGAAGTATAGAATGACACTATGGTGAAAAATCCTTTTCGAATGCCCGGTATACTAGATCTTTAACAAATTTTGTATTTTATTTATCGTATATTTGATTTACTATTCAATAAATTGCAGAAGATTCTTCAAATTGTAAAGAATAAACTCTACTCGTAATTTTCCCGATATATTTTTTCAGATAGCACAATCTCTATTCTTTGATCTCTATTCTATAGAATACAATATCATATTATACACATAAAAGGAATAAAAGAACTTATAATATAACTATGTGATAAATAAGATAAACCCCTCGCCTCGAATAATCAATTGAAACCATACCGTTCGTTACAGCGACATCAAATAGAGTATCGAAGTTTTCATCAAAACAGACATCTTCCTTCATCCACCTGTCGTTCAGCGAAGTGTCACCTCCGACAATTTCTTTAACTACATCAGTTCCCTCAAGTATCATGCAACGTTCCATCTCCTTCGACGTTTTCCTCGAACTTATGTTGTATTGCTCGTCCTCGATATTCATATTTCTGTTTATAAACTTTTGTTCATCTAGCATTTCTCTGTCGTCATGTTCGTCCTTGAAACGAACAGTTTTACTGTTATTGGTATTGAAGAGGATACCACGAACAGCCTCGACATTTTTGTTCTTCAAAATAGGCGCTCGATCGAACAAATGGATCATACTCCTCTCGATATTCGATCGCGTATCGTCTATCGCGTCAGAGTAGAATTTTTTAAAATTAGATTTTTTTATTCGAAGTGTTCCAGCATTGCTACGGGGCACAGAATTTTTCATTCGCCTGTAACCCCAGCTATGTAAAACTGCAGTGGGTTCAGAAAATTCACTGGTCGGAATGGCAACGGTATTCATCCTCCTAAAATCCAACGTGTTTAGTTTGTTTTCGAAGTTCTGCTTGGTTTCGTCGGTCCTGAAACAAGCTGGCGGCTCGATGAGAAACTTCAGCGCTTCCAGTTGTTCGTAGTATTCACGTTCGAACTCCTCCCGGTTGAGTTTGCTATTTCCCTTTCCATCTTTTTCCTTCCCGTTAGTTAATCCGGCTTCGACATTTACCGCAAGAATCGCCGACTTTGAATCGACTTTTTTGACCACAGGTCTCGCGAAAGTCACGCCTTTGCCTCGTTTCGACCCACAACTAACGTCAAATCTATTTCTCTCGCTACTTTTCTTCGTCATCTGCCGTTTTCTAGATTTTCGACGACTCTCTAACCTTGTTCCCGGTCTGGAACTCCTGCTTCGTTTCCACGAAGCGCGTAACGAACGAATCATTGCTACAAATCGTGATCCAGGACTGGCACATGCGACTTTTCTCTTGGATTTCGAACGTGGCACACGTTTCGACAGCTGTTTGTCGCTGACCAAAGGGTCCGTTGTCTTGAATGACGAGATTTGCGAAGAACTTGTTTCCTCCGCGCCGGTCAAGCATTGCGAACAATTGAAAAATCTCATCTTCGAAACGGGGTTGCCAATTCGTCACTATCGCGTCAATTCATTAATTTTTTTATTTATTTTATAATAGGTTTAACGTCACATCAATTGCAGGCACAATTTATCCATGGTTATTAGGGGTTATCTATGGTTATGGTAAGATTGAAAGTACTACGGAGATATTGAATTTCGTTATCTAACGTCGTGTTTTTCAAACATTTGTTTATTGTCACTGCGAGTTTCATTCAGAGTATTATTAGAAGAAACTCTCTATATTTAAGGCAATTTAAAATGTGTTTAACCGCTGTATAATGTAAGTTTCACAAATATTGCGTTATCAAGATTGTTGTTTTATCATATCATATATTATACAGAACAAAAGTTCGCGGATAATTCACGACTATCGCGTTCCATTTCTTTCAGTGTTTTAATACACTTAGGAAAGACATATTACACTATAGAAATATTGCTCTTTTTTAGATATACAGTGGCTCACGAAAGTATTTGAACACCTAGCATAACAAGCTTTCATGTATATGCTAGCTGTTGTTCACGACTTCGTCCACGTAGAACTAGGAAAACTGATATTTTTCTCTATTTATTTTTTGATATTATGCATTGTTGAAGTAACTACTTCGAGAAAAACTCTACATCTTTATTTATTTATATTTGTGAGCTAGAGACTGCTATTACGCAAAAATATTCTACATAAGGAGCGGTGCATATTATTGTACCCTTGAGTATACATTATGTCTTCGGTTGCAATGTCTAACAACAAAGGAACTAATAAACAGATCTCTATTTATGTTTCCTGTAGCCTCTAGCCAAAGCTATAAGGTTAACTTTTTTGGTAATGTCCTTTTATTATAAATATGTGCTCCCTATCATTCCATTGTCTAGTAACACTAAGAGAGTAAAAATCTGAATCAGTATAAACTTATACATTATACTTATACTTATACCCTTAATTATTTCAATATACTTCTCTATTACAAATTCATCCACTTCAATCAGTCAACCTCAACCTCAACATGTATAATGTAAGAGTCGATTCTGATCCGAACGAAACGAAACATCTTAGAGAGCGACTCTCGTCTTAATTTGGAATATATCTTAGAGTCATCTTTAGTACAACGTAAAGCAACTTTGTAGCGTCGCAACTATAGATATTATAATGATAGAATACGCGGGTTACGGCCCATATGTGTTTACCTGTAAGTGAACGCAATATCGAAATAGAAAGAGAACGTTGTATAGAAGCATCTTCTGTCCTTGTCTAATCGATACGAACGTGCATGCGTTATTAGACAAGAATACAAGAGGTTTATGCAGCGTTCTCTTTCTACCCAGCTCTATTCTTTTCTATCTATTTATTATCTATGGTCACAATATTGCTGCATCCCCTCTTTCAATGAGCTGTCCTCCCGAACGTGCGCGATTCAAAATTTACTGTCACTTGTCACAGAAATCGATATAACCAGACGGTGGAAACCAAGCTTCGTTAATCCGACTCGTGTCATATTTATGCTCGCTGCTGTGTTCTCTGATGAGTAAGCGTAATAAAATATATTTTATTTTATTTACGCTATAGCCCATGTCCATCTGGAGGAAATGTAATTTCCAACGGTGAAAGAATTATACAAATCGATAAAATAATTTCTAAAGTGGCCTCGAACAAACAGAAGAAGAGCTTCCCTCTTTATAATAATGTAGATTAGCATTGTAATATAGCACAACTGTCATGATTACGTTGTTGAAATGTGAAAACAATCTGAAAATCTATATACATTAGGTCGTCCGAAAAGTTTTTTTCGTTTTATAAGGAAATAATGGATGCATAATATTTTCCGTTTTATACTATTTTATTGAATTACGTAGGATCCATTTTGTTCTATCAAGATAAAGACTACAACGTTCGACAGATTAGGTTTGTATAAAGATGCGTTGCTGTAAAAGAAAGACACTTTTCGGACAATCTAATATATACACACCTTGACGCTAATAACATTATAAGCGTTAGGAACCAAAATTCTAGGCAGGCCCCAAATGTACTTGTCAAAAAAGTTAGTAAACGGTTATCAGAATTACGTAAATTACATTAGTTAGTATGCAAAGAGTGGGATAAAAGTTTGAATCTAACTAAAACGATGTTTGCTGAATCAACACGTAGATTCGATCGAATGTTCCAGACGCCCTTACCAGGCATTCGATGGACCCATTCTAAAACGTTCTGGGGGATTCTTGCTTACGTTTTCTAGAATACGTAAAAAATAATTGAATCAGTTGAAATCACAATTGCGTATGCGTGTGCGTATCTTAATTACTATCTTAATTACTACGCATGAAAATAATATTCACCATCTAAGTAAATATGATATTCTGATAGATTAATCAAACAACCTCGAAACGTAAATATTAATTTTCCATTGGTTTAGCAAACATCGACTTAGCCTGGCTAAACTCCTAATTTCGGTTTTTGTAAGTTGACAATTATGCTCCTTATAGATTTGGCAGCAGTTTTGTTAGTTGTCATTACCTAGTTTGTTCGTTGGTATGTGTCGATTTTAATTAATATAAACATGTGTTTAATTGTCTCATAATTTCAATTTTTACACTCGTCAATTTGTAAGATTTTGTTACGCAGTAACGACTGGTTGTTTTTTTAATGAATTTTTTTTTTGTTTTAACATAAACCTAATTAATTTAATAAACCTACTAAAAATAAATCAGTTTTTTTATTATATTGAATTATACTGAATAATAAGTAAGATTTCTAATCACAGAAACTGCAATTTATCTCTCATTCTTGCGTTTTCAGAATATTTCGACAAATTAATGTTTTGTAAACATTCTAACAAAAAAATAAGATGCGAAAAAATTTTGAAAAATACAACGAATATGGGAAATATAAACTGAATATTTGAATCAACCAGGCACAGATATACATATTTCTATTTAATTCTCTTTGTGTATGTTGTTGAGTTTTATTCGAACACAGCAATAATTCATAAATTCAACAATTCTATAATGCAGTAATAATTTTAGTTTATCCAAGATGAGACAACGGAAATACCTCAGTGGAAACTGAGAAAGAAAACTGAGAGAAAAGAGAGAAACGAATTTATCGAAATGCCAAAAGATTTTATGGGACTAATCGAATTAATATCTGAACTTGGTCCCTCTTTAAATGAACATATCTCTTTAAATGACAGAATTCAAATGTTTCGTATCCAACGAAATGAATATACAGAGAGATAATAGAAATAATAGAAAAAAGAAATAATTAAACATATAAATAGCGAAGATAGTAGATGTTATCCGATAGTAACTGACTCAATCCCGGTCTTAACACATACACATCAGATGGCAATAGTTGTTAGATACTAATATAATTGTTTCTAGGCGTTTATAATTTACCATTAGAAAATATTTGCTGACAAAGTTTTGACAACCCAACAAATATTCGTGGAAAAGGTCAGGGATTAGAAACACTTATAAAAACTAAAAATAAATATGCGAATTTTCTGCCGTGTGCTGCTCATTCTCTCGACTTAGTAGGCGCATAGAAGCAGTAGATTAATTATTTAGACGTAGTTCAGAAACTATTTGTATCTTTTTTAGTTCATCCCGCAGCGGATACAGTGGACTGACGAGCTGTTGTTCCTCGAGGCCAAAATGATAAACGTCATCATTTTTATCTTTTTCGATAAAATATATTTAACAAATGTTATAGTAATCACAATGAGATTAAGAATAACCAATATAATAAAATTTAATTGTTAATAAGCAATATAATAAAAAGTAATATAATATATATATTTATTATAATTTATTAATCTGATCCTAATTTTAAATTGTCCAAGCAATCAAATATAGTTATTCAGATCCTTTTCACTGAACTATATATTGCTAAGACCTTTGTTTTCGAAGGGCTTATCTCCGAAAATAAAAATATTTAATTCATAAAAGATTTCCGGATAAAATAGTCTTGTGCAAAGAAGAACTCGAACATTATTGTATAAAATTATTCGAGACAATTATAGTAAATTTTACTACAAACTAACTAGGCACCTCCTATAAATATACTATATATAGAGTATGGAATTATGTACAAATATGTATAATTCAAACTAAACACACAGATACACAGTCGAAATACGTGTTTTTGATAAACGTGAATAGCGAAAACTAACTAAAATGGCGTAATATTGATCGAAAATGAGAAACTCAGCAATGTACGATATTTCGACGCTTGTTTATACGTATATTTGTCCTCTTTTCAATAGAATAGAAATACAAAACGTATAAGCAAAGTCAAACATTATTTGTCTGCAGACTAAATCGAGTATTCGATTACAAGCAAACAGTCAATACCTAACGATGCAATACAGGCGTTCCGAACGCGTCCAAACGTCAAAATACTGCGCACTCCTATTAATTTGCATACATATAAATTTAAAAGTTCGATTAAAAGCGGTTGCACTTAGCATTTATATGATTTTATAATAATAATTGTCTAAATTTCACTTTAAAAAATTTCATAATTTAAGTCTAATACTCGCCAACATCTTTAAAACCCTACTCAAAGTTTAAACTGTTACAAACATTGGATCGTCAATGTGTGAATGAAAACATGCTTACGACACGGTTAAATAATGAAAATACACGTATTGATACGTATAAAATTGTAATTAAAACTCGCTACTTCATGTTCTATGATCAGTAATTAGAACATTTAGTTTCACTTCAAATTTCAGAATTTTTATTTTAGAGCATTATCTTCGATTACAGAATTATCTAAAATGAATATTTTGGATTTTTAAACTTTGGATAGTTGCCAGTTCATAGGAAAAAAAATTTTTTGAATTTTAAATTTGAAATGTTAAACTTTTGATCACGGAAAGTCGGATTTCAGTTCACTGCGCGCGGTTGATATATATTAAAAATAAATAAATTTCAATTCACGTTGGAAAATTTGAATGAAGTAAGATGATAACATTATGATGCTATGAAATCATTAAAATTTGGATATGGCGATATTGTGAAAACTTTAAAATTTATTTTTGAGAAATCGGAAGAAAAAATTGATTTTAACCTAATAGGAAAATATTTATTTAAAAAATTTGTAAAGTTAGAATATGCTATATTAATTCCGAGATGGAGGATATTTTAGAACGTCCTGAATAAAGCTAACAAAAAATTACAAATTCCTGGCTTAATTTCATTAATTTTGGTTGCAAACGATCTTAAAACAAATGTTAATGAAAAATTTCTTGAATACGAAAAAGAAGCACGGGATATACGCAATGAAATAAATGTCAATTATAATGATGTTAACAAACGTGTAACAATTAAAAAATATTCTTGTTGAAGTGGTCACCACTTCTAAGAAAACTCTCATCTAGTCTTTTTAGTTTTCTCAAGCACTGAAGCCATTGACAGTGTATAGACAATAAACTGGGACGAAGGCAGACCATAGACAGTAGACAGGCGACGATAGCTTCGGGGCTTTCAGTCATAGGGTAACACTGCTAGCGTGTACATCAGGACTAGCTCAAATTATATTTTCTATTTTACAATTTATCCACGCGCCCTTCTGTTCATACATCTAATAACTCCAACGATTCTGATAATGAAAAAAGATCCGAATAATCTAAGAGCAAAAACGAATTTCACATAGAAGTAATTAATCAACTTTTGAACATTTTATTTTAGGAATTAAATAAAAGAAGTGAAATGTATGCGGAATATGCAAACAGATTTCAATTTCTTTTTGATTTGAGAAATAACAGTGTTAATGAAAAGAGTATTAATAACATCATCTGTCATCCTACAATGCAGATATTGCTGACAAGTTAAAAGCCGAATGTAGTCAATTTAATAAATATCTTAAGCTCACAAAAGCTGAAACTAACCAAAAGGAAAATAATTCGCTGATATGTATTACAACGTAAAATTAATTTCTGAAACAAAATTATTAGGTCTTCTCAAATTTTACTATTGTATTAAAAATTTTTTAACAATACCTATCTATTAATACTTGGAAATCAGAGAAGTCCTTCTCTAAATTATCAGTAATAAAAAATAAATATAGAATAGTTACGTCCAAAAAACGATTGAACTTTTTAATTATTCTGTCAACTGAAAATAACAGAACTAGATCGTTGTCATATGATGAAACAGTAAAGCAATTTGCACATACAAAAGTTAGAAATTTTAAAGTAATACTTACTTACGTTCTTAGAATTCATGATTACCTACTTTTTTATTATGTTTGTTGTATTATATGCATGTGCAATATGTAAAACTTTGCAATACAGGTATCGTCAAATTTAAATGTTATTTGCTTGAGTTTAGATGCTACAGAATGATTATTAGCTTCAGAGCTAAAGCTTAAATTCACCAATATTGATGTATCAATAAAACCGTGACAGATGTATATTGTTACAGTGTTAATAAAATTCCGAAAATGTTTTGTATAATATACATAATATATTCAAGTTTCTATAAGTATTCGAGATATTTTCGTGAGTCACTATATTGTTACTATACTTAAATTATAACTAAGAATATGAATCTTTCCTTAATCAGAAATTTAAAAAGAAACTTCTTTATATTTGGCTTAAAAGCATGTGTTTATATCTACTTGACTTTTGTAAATATCACACTCATATTTTTTTGACGATTACGGAAAAGCTATTGACACCTGTTTCATAGAGTGATCGTTAAAGTTAGAATTGTTTTGGCATTGTGTTCGAAGAAGCATATCCGTTTTCAATCACCGATGAATTCAATAGCTCCGACCTGAATTACGTAATTCAACGCGCGATGCGTCTAATTGTACAGCGAAGCGCGAGAGTTATGCGAGCAGAATGCAATGCGAAAATTCGATCAAGATAATCATATCGATCGAGATCAATCAATTTCTTGTTTTATCTTTAACGTTAATTATCGATATAATATTGTGACAAACGCCATTCATACAGAATAAAACATTGTTCCAATTTTCTTCTTTTTGCTCTTTCGCTGCAGAAAGTATTGACACAATTCCGAAAGTCATACTATTCTTGTAAATGCACTATCGCTCAGAAATATTCGGACATTGGATTATTTTTTATGAAATTTAATTTAATCACAAAATGACTTTTATAGATCTTAGATTTTATAATTGTTATAGCCATTCATCGTAGAATATTCTGCTGTTTTAAAATTAATTTTTCACGCCATGTTCTTATAAATTATATGTATACTTATACCATATATACATTTTTATAAATAATCTTATAATTGTAATATAGCTAATCTTATTTTATTTAGTATATCGTTATATTAGCCATAAATGGTTTATTCCTGACAATTATTGATCTCCGATTTTCAAATTAAACTACAAAGTTATTAATTATCTTATTTCTATATTTTTCCTTTTTAAGCTGGTCAATTTTTAAAATATGAATGACTGCGCTGGGCTATGAATTTTATACTAAGATTAAAAAGTTTTTTTGAAATAAATAAAAAAGATCATCGACGTTAATTCAAACGATGATATTTAAAATCGACATGTACATCGACGAATTGTATATTTCATTACAAAATATTATTCGTAAATTTATGACAGATAAATCCATACTTTAATTCAATGGTTTTATACGAATCTAATAGTAACATTTTTTGCGTTCGGTTGTTTTCTAGTAACAGACTGCCCAAAATGCCCGAATATATAGGAGCTATAATATTTTTACAAAGAATTTAATTTCTTTATGATGTTAATTGCACGAACTTTAGAGTGTCTGTAAGTAAAGCTTTTCATGAACATTTTAAAGAATTGTATTTTTAAATCTCCATCCATACAGAATCAACAATTTTTGACAAACTTGTCGAAAAGCTACTTCATCGTAAATTTGAATTTTTAATCACTTTGTTGTGATGCACATATAACAGAAAAAATAATAAAAATGGGCGGTCGTCCCGCAATAACTTTGAAAAAAATAAAATACCACGGGTTTAAGCGGCATGTTATTTTAATCGCTCTGTTATAACGTACGAATAACAGAAAGAATAATTGAATAAATTCTTAGCATACTCATGAGTCATTAATATACAAATGCATTCAGAAAGTAAAGAATAACCCAAATCTAATCTAATACTCGCGAGTCAAGTTATATACGTACGCGTAATCCGACTGACGCTCTTAATGTCGACAGAATTTTATTTTTTTCAAGATCATTGGGATCCGACCACCGCTTTTTATTATCTCTCCTCTTATATGTGCATCACGAGAAAGTGATTAAGTAATCACCAAATTTCAACTACGAGTCACCCTTCTATGTCTACCTTTCGAAATCGTTCAGTTTCGTTCGAAGTTCGTCAAGTTCACACGTGACGATCGGTCAAAAACCACAGTCACAGTTTCCCACAGTATACAGCATCGCGAACACGTGTGCCCTTACAACCACTTGCTCACCAATCCTGTACACCATCGTATTCAAAAACTGAAGCAAACGACACGGTCTAGTCTCTAATTTTCCCACCTTCACAGTATCACTCGATGGCCGAACTTTCGTTTCAGATCCAGAAAGTATCGATTCAAACGATTCTTCAATCGGTTTTCAGACGTTTCATCAGAACTGAGAAAGCACGCTGGTCAGAGCGCATTCGAACACTGGCAGAGAGGTGGGTTGTACAACGATTCGAAAAGAAGGAAGAGGGTCTCACCTTCTAGGGCGTCTTCTAAGTGAAGGAGGGTGCGGCATCGTCGTGGAAACACAAACAAAACTTATAAATGTAATGGCAGGTGCATCTCGCATGGTTGATCGTCCGTGTGACCGGTTAACAGGTGTGGGTTAGGTTTGGCAGTGTTTGAGAACGTGCATGGACGCAGGCTATAAGTGAACCGTGGTACACGTTGCTCATCTGCCCATCGTCGCGTGACGACACGCCGATTCGCAGGAAAGGGTCCCACAATCGTGAATCGAACCGAAAATATATACTGCCGCTCATAAGTATCGGGACAATTTGACTGATTTGTAGTAACAGTAATTTTACCAAAATATGCAAATTAATGACAAATTAATGGACAATTAATATATTATAATTACAGTCGTTGATCAGCGAATTCAAGGATCACTCGAGATTTTCAAAATTATTCACTCCTTTAGCAAAATCGATAGGTATGAATTCTATATGCTACAATAGCAAAGCTTATTAATTATTAACATATCGTATAACGTACATATTAATAATCTATATTTCGCCTTTTTGAAGATGTTTCATATTGTTTAATCGTAAAGTGACATTAAAATCACAAAATCAACAAGAATTTATTTATCTGCTTTTCTCCTTCGATTTTCAACTATAATAATTGTATATATTTAAAACTTGTATTGTAGGCGACTTAATATATTCCATTTTTTATGATATAAAGTTTTCCAATAAGCAAATAAATCTAGCGAGTAAATGCCGAAGTTCTGATAATTCTAGGCTCTTTAATGTTGTACCATTTGTTCATAATGTTTTGTCGACACGTTAATTTAAGTAGACCCATTGTTTCGAATTCGAACTCGGAGTTGTTCAGGACATCTTTTTCTACGAGTTTCTATATCAACGAGTTATCAGTGAAATCGGTCTTAATCGCCGATGATCATCAGAAAAAGAAAATCATGTGAAAGGCGCCGCTTAGGTATTGAAAATCGTACGATTAGAACGTTTACTTGATTTGTGGTTACGGTAAATGTAATTTCTTATGTGAAGTTTATTATCAAAGGTGCATTAACTTCTATTCGTAACAGTAATTTTCTTTTTCTATCAATTATAACAATATAATTTTTTTGTATGACTTGATACAATTCTTTTTTAACTGTCGACATTAATAATGCCTAAACATGTATTATGATGGTGAATTTTATTGTCGAAGAAAATAATTATTAATGAATTTCTGACTAATTAATAAAATTATTTTTTCCTGTGCTCGGAACGCATCTAGTGGAGCAAAGTTACACGAAGTTATGCATTGTTTCAGTATAATTCCTGAGTAAACGAATTTTTCTGAAACCTTTTTGAACACATTATAAATACAATAAAATTCAAAGTTTACCCTTCGAAATACACCGCGAACTTCTTAATTTTGTACAAAATTAGAGAAAGCTTTTGTATATTGTAAAATTAATCAAAAACATAAAAATGTTTGTGAAAATAGTAAATCTAAGAGGTTTCGAGGTCAAGGATTTCGAAATTGAAAATGTCAGACTCACATATATTTTAGTAAATTAATGAAATAATGTAAAAATGTTTGTAATAACGGTAACTTTAACTAACAAAATTTTTTAAACTCTCTGATTATTTATAATATGAAGTTTAATGACTGTAGATAATAATAAGCTTAAAATATGCAAAAATGCATCTATTACAAAATTTTAATGTACACATACATACAATGTTTTAAAATATTAAATTATGACGGAATCTTCGACCAAATCTTTTCGAAAATTTTTTCAGAGAATCTTTCCCAAAATTATCAGTTACTTTCTTCGAGACCCATGACATTGTCGACAACGATCCGCCTAGCCTCGTATCGAAGACTCTTCGAATATCCAGGGTTTATGATACCAGCAATCTACTATTGAAGGTATCAACTCGTGTTGTATATCAAGGTGTAGCGACTCATGAGCATAGAAAAAGTTTCAAGTTGAAACGGAAAATTCAAATCTGAGAGAGACCCATATTATTGCACCTTTGAATACTAACGTTGTTTTGGGTTACAATTCTAGAAGCAAAAGAACTTTGAATAAATCGTTATTGGTGTTTCTTGTAACCTTCAGCCAAAGTTACACAAGAAAATCAACTTTTTTGTGGTAATGTCTGTTATATAAATGTATGAACGTGCTTCCTATGACATTAGTATTATCCTTTCTTCGATTGGTATAGTAGCATTGAGCGAGCGACGATTAAAACCGGCATACACTATCTCTGTACTTGTACTTATTTTAATACATCTGACTATTATGAGTTCATCAACTCGTTACATTACTAAATACACCTACACGTTTAATCCACCTCAACGGAAACTTTGAACAAAATATACATTGTTCGCATCTAATTCAAAAAAGATTCGTTGTCCTATGTGTCGTAAACCATTTTTAACCATATATTTATATGCCAAATGTTTTTTATAAACGTGTAGCTGTGGTACTTACAGGCCCCAATATACTACATAATAAACAGCAAAATTAAAAAATTTTTTTATATACTTATATTCTTTCTACAGCTGTCTTACCTAAAGCACACCCTAACGGTTGTCCCGAGTAGATACCAAAGCATGTTTCGGTCTTTTTCTACGTGCTATTTATACAATGTTCTCACATTAGATGCTATTCTACACATATACTTTTTAAATATTGTACATGTATCCGTTAAGGATTTCAATTCTATTATGCGATATTTTTGTTACGATTTTTTTGTGGACACTCGCGGATGTGTATGGTTCTTCTGTGGATATTTACGGACGGGACAATCGCAATATTGATAATCGGAAATATTGTTACTATATGCTTTTACTTATTAATTATTTATAGAGGCGAAAGATTAGAGGAAATATTAGGCCCTTTTGGAAATTCAATGCGGTTTTCGATATTCCATTATGGGTTTTAATGAATAAGTAAGTTTTATATTTAATCTACGATTTTTCTTACAAAATGTCGAGTAGGGCAGTTTTCGTCTTCGAATGCCATAATCCTTTTCTCTACTACTTACGAAATACATTGCTGCCTATGTATCGTTTGATTTGAGAATCGCTGTGTACTACGCTGCTTGAGCTGACCTGCTTTCATTGATGTAAGAAGGTTTGCTCGCACACAGGAATATTTCGGTCGATTCTTAATTGTTGATAACTAAAAAACACCATTTTTTCTTTTTTTTTTTTTATTCTTGATTTTCATTTCAAGAATTTTGGTTTCAAGAACCACCCCTTAAAACCACCCCTTTTTGTTTTTAGATACGATTTGGTAAGAGTAGCGTTACCTGGGGGAAGTTGACAACGTAACGGGATTTCTTTCGGGCTCGATAGTTGTGACAGCAGATCGTGGCCGGCTGGCCTTGTATTGTGGACGCTTTGCGAAAACCTAGGGTTTTGCTAACGACACAAGCAATTTAATATTGCGATCGTTGAAAAATTCGATTTTTTAGAAACAATAGACGTTACGTCACGAGGCTCAGTAGAGATCGTATTTCTAACCGTCGCTCGCGGACCTACAGCGTCGCAGACATATCCTCTTATCTGCCCGACGAAAAACATACATTGTATCGACGAGCGCATATTTGTCACCAGGCAGCGAGTTCTGGAACCGTCGATTTCGGACCGTTATTTCCAACAAAGAAGTCGGCCTGCGTGATCATCGGCGCGAGCGGTGGCGTGATCCGAGCATATGGGGGATCGTCTCCCCGAAAGACAAAGAATCGGTCTAAGGAAGTCAGTCTCAATCGAACATTCTAACCAATCAGTCGCATTCGAAATCTGTAATCGATGAGTCTCATTCGACAACTGTAACTGCACAGTCGCATCTGAACAGTCTCATTATAAAATTCACACCGCATACATAAAAAATCGAATCGAATCTCCATAAAACATTAACTGTATCTATCACGAAACAATTTGTGACGCTTCTATTATAATTTAATTTATTGTTAAAAATACATGCTATATTAACCTGTTAACACAGTGTTAATTTCATTCAAACACCCCTGTTATCTTAATCGAAACAAGGGGAACGACTATTTCGCGGCGTCGATTATACGATTATAATCGTTATACGATAACGTCGATTATAATCGTAGCGAGAATTTACGCCTCTCGCTGACGCGTTTTCCTCGCGACCGCGTCTCTCCGCGAACGGTCGTAACAATAGAGAAGCTATTAAAAGAAGCTATTGGAAGCTAATTGGCTTGTTCAAAAATAGCTATTATATTTTCGTATCATAAAGCATAAACGTGGTAGCCGTTTGCAAATACTTCTTTTGTTTATGCAACTAGTCACTGCAAAGTTATTTCAAGTAATAAGTTTAAAGAATTTATCGATTGTTATAAAACAAAAAATAAAGAAAAGGTGTAGTAACATCTTGATACTACTCTACAAAATTTTCATTAATTTAAGTACAAGAATGTATTCATTATTAACAAAATTTATTATGAACATTACAATTCTGGATATTTATTTATTTTAAAATTATTCATTTTCAAGATAAATTCATTTAGAGATTAAAATGGACTGTACTCTACCTTTACTTTAATTTTTTAATTATTTGGAGTAATTGGAGCAAAATAGATAAATAATTTTTCCTTTGCACATTTATCATGTGTGTATATATATACTTTATACACACAAGCATGATAAACATATAAAGAAACATATGAATTGTTTTTTATAATCATTATACGTAATCATTGTAATAATGAGTATATATCATACTCAACGATTTATAACCATAGATCGTAAAACAAAGAATCGCGTGTCGCAATGCTTAATTAACCGACAGATATATTCTACTCCCCGGGAGTTTAACGCTGTCCGCACCTACTGCGAGGAGGTTATGCAGAGAAAGGAGCGGGCAGAGAGAGACCGGAAGAGAAGAGCCGATCCCAGTAGATCGTCGCATCAACGTCGCAGGGGCTCCATACGACGCAGGGGCTCCGTACGACGCAGGGGCTCCGTACGACGCAGGGGCTCCGTACGACGCAGGGGCTCCGTACGACGCAGGGGCTCCGTACGACGCAGGGGCTCCGTACGACGCAGGGGCTCCGTACGACGCAGGGGCTCCGTACGACGCAGGGGCTCCGTACGACGCAGGGGCTCCGTACGACGCAGGGGCTCCGTACGACGCAGGGGCTCCGTACGACGCAGGGGCTCCGTACGACGCAGGGGCTCCGTACGACGCAGGGGCTCCGTACGACGCAGGGGCTCCGTACGACGCAGGGGCTCCGTACGACGCAGGGGCTCCGTACGACGCAGGGGCTCCGTACGACGCAGGGGCTCCGTACGACGCAGGGGCTCCGTACGACGCAGGGGCTCCGTACGACGCAGGGGCTCCGTACGACGCAGGGGCTCCGTACGACGCAGGGGCTCCGTACGACGCAGGGGCTCCGTACGACGCAGGGGCTCCGTACGACGCAGGGGCTCCGTACGACGCAGGGGCTCCGTACGACGCAGGGGCTCCGTACGACGCAGGGGCTCCGTACGACGCAGGGGCTCCGTACGACGCAGGGGCTCCGTACGACGCAGGAGCGCGGCGCCACCGTCGCTGCCCCGGGTGCGTCAGATTAGGGGACGTGGCGCTAGGAGGAGTGGTTCCCCCTAGCTTTCCAACTCAAGCCGGGACGCCTCCCTAGACAACTACAACGGCAGGGAGATAGACGACGAGGTTGCACTCGGTAGTGATTCGCAAGAGACCCCGGATGCACCTCTGAACGTCGGGATGACCACCGTGGGGTTTTAGTCGGTAAGAGTCCGACACTACACGGTCGTTGCTACGCAGCGCCGAGTGTCCATGAGGATTTCCCCACGATAAAAAAAAAAAAAAAAAAGATATATTCTACTATCTAAACGTATCCTCCAAATCTATGCAATCAACTCAAAATCATATTTCTATTAACTCTATCAATATTAATTATATATTCGTTCAATCATGTATGGTAATTGTACGAGAAACTGAGAATGAGTTGAACAATGACTACAACAAATTTAAAAATTATTTTATACGCATGTTTTTCCATGCAAATATACTCAAAACATTTTCAGCATGATCATTTTATAGCTAAAGTGGATTAGATAAATGGTAATTTATTTTCAAAAATTCTATTATGGTCTTTTGCAGAACAAAAATGAATTCGATAATTGTCAGCTAATTACACAATAATATAGTTTGAAGTTCCAATGCAAGTAAATGGTACACGCATAAACATCCTTTAAATCATAAAATATCGAATGAGCAACTGGCCCATTAAACTGGCACTATGGCAGTTACGTCACTGCCACTACGTCCTTGTCAGAAACTAGAAAAGCCTCTTTTCGCCATACTTTTTCTTCCCTGTACATTATTATCCTATTCGTCTTCTGATTCCTTTCTCAGGATTTTCTCGCGGTTGGTTATCCTCGATCTTACACATTTGACGACCAGACCCAGTGGACCAACTATGAACCTCTTCAATATCGAAATAAGAAATTTCCCCTTCGTGTTCCTTCTTACTGTTTCTCTATCATTCTTTATTTATCCTCTTTTTCTTTCTTTATTATATCGTTTATTTTGTGTTGAATTACTATACAAGGATTTCTACATTTTTTAAATATGCTTTTACTGTCATAATGTTTTGAGAGAGCTTAGTTACTAGTTGTATGTGTTACGTCGGCCGACTCTCTACCTGGACCGGGCCTCGCATCGCGAACGGGATGGCAGTCAGATGTCCGCACATCCTTATTGTGTACCCTTAAGACTCTCAAGGACCGACCATAAATCTTAGAAAATTCTAGCTAAAGTCTTTCAGATCGAACAAAGATCTTTTTACGAAAGCGTTTTCTAAGGTCTATGGTTTGTTTCTGGAAAACACGTGAAAGTTGGTTTTTCACACGTGCGATGCTTCCTACTACCAACTTTCTATCGAGGGCGGCTAAGACCCCTCCTAGTCCATCAACAGTCTTAATAGCTAATAGAAACAATGTCTATTACCCTCACTTTCCTGGTCAAAAACTGTCATCAATAAATCCGATGGTCCCATGCTCTAGACACACCCTTCTCTAGCTCTCCTCTGACACAGCATCGTTACTTTCAGCGTAGTCCATTTTCGTCGTCAGAACAGTCAACAAGTCTACCACGGTTCTACCCTTAAATCAATCCGCTTCGTAAAGTCTAACGAACTCATCGAGAGATATCGTCAAGTCGGGTCAAATTTCCGTAACGCATTAACTGTACTCGTCGTCAGATACTTTGTGACGCTCATAATATTGTGTAATCTATTGTTGAATATATACGTCATATTAACCTGTTAACACAGTATTAAAATCATTTAACCATCCCTGTTATCCTAATCGAAACAAGGGGAACGACTCTTTCGCGGCGTCGATTAGCCGAATCGTAGCGAGAATTTACGCCTCTTGCTGACGCGTTTTCCTCGTGATCGCGTCTCTCCGCGAACGGTCGTAACAGTATGCTATCTCGTCTTTCTGTTTTCTTCAGTTCAACGACCTGGAGCGGTCTAAAGAATGTTTTATCTTAATTCTTCTTACCTGCGAGAGTTCCTGAAAACAGTCTGAGACAGTAGGATTTGGATAGTTTTCAAGCCTCTACTGACTTAAGCTCAAGGACCTTTTTCATATTATCTCTTCTTACGCATCATTGAACGTTTAGTATTTTTCTCACTGCTCTGAATTTAGGTGAGATAGCTGCCGCAGTCCACGATTCAATTCCATAAGTCCATAGTGGCTTAATCATAGCTTTGTACAATAATGTACGAGATTTAAGGTTAAATTGTGATGTTCCTTTGAGGAGCCACCAGAATTTAACCAGTGTATCATTTGCTTTTTGTCTAATTTTATGTATATGCTGTTTCCATGTGAGGTCGATGATGATTTCCAACATTTGTTATAATTTCTTAGCCTGTGATCTGTCCTATGGTAGGTAAGTATGATGTTATCAACGAAGGTAAGAATATTATTATAAATTTTTTTATATGGATTTGATGTGTACATTAAAATTGATGTTGAAACGAGTGAGTCGTAGTACTGCCTCGAAATACGTCAGATTTGTATTCGCCGATTTCAGAAATTTCCTTTAGAATTTTAACGAAGAAGTCAGGCAGTTGATTAAAATTGATGAGATGTCTGCTATCAAGTTTTCTTTTAGAGTTTATTATGTGGTATTTTATTGAAAGCTTCCTCCATATCTAAGAATATTCAGTTGTAGCATATTTGTCTTGGAAGACCTTTAGCACTTTCATCACTAGTTTTAGAACTTGCTCTATCATTCCATGATGCTTTTTGAAACCCAATTGGAAGTGGGGTATGATTTCCTGACACTCTGGCAGGATTTTTGCGTGTATTATTCTTTCGAGAAATTTAGACATGATTGGGTGGAGTATGATTAATTTATAATTTATTGGTATGGCGAAAGGTTCTCCTGATTTGGGAATTAGCATTATTCGAACACATCATCAGGGTATAGGGAAGTATCCCTCCGTAGTATTGAGCTAAACAGTATTGTTATAAAGATTTATATGTATTTGTTATAAAGATCAGATGATTGCTTTAGCTGGTAGATGTTACAACAAGGCTCTTGAAATTAAATTGTAACCTGATGACTTCTTAATATTTATTGATTTAATAATTCTTTTCATTTTTTCTACCGCATTTTGTAGTTTAGTTGCCTGAGTCTTCATACGATATATGTAATTGCAATTTCCATCATTAGTATATATCGCTTGCAAATGATTTTTCACTACCTGTAAAATTTGAGTAGCGTCACTTATTCGTTTCTCCTTTACAACCGAACCAGTTGGGAACACTCGATTTGGATTTTTGATTGATCCGATGGTTTCCCATAGTGTTCGTTAGTTCATTCCTTGAAGGAATTGTTGGGATCTTTTATTGTGGAAGATTTGAAGTTATTTTCTCATCGTTGTGTGTAAAGTAATTTACTATGATTTCGTTATGTCTACGTACGATTTTCTTCCATTTGGCAATGGCTTATTTTCTTTCTCTCATTTTTTGTAGTATTTCTTATAGTATTGCTATGTTCTTACATACCACTCTTTTAGTAGATGGAATACCTGACATGCTGCTGTTTCTAGCAGGACCGTGAATTCTTCCAATGCTAGATCTATTTCTACGGGATATTTCAGCTTATAGTTACAGCTCCAAGTGTTATTGACTCTTTCTTAGATGATATCCTAGTCAATTAATTTGGTGGTTAACACTGTAAATTGTCTGAACGATAATTTGAAATCAAATTCCATGATAAGTGGTAGATGGTCTGATGATAGATCGTCAATAGACAGGCAATAACCTGTATCGAGTTGTAAAACTGAGTTGAAGTTTGCTATTGCAAAATCTAATACAATAGAAATTGTTGTTTCTCTCTAGAAGGTTGCTTCTCCTTGGGACATTATGTCTAGGTTTTGGATTTAAATATATTCCTTACGCCGCGGCCTCTGGGACTTGCCAACCTGAATGCTTCGCGTTTAGATTTCCAGCAACTATATATCTGTTACGTTAGTCGGCAAAAAGAGAGGCGAAGTCTTTCTCTTTCGCTTGATAGACTCGTGAGATGCAGCAGGATCTGATAGTGGTTTGGATTTTGTTCGTTTCAATTTAAACAGATGCTATTTGGATTTCATCGGTATTCATTCCTTCTAATGGAATATGCATAATCTCTTTTGTTTTTTCTTGATTATGATAGCCGTTACGTCGCTAATTTTGCCTGTCGTCGTTTGTATAACGTATATCTGGTATCTTGGTATTTTAAAATATGATCTGTCTCTGTGTCTCTTGTAATAGGTAAATGTCGATATCATGGATGGTTAAGAATATTTGAAGTTCTTCCATTTAGCTTTGTGATTCATCATAATTCTATGTCACTAGCTTGAATCTATTCATTGTGGGAGGTGATTTTAGTTAATAACTGCATGAGCGTACTGAATCGATTTATCATTTATTTCATGAATGAGGTTATCTTATCTGTTGGCTTCTGAATCGCGATATGCATGTCATTAAAGTTGTTATTTTGTTTCGGAAAAGTTTCTTCGATTAAATTCTCTGTTCTCGATATATTTTTAGAATTAGTATTTGTCTGCAAATGTTTCCCTATTATTTCTTCATCCTGTTTATATCGCGTTTGTGGTGTTTGTTTATTTATTCGCGAAAAATCAAATTATCTTGACCTTTGTGGTATTGTTTTTGTAACTAGACTTTCTCTTATCTGGCGACCTTTATATTTGATTGGGTGTGTTCAACTATAATTGACGCATATCGATTTATTTAATCTGTACGGAAGTACGGACTTGAACAATTTTTGGATGGATATGCACGAAAACATATTCTGCGTCTGTATTCAGGTTATAATAACTGTGCGTGCACGCACGCGTGTGTGTATGTGTGTCCATATATTGGCATCTAGAGCACTGCGTAAGATATTAGTTGTCTTTAGTAATGAGAAAGATTGAACTGGAGCAAATTCTATTGTAAATATGGGAAGCAGTTTAGTAGTTCTTTTACCGATTACATTGCTTATGTATAAGATTTCATATCCCTGTTGCTCTAACTCTTGCACTCTGTAGATCCTTAATAATTGCCATTGTTACGTTCTGTGATTCTTTACGTTCAAGACGCAAACCAGCTGTACACATAGAATTAAGTGGATCGCAATAATCCTAAGGAACTGTCATAAAACGAGGCTTTTTGATTTACCGTTAAGGCCGTCAATTGGCATAAAACATCTTCGAGTCAAGAGGTTCCTTGTGGTTATTGCTCCATCAAGTAAAAATTGGGGAAACGTGGATTTTTCCATGTTTCCTGGGATTCCACGCGCAAGCGACCAGTGGTGGAGCAATACCACCGAACAAGAGTTTTTCTTTGCGACAGCATCGTCACCGAACTTCACTGGTTCATCAGCTTTAGAACAGTCAACGTCTCTTTACCGGGTTTCCACCCTTCAATCAGTCACCTACTTAACTTATACCTTACGCACCAGCGTAATTAGCTGCTCTACAAAGTTGTTGGAAATATATAATATCTTTGAACTGTTAATCAAGTATTCTACTCATTAAATCACCTTTATTATCCTAATCAAAATAGGGGATCGATCAGTTCGTGGCGTCGATTGTCTAATTGTAACGAGAATTTACGACTCCCGTTGACACGCTTCCTCGCGATTGGAACGTGTTATTTTACGAGGTTGGAACGTGTAGTAGCTCTTCTTTTGCATCTTTTCTTTTGAGAATACTGATTATATTATAGTACGATATATATCAGGATAAAATGTCTGAATGTCTTGATTTGGTTTCCAATGGTTTTTAATGTATACGAGACCTCCATCACTCGTGTTAATAGATCCGTTAACGATATGTGATCGCCTATGAAAATAGGCGGGGGGAGTTGGTTTTTGTTGGCAACTATTTGAATATTCTTTCCTGAGGCACATTTGTAAGAAATTTTTCTGTCCTGAGATATTCTGTAATACTTCAAATCTATCTGGAGTTGTGAGCTTATCGTTTATTAACCATTTTATAATTGATGTATTTCCCAACATCTCATATGTTGATATTATTTCTGTTTGGAGTGAGTGGAAATTTTTCTTGGTTGGAGATAAAGGTAGAAATCGTTTGGCTAGAATTCTTTTCCTCGATGTTTCTGTATCTGTTGTTAGGTCCTGATCGTCTTCTTCGTTGTTGCTAGACATGTTGACGTCATTGTCTTTTGTGTTATATTTTATGCCTCTCATTTGGTTGTTTAGATTTTTTAATTCTTCTTTCCTGTTACAATTATTTTAAATTCTATGCACAGTTTCTAATTAGCCCCAGCTGTTACGCCACGAGGCTTAATATAGATCGTATTTCTAACCGTCGCTCGCGATCCTCCAACGTCGCAGACAGATCCTCTTGTTCGCCCGACGAAAAATATACAATGTCTCGACGAGCGCCTAGTTGTCATCAAGCAGCGAGTTCCAGAAACGTCGATTTCGGTCCGTTATTTTCTTCTCACAAAGAAGTCGGCCTACGTGATCATCGGCACGAGTGGTGGCGTGACCCGAGCGTAGTGGGGGTTGTCTCCCCGAAAAGACAAAGAATTGATCTAAGGGCAATCAGTCCAGTTTGAAAAGTCTAACTGCATACATCGAGAGCTCTGACGAATAAAGTCGCTTAGTCTAACGAAATCACTGAGAGATATCGTAAAGTCGGGTCGAATTTCTGTAATGCATTAACTGTATTCATCGCTAAATAATTTGTGATGCTTTTATTATTATACAATTTATTGTTGAATATACACGCTATATTAACCTGTTAACACAGTGTTAAATTCATTGAACCACCCCTGTTATCTTAATCGAAACAAGGGGAACGACTAATTCGCAGCGTCGATTATACGAATCGTGGCGAGAATTTACGCCTTGCGTTTTCCTTGCGACCGCGTTTCTCCGCGAACGGTCGTAACACCAGCTTTTGACGCTTCCGAATTGGAAGGCTCGATTGAGATCATGTGAATGTTGAATGTATCGAACTCCCCATTTCCGTAACGATTCCTCTATTACTTCCAATATAAACACTCACGTTCTTTCCGCAGTATGTCCGTACGAAATAAAATTTGTATGCACCTCTCCCGCGCAATAACGTAATAAGAATATTTTCTGGCTCGAGACCAGTCGTTAACACGTTGAATGGGGGTCACCGATGACCGGCACTCAACTTCGTCGTGATTAGTAGAAATACATAATTTGAACAAATGTAAATAGTTATAAATTTTTATTATTAGCATCGTTACTACAATAGTGTGACGAAATTAATGCAGTATAAAACATATATAAACAGTTTTATTTATACATGAAATATAGTTCTATTATGTGCGCCCCCAATCAAACATGGGAAAACCTCGCTTTTTCTGTTTTACTTTAATAAACAATACTTTAATAAACGTTTCGACTTGAAAGATGTTTGATGGCAATTAAGGATCTTGACAGAATAAGTATGACCGACGGATAGATTATGGTTTATGGTAGGTCCCAGAACGTAACAACATAGAGGAACTATTTAGCAACGCGAAGAAACAATATGAGATGCTCATGAGATGAGAATCGAGCGAAATTGCACTGCAGCGCCATGGAGGTCACCGGTAATCTCAGTGAAATAAATTCATTAATAATGATTATACACCGTAACATATCTCTTGTAGGTAATATTTCAACATTATATGTATCGCATAATAAAAAATTCATCGTGGCGCCACGGCTAAACCTTGTACAACTGGCGTGGCATTCAACGTGTTAACCGTAACACTAACCGTTTGAGTCCCAGGGGCCATTGAAAATACAGGTCGAAAAATGGCGAACAGCGCGATAGCGCTTGTCTTAATCGATTGCGAGGAGAAGCAAGCGGCGTAATAGCATTCGTAATATATTTGTTATTTTATGAAATACATCTATATTATTATATATGCGTACTATTAGTTTATAAATATTTCGAGTTTTGTTCAATAAAAATTATTGAGAAAATAACAATGAAATATTGTACGAAATACGTACGCTCAAACGGCTAGTACCATCGCGCCATGTCGCATTGCACATTGATTTATTGTTAAAACTTTCATTTTTTAATAAATCAAGCGCGCTACTGAATCGACCGGATCAAATTCTTACCCATGCTCAAAACACTAATCAAAAATTTTCATTATTTATGAAATTTTGAATTTTAGATACGATTGTAAAAAGTTTCAGGTTATCTGAATATAAACATTTAAAGACAAGTGTAAAAATATAAAAGCGTAGATTCAATTTTTCAATCAGCGCTATGTATAATACGTATTTTTATATTTGCACGTTTATATATTATTCAAAATGCCGAATATTCTCAATGTAAAAGTGAAAAATTCATGATTGTGTATAAAAGATGGCATTAAAATATGAAAAATACGTACTTGTTTCGTTCTTCTTTGTATCGGTCGTTATAATCTGGGTATTCGATGTAGTCGTAGTTTTCGTTGTCGTTGTTTCTGTAACAAAATAAATCCAACATATTATGTATGTTAAATTTGTTATCTATAAAGAAAATACTTTGCATTGAAGATAGTATACTTAATATTTACCTATTTCATCAATACTTCAATATACATATAAGTGTATTTCTTATGCACACATTCAATTTAATTGTAAAATTTATTTTAATGTTGAGGACAGCGATATATATGTTAGTTCAATATTCTAATTGTAATGATCATTATATGAAAAATCAGAGACACTTACTGTTGAGAATTTCACTAGTAGTATTTTCTTGTAAACTACTTCTATAAATTCGTCGTTTTGGAGAGCCAATATTTTCCCTGCAAAAGAAGATATGTAATTTTTATGTGATTTACATTATTCTAAAGCTTTTATCTCGATTTAAATATGACAATACAGTTTTAATATATTTATATGTCGGAGATGAAAGGACATCGGAACCTTTCTTTTGGAATTTTCGGGAAGATCCCCAATACTTTAGCCTAGATATTTTATCATAGCTGTACTTAAATAATGAAACTTAGAAGTATTTGTTTATGATTTAATCCGATTATGTTTGTACGAGATTTATGACAGTAGGCTTGGGCTCGAAATGACACAGCTGGTCGCTAAACGTAGCCACGGTCACGGGATGGACGTTTTTACCTAACAGAGATATGGAGTAGATGTATAGCTCTCCTTAAAAATATAGTTGACCCGAGTGGTACAGAGAGGTATGGAGAAGAGTATATAAGTGCAGTTCCACTTGGACTGAGACGAGTAAGTTGAGTTCTACTTGTACTGTGGACAAGTAAGTCGAGTTACACTTGAATTGTGGACCAGTAAGTTGAGTCCGGCTTAGACTTCGGAAGAAAAACGCATTTGCTATCCCGTTGGCCATGGATTCGTTATTGAACCTAAGATCATTGTCATTAGCATCTCGAGTATCTAATCGCCACTAATCATATTTGCACCAGTAAATATCATCCATATTGTATAACAACAATGGCTAATTCAAATGAAGATTCGTTAAACACCACTAACCCCAATGAGAATTCGACATATATGTGTTACAAACGAAGTCCACAGAATATATAAAGCTGGTTTTGCACGGACAGTGCAATGTCAGCATTACACACCTCTTGCTATTTGGCAAAGTCAAAAAAAAAAAAAAAAAAATTGAATGGTGAACATGGACCGCTGTAATGCGAACAAAATTGGCATTACCCACCACTGCGTGAGCAGTTTTAGGAACTATTTCTTTCGTTCTTTTTTTTTTTTTTTTTTTTCGAATTTTGCCAGATTTGAAGTGGTCATTGTGTGTGCAGTGCAGCGCTAAGTTGTTTTATCCATTTCAATCATATTATTTCTTTCGAAGCGAAGTATTGTTATTGGATTAGATGTACAACAATGCCCGGTCGTCGGCAGCCAATCGACTACTCTTTCGGCGATGGAAGCTGGATGCCAACGCATGAAAAACACTCGGTATAATAGTTCTCGGCCGCAACTGTGGCCTCGTACACGATTTGTCGATATTATCGGCGTGAGTTCCTATCGACCGTAAATTTTCATATGTATATCTAACCCAGTACCGATACATATTTCGTTTTAAATGGAACGGCTTGACTGAAGAAAATAAAATAGAACCAGCTCAGTGCGCTGTAGCCCACATGAATCTATAATTATATGCAATATCCACTTCAGCTTGATAAAGTTTGGAAGGAAATAATAGTTCTCGACTCTGCTCACCCAGTGGTAGGCAATGTCAATTTTGCTCGTGTTACATTGAACCATGTTTGTTATTCAACTATTTCTTTGTACTTTTCTATAAACCAGACAAATGAGCCATCAAAATATCCCAAATTGAAAAAAATTGTAAATTTTTATTTTTTTTTTTTATAAATTAAAATAATTAGTAATTTTTTACACAATATGGTTCGGAAGGTCATTAGGAATGAAACGTATATATTTGGAACTGGCAAAAGGTTGTGCGTCATTGTTAAAAAACAAAAGGCATAAAAGTGCGAAAAACGGGTTCTGTTAAAGCACTGAGGTAAGCGTCCTGTAGTTCGATTTGTAACGAATGATAGCATACGAATAAAAATTTTAAAGACTATTTAGGAACGATCCGATAATAGTGAGTGGTATAACATGATTTATTCTCGAATATACGATATATTCGACTTAGCAAGCTAATGCACGCGTTACTATGACGCGTGTATAACGCAATTTAATAATTATCAACTGAATAATATTTCAGGACGTTCTCTTAGTGATACAATGTCTACTGCTGTACAGTTTATAATTAATTTCGTACTAGAAAAGAATGAAGAATGTCGATTTTCTTTAAGATTTTGTTACGCAATACATACGCGAAGAAAAGCTTGATCTGTGATACATAAAAAATAAACTGTTTGAATATTTTGACTAATAATGTGAAGATTGATTTTATTGGGTTAGCAACTAAATCATTGCGGATTTTGTCATTAGCACCCAATGACACAATCCGCAACCAATTAGTTGCCAACCCAATATAATCCGTTTTCTTATCGTCAGAGACAAAATTCTATCCAACGACTGATAAGAGCTGTTGCAAAATGAAGAAACGGAACGTCGCAGTCTAAGCTAGACTAAGATTATTTAATCGAAGTTCTTATATAATTTTTCAAGATATTGGATGTTCAAAATTATCTGAATTGCTTTTTCCATCTTCATCATTTAATATATTATCTAATTTCATATTGTTTCTCGACATCTTCATAAAAAGTAATAACGCATTTAAGAATGACAAAAATAACAGCTAAAAACAGTAAGATCATCACGCATGCTCATTGTATATCATCAGTAAGACCGCGGTCATTCTTATCGACGACTTTGTTAAGCTTGTCTTTTATGATGCACTAAAAATATGCATCAAATTACAGTACCTTATCGATTTGATATCGAATAACGGGTTTTGTTCTTTATACGAAGAAACTTTACTTTTCGAGACACGTCGATTGTGCATGAATCTTATTAATATAATTTAAAAAATTCTTAATCAATAATTTTAACTGCAATTTTTAATCAATAAAAATTAAAATACGGATCATAATACGAATGCCATATGAAAAGTGGTATAATGTGTTACTCCCAGTTCATTATTATACATATTATACACATTCACGCGTAAGAGAAGTTACAAGATTAAAAAAACTCTCATCCACTACAGAACAATTTGGTGTCTTATTTTTTGTTCTCAAATAATTTGAAAAAAGGTAACTCTTTAGATCCCAACAATGTTGCTATCAAAAATCTACATGCCGATAATCAAATTTCAAAAAATTTTGATGCATCTTTGTTAAGGTATAGAGAGGATTTGGAAAAACAAATAGTTTAAAATTTATTTACAAATTGTTCCACTCTACACGTGCGTTACTCTCTGAAGGATTCGATAACCCACTCGCTTGGTTGTTTGTTTGCTTCTGATGATTCTAATCACTTCTAACGGTTTTTAATCGCTTTTGTCTCAACTGAGAGCTGAATGTTCTTCAACGCTCACATACACTTACACACGTACAGTATAAATGTATCATCTGCTTAACAATCTTCTACAAATTTTTTATGGTTTCACGGAAAACGTTCAAATACACAACAAATTGCATGGAGACATGTTCAAACATTCGCAAGTTTAATAGTGTATCAAAAATCATTCCATTATCATTTATTGATGCATCGTCTGGAGGTTACAGTATTATTTTAATAGCATGGATTGAAGCATATGAAATATGTAAAGCTAATAATCAGCAGCACAAGTTCGTTACATTTGATCAGCCATTTTATCTAAAAGCTCGAGAGATCATAGTTTGTTCCAAAGTAACCGCAAATGAAAATAGTTTGATTCGGTAATTATTAGGCTTGGTAAGTTTCATGCGCTACCATTCCTCGGCTCGGTCGGATTAGTTGGGAAAGGGACGGACTAAAGCAAGCTTTTTGTTAACTATACGCCGAAACCTCAGCTGAAAAAGTTTTTTCTGATCATACATTTTCAAGGGCTGTTAGAAGTCACATTCTCGCTCAAAAATGTTCAAGCAGATATTTTATAATGGTAGAGATTGGCAAAACAGCTCGTACAAGTAAAAACAGGAAATTGGTCGTTATAGTTCGAATATATGCAACAAATGTAGCCATATTTTCACGCAAGTGCACATAATTCCTATGCGAAATTGACCTATGTATATTTAATTGAGACACGCTTGAATTTTAAAAAGTAATGGATTCTTTTGAATTTGATAAGTTTAATGATTTAAGTTATTTGACAATTAAACGTATTGAAAGATGTCGATCGGTCATTTGGTCAGATACGATTATTGAACATATGCTCACGAGGCCAATAAAATACAGAATTAACAAATAGTATAGCAAAGTATAGCATATATAGTATAGTATATACTAATAGTATAGTATAGTGTAGCATAACAAAGAGCTATTTACGAAAACAGACTTTGTCCATGTTTGTTGTGATAGAAGTCATAAATGCGAGAAAAAATTTTGCCATTTATCGTCTTCGATTTCCGAGCAATGTACAGACACTATAACAATATCCGTAAACACAGCGGGTTCGAAAAAATCATTTGAGTTTTCTAAAATGTGTAATCCGTTCCTTGTAATAAATAGAATCCTTTGTGTCAGTATTTATTTTAGAAATTTAAATAATAAGATATGTCTTATATGACGTCTATTTGTTAACTAGGTATATACATGACACTGAAACATCATTTATTAATAGTAAACGAGAGATATAAAAAATCAAAAATCAAAAAATTAAACAGTATGAGCTTAGATATAATTTTTAAAAGAGTTGATTATGGTACTTGCTTATATGGTTGCTGAAATAATGTAAGTTCGAGCAATCTCAAAGTGCAAATTCAATTTCAGGTGCGTTTGCAGCCGCACCACCACTTCGCAGCTGCATGCTATCTCGATTATATACCAGAACTTTATAACTTTTATCAAAGCGCACAAACGATTAGTTGGAAAATTTAAAAACAGTTAATCCAATTCTTCCCCTACACTTTATGAAATTTTCAGCTTTTAATATTATTTAGAGCTACGGTGACTTTTTGAAAAAAGAATTTTTCTCGGTTCCAGATTAATATAGTGCAAGAAACTGCTTTTGTAAATTCGTCAAAATATAGCAGTTATTAATTAGTCTTTTTAGCAATTCGCTACGATAAAAATTAAAAAGGTTATTCCATTTTTTAGAGGTTTTAGACAGTTTAATTTAAGAAAATCACTTCAAAATATCGAACCATTTTGCACAAAAAAATTACTCTCTACAATTTTCCCCGATTTAAAGTCTAATTCGACTGGATTACCAGGCAGCTCAGCGGTGTGGAATGCTAACATTGCCCGGGCAAAGCAGACTCTGCACGTCATGCGGATTTCACCCGTAGCACATAGATGCATATATATGTATACATATACATACAGACAGAGTGAGTTATCTAAGAGTTGAAGTTGAAATATTTTTGATACTAGTAATTACATTATTAGCTTTTCTATAGATAGGCGTGTAAATATCATCTGAAGATCAACTTTGTTTCTTTAATAGGATCATATATTTTTCAATACTTTAATCGACGCGGTTCGAGATTCTTTACAAAAAATTATTAATCCACTTATATCGAAAAGCTATTAGTTTAATAGATAGTTTAATTTTTCTTTGTAAAACTTATGAAGGACAAGGAAAACAAATACAGAAATGCTTACGTTTTTTCTTGTCTTTTGTATGTTAAATTTGACAAATTAAAGGTAATATATCTGCCAAACTATAGTTAAAATATAATTTCTCGACATAAATAGATTTATACTTTTTTTAATAAGAAATGCCAAGATGGTTCGATTAGTGCATTAAAAAATATGTAGTTTCATTTAAAAAATGAAGTTGGTCATAAAATCTTCCTCATTACTTAACCCGTAAAGAAATAAATCGCACTGTATGGTATCCTTTTTTGAACTAAACAACTTTTATTAAAACATCCTTTTGATAATTTTAATGCCTCGCGATATTTCATCCTTTCCAGTTAAACAAAACAGTCTACACATTGCATATAGCAAAATATGAATATAAAATAATTACTTTTATTACTTTTATTATTATTGTTTAGTTATATTGTAGTTTAGGTTCAGAATATATCATAAGAAGGTTGGTGCCTTCTTCTTAGTTTCTTACATTATAGTAGAGTCTTACATCGAGTTCTTAATTCCTATATGAATTAAAATATTAGCAAATAATATAATATGAAATATAAATATAAAACATAGTTGATATTTTAACCATGCTGTGTCCTTTGAATAATTTTTGAATTAATACATTTTATTTTTTTTTGTTCACATTTCTTAGGTTCCTAAAAGGATATGAAATAATTGTTGAAATTTTATTTCAATTTACTGTTAAAGTTTATTTAAAAATATTCTAGGCTGTTTTACTTGGAAATAATTGTTGTTATACATAACCAATACAATGCCTCGAAATAAATCCCGTGATTGAAACAATAAGAGCTACTGCACTGTCATTTCATGATTTACAATTAATAATTGTAATTCGTTAACAAATATCGGGAAAATAAGGTAAAACGACTTACTGATTTAAACCGAGTTTCAAGTGTTCTCCAGCGTTTCGTAAGAGTGCATGTGCTTCGCTGTTCGTTAAATCCCGGGTAGTTCTTCCATTTATACTACTAATCAAATCACCCTCTCTCACTCCCTGTTGAGCCGCTTTGCTGCCTGGATTAACCTGTAACGAAAATTCATATTTGTACTTTAATTAGATAAATAACATTTGTGAACCGCGTTTCATGTACTTCAATTTGTTTTTTATTAATTTAAGTAAGTGTAATATGAAATTTAGACCTTTTTCCTTTTTCTTGAAAAAAAATTATAAAACACTGTTCGCGTTAAATAATTTATGCCATTAGATTTTGTAATAGCATTATATTGTATTTCATAACTATTCACAATATTATATCAAGAAGTTCATCTAACTTTTGTGCCAAAAATAAATTCAAATTGAAGTTCTTGTAGCATTTCACAAAAATTATAACAGTGATAATATCGTTAAAAAATATCTATATATTTATCGCATAATACTGGATATTAACGAAATTTAAATTCAAAAGCACTATCGAAAATTTCGATTCGAAATTAGACTTTTATCGAAAGAAGATTTTGATATAGGTATTTTCAAATTTTAGTCAACTCATAATTTCGAAATATTATATGTGATAACATTTCTGAAATGGAAAATAAAATAAAAATTGTAAAATTTTGAAAAAATGTTTCACAATAATTAATAAATAAAGTAATGTATACGTGAAGTTTTACAAAACGGAGATAAATTTTTTATGGTTATTTATCAATAACAGTGTGAGTGTGTGTGGGCGGGGGGGTTATAATTGTCAAATCCTCCTCCTCCTCCTCCTCCTCTCCCCCCAACCCCCAATCCCATAGTCAAGATATCACTACAGATATTTATTATACAGATATTGACTAATCCCATTCCCAACTGGTGAGTGTCCTTTTTGCAATGTCATTTAACCATAATTAAAGGTGATATTTTTACATGTGTAGAAACGATTTCATCAATGTGAACGCTATTGTTAAAATAAATGATAAATATACGTGTTTCCCATCAAATTGGTAGCCAAACTGTATATAAAATTGAACATTATAAGTTTGGTTGGTGGTTGAAAATGCGAAATTATTTATTATGAAAGTCAGACAATTTCCTGTGCTATATTCTCTCAGTTGACAAGTAAATTTCTTCCATTTTGGATAACGTAGAAATAATTACTCATTTGTTTTAGAGGTTATGGGTATCATGCATAAATCGATAATTTTAATAAATATGTAAGTATCTTATTACTGTCTAAGATATCGTTTTTTGAAAGTGAATCTCTACTTTTATTATAAAAAATTAATTGGTTCAACTAGCGAAAGTGAAATTGTTTATCAATGGATAACTTCGTGTTAACATTAAATAGTGATATAGATTATTAATATAGGTAACAATTCTATATTTCGAATTAGTTTTAAAGTTGATACTATTTTATATTTTATAAACACAGCCTATTGATATGAATAAGTGAAAAGTCTTATTCGAATTGAAAGATACAGGGAAAATAGATATTAACTAAAGTGAAAAGAAAAAAGAATTATAGAAACAAGTTCATGATCAGACGAGAATGACATTTTAAGTGATACTAGCTTGAGGTTTATGATGCAAAATATATAAATAATGAGAAAAATATCTCAAAAATAAGAAAATTATTTAAGATTTTTATAATACATTAATTCAGCAGCAACTGCATTCAGTGTTCATAAAAACACACTCTTTCTGTACAAAAATCAGTGTACAATAAATTTAGATGTTTTAAAGGTCTATAAAATAGAACCAAAACTTTCAGCATTTGCCTATATGTTTTAATTATATAACACGCGAAATTTTAAATATCTAAGAAAACGGAGTTGCCTCATCATATTCTTATAATAAACGATTCAATTGACGAACACTTTTATAATGTATTAGATTACCCCAAAAGTTTTTTTCGTTTTATAAGAAAATAATAGATGCACAACATTTTCTTGTTTTATATTACTTTACTGAATTACTTATGATCCATTTTGTAAAACAAAAAATGTTGTGCATCTATTATTTCATTACAAAACGAAACAAACTTTTGGGACAACCTAATGCGTAAAAGATTAGTAATAAGTATATTATGTGACAGTGTCACACACTCAAGGAATCATCTGATTAGTAAATAAATAGACCGAACACTCTAAAGTCCACACCCGTTGAAACAATGGATTAACGAGACCCCCTCCAAAGGGACTAGATCCTCGGTAGAGCGACCTTCCAAAACGAGCGTAAATACAGTCTATTGTGATACTTCGAATCTATATATTGTAACCGTTACTCAGTTGGATTTTCTATAATAAATTTGATCTTTGCGTATCAAATTCTATTTTCTTCACCCTATTTGTGAAAGAATCGTTTCATTCGTGCCGCGGCGCGAGGATATCATTTGCGATTTGTTAATTTCGCGATCTTTTGTGCCTCCGACGTGACAACAGCGTAGAAGTGCAGACATCAAATATTTTCCATTAGTGAGTTAACATGTCATCCTCAGCCAACAAATTAATCAATCATTCATTGTGCTAATATTTAGTATTAAATTTATAATATTTATGTTGTTCTGTTAACATATACATAGTTATACATTTTATGGTATTATGGTTTTGTTTTAAGATTAATTTAATATTAATTTAAGAAATTTTCGGTTTTAATGCTAAAAATCAATGATTATAATATTACCATTACATCAATAACATTATCTAAAAATAAAATACTCAGTACTCTGTTTAACGTATCTTACAATGTTGTGTATCTTCTAAAAAACGTAGAAAACCTAAACTCAAAAGATTTAAAAATAATCATTAAATGACAGCTTTAAGTAACAAAATTCTTTTATTGACCATAAATAAGTAACTTGAGTCAGAAATCTAGTAAAACTTATTATTATTAATATCAGTAATAATAAAATATATATTACTTATGATGTTAATTTACGGTATAAACCTTCACAGCCTAAACAAACGTGTCAAATACTGACAATGACTCCCGAAAATATTTGAATATTTAGAATCGAAAACTTTTAGAGAGAGATGGAGAGAAATATATTAAATGCTACACAAAATTTTTCCAAATTTTATTGAACATATAATAGCTACGATATATTTATTGCAAACATATGTATATTTCATCGAAGTGACAAAAATACTCGATACAATGCGAATAATCGTGTTAAACGTATAATTTAGTACTAAATTATAGTCTCACTGTAATTTAATAATACAGTGCATAATTGACTGCTCAAATAAATTTATGATCCTCACAAAATATATCTTTGTAGTAAAAAACTTGTAATATCTACAATGGTTTGCGAAATTGTATTTGAACACTTAACATAAAAAACGTATTACATATATATCGTATATATTATATAAAACATCTTAACATTTTATTAGCACTATAATAAGATACGAACGTCATGATTATACACTCCTCCAATTGCTCGCTTATCACGATCGGATAACGATGACGGCCGGCCAATACTTTTCTTCTTCCCATAATCTTCAACATTTTTTACGAAATTGTGTATTACTCTATGACTTCTTCTTATTACTTTCGATATTTTTGCTACTGATAACCGTTGCTGTTTTAGTTCAAGAATTTGCTTTTTTCAGACTCGTTTAATTCTTTTCCGCGTCCCATGCTTACAAATTTATATAATATTGTACTGTAATCTTTACTCGTTGATAGATCATGAACTAAATTTCTAAACATATAAACACAGTGTGTTATCATTTCAACTTTAGTATGGAACAGTTCTTCTTTGTTGTATACAAATATCTACGACATTGTGACTTATTTTCAACGAACCGTATATTCTGAACCCATAATGCTTTCATATACGTTACAGACGAAAAACTTTACACGCGTCATTGAGAAATTAAAGATAGCACACCTAGGTTATCTTTTTCACGAACAGTGTAGTAGTAAAATCTGAAATCAACTTGAAAGTTTATTTAAAAATTATAAGATATTTGCGACAGACATTTAGTAAAAAAAAAAAAAAAAAAAGAAAAGGTAATACACGGAACAGAACAGTGGATCTTGACATTCGTATACGAGATATCTCGTTATGAAAGGGTTCAAGATAGTTTCACAGAACCTCACTAAATATTGAAGCTCATTAATATCATAGATAATTTTTATAAGTTTTTATAGTAGATGTTCAGATTCCGGACTTATTTTCCTGAGTTATTGCAAATTTCTGTCTTATCAAAAATTCTACGTTCGTCAAAATATACCTGTCTCTGAAGTGTCCGAAAGGCATGCGAAAGAAAGAAGCCCACTTCATCAAAATTTACTCATTAAACTCTACTTTGGCGTTTAAGATTCTCACCGTGTAGCTGCACTTTCGTTGACCCGACGCTCGAAACTTCAGCATGTTGTAAACTTTCTTCACTACCGGATCCTGTCAATATATCAGCGAGCGATTCGTGACACCGCCTTGTATCTTTCGTTCCTTTTTTCGAAGGTTAGCAAAGTTTCAACGGACGTTAATTGAAAAAGTAGTTGTTTTGGGTAAAAAGGTAGTCTTCTACCATCGAATCTATAATATCACGGGACGTGATTATTTCAATGCTGAAGTAGAAATATTCCAATTTCATAGCTGTATTCAATTTCAGAAATATTTTTTTGATTATTTTGATTTTTTTTTTTTTTTTTTTTGACTGAACTGTTATTCTACTTCTATTAATATTTATTATATATATTATTATTGCTATTATTTCTATTATTATGTATTGAATATATCATTATATGTATTATTATAATATTATATTATATTATATACATAATATATAATCTTATTAACTCAAATAGAATTCGAATATTCATGCACGTGAAACGTAGAAATATATAAAATACACGAAAAATATATAAAACATGTTACCAATGTTTTCGGTATACATACATAACTTTGACATATGAAAAATTATCTACAATACAATATTTAATAATAAATATTCAACGATACTTTTACAATTATAATATGTTATAGTTTGCGTTACGATAAATTTATAAGCACTGTCATCAAGTTCAAGCAGATCACTGATAACATTTGCATATAATACTTGCCTATCTTTTCAAATAATAAGAAAACTTTTTGTACGTTGCCTTTTGCTACATAGTGCATATATCATCGTCTACTGTCTTTTACTATACAAGGTGGATGTAATAACTTTGATCACCTTCTAGAGATATGGGAAAACTTTGTTGACAAAAGACGTACGGTATGGCAGTAATAATTTTCTTGCAAGGTGACCTCCATTCTTTCTTCATTGTTTGCCATATCTTTTTGTTCCTAGTAGAATGGAGGATCTTTAGACGATTATGTTTAGACAAAGTCATTTTACAATAAATAAAACATGTTCGTTTGCATCGATGCAACTTTGCAATCATCGGATTGCCGAAGTCCGTGCACTTATCCGGAAGTATCGGGTCGTACGATGTAATGAGCTTTTGACTCACATCTTGTAATATTCTCCCTGCATTGATCATTGCAAATGGTTACACGTGGATATTTGTATCACGAAGCGAAACATAACAGAAACGTAAGAGAGCTTCCCATTATACTCGGTAGAATCTTCCCGAATCGATAAATACGACATAGTGATCCAATTTCGTAGCCAGCTCGTTCTTCTCATATAACACCACTGGATTTCTTTTTGTGGAGAATATTAAGAAATACTAAATAATATGTACAGAAGCTAATACCACTAGATATAGGACAAATATTCATTGCAACATGTACCATAAACAACCCAGAAATGACAACAAGCGGTTTCGGCAATCTTACGATTTCAACGTTGCATCGATGCAAACACTCATCATTTCAAACGTTTATTATGATGTAAGATTTGTTATCCTTTTATGTATTGTCGAATGTGCTTCTATTAGGAATCGTAGAAGTCGTCTAAACATTTTCTAAAGTATAAAAAAAAGTATGTAAAGTGGAATAAAAAGTGAACAAGCAAAATTTAAATTTAAAAATATGGAGGATCCTTAAAATTTCTGAAAACCTTTCACATACAAAAAATTATTATATTATGGCCATCTTTGTACCGTACAACTTTTATAAGCAAAGTTTTTGTATACTTCTAAAAAGAACAGAGATATTTAAGGTGATCAAGGTTATTGCTCCACCATTCATTAATACATTAGTTCATATTATAAGCTACTACACTTAACGTTTAATCAACAATTGAAAATTTTAAATTTTCGTGTGATCCACAGTTGACAATTTAATGAGACGAATGTATCACATAGGTAGAAGATATGCAATATATTCTTGCATGTGTTTTTAAATATAAATTCAAAATAAGGAATATATTCTTATAATCTTATAATCATATTCTATAATGACATTACAAATATCTAGGTTTCTATCTAGGTTTGCATTCTATAAAAATATATATTTGCATAAATATCTGCAATTTACATCAGACAAATTGTTTAAAATATTGAGAATTATTTTTAAAGATATATTGCTTTAGGAATTATATAAAATAATATTCGTTTAAAAAATTGGAAAGCTTTAATTATTTAAGAACTGTAATATATTTATAGTAATTCCGTATTTGCTGGTATTTTCAAATAAAAGATATTTCACCATAGTGATTAATCTTCAACAAATAAGAGATACGAAGAAAATATGCTAAGAATGTTCACGTTCTTTAGGATGCTATGCTATTTCTTAATCGAACTTTCGATTATCCGATATTAGCTATACAATTCGAATTCAATTAATCAATAATACTCTACCCCTAAACCTTTTTCTTCAATTTTTGTCGCATTCTTATCCTGATTCTATCGAACACAGATTGAGAACAAAACTTTCATCTTTGTAACGGTTGTTAATTATTGCAATAACTCTAATATATTAGCCAAAAGCATCTTAAGAAGATAATAACTTTTCAACAAAAAGTAACTACAGCATTTTACACTTATGACGCTTACAATATTTACAAATCAAGGTTTCGTGTAACATATCAATCTTAACTGATTATAAGTTATTTGTCTTTTTAACTTAATCTCATGAATAAATTAGAGATTTTAGTTATTCAAATTTTAATAACTTATATCCATTAAATAATTAATTTATTTAATTCTTTAAACGTAATATGTACTACTTTACTATAAAGAGCTAAAATATCAAAATTCTTTAAGAATATTCACCATAATTTTTGTATTTAATAATCGTAAATGGTCCTATGTAAAAGAAATTTATACAATTTCCTAAATATGCATCTCCGGAATTTTTATTTAATATAACAAATTAAAATTCTTCGCGTCTCACCAAAAACAATAATTCTTGTAACATATTATCGTAGAATTCCTCCGATATTCATCAAATTACGCTACGATTAACCTTTAACAGCTACACAGAAACTAATATTACGAGCGACTAAATAAATCAAGATAAATTTCTTATCTCATCAAATTCGTGCCATAGAAGCACATAATTTCTTCTTAGTATCCCAGAGTCTTTAATCCAAACAGGTTATTCGATAAATTCAAGCAAATTGCCATAACAGGCTGGGAATATGTATCACGAAGACGCTTATCTTCCCTTTAAATGACACCTGTACAAGGTTACGTTTATACACAAGTATATTTCATTGATGAATGTTGAACTTATCGTTTATGTAGGGTGTTTTTTTTTTTTTTCGACGTCTACAGAATTAACACGTTGGTCGCCGCGTCACCCATATTTATGTGACGAGTATACTTCCGTGGGGACCCCGTCACCCAAGTATTTATGACGTTCTTCTTGTTCGAGTTAATTAAATATACGATATTATATATAGGATATACAACATAAAAATATTAAAAACATATTGTACCATGCTTTTTATTAATTTATATTCTGGATAAAATATTACATTATGCTATATCGCATGGTATTTGTTAAAACATTCCAAACACATTTGGGGTGATTTTGGACACTTCGAACAATAGTTCTAGACTTCGTCATCACTACTTTCCTCGCTTTCAAATATATTTTTACGCTGTTTACTGAACATTTTGAGAATGAAAAAATCATTGATGTACGTCTCACAAGTATGCTTCTCGACTAAATGAAAGATCTGAGATATCTGGCATGAGATCTCTCGGAATACTCTACCTGGAAAGCTTATCGCTTTCTCCATTTCAGAACTAAATAATCTTTTCTTTACAATTTATCGAAGGCGATAAACAATGAATTTCCGCTTGCCGCTCTATTTACATTCTGCGTACCGGCGGTTGGATTTGGACCCCGCAGGAAACTTAGCCGAATCACGCTGGACGACCAACGGTTAATCGGATTAACCTCTGGCTAATGCATTGAGATAATCATTTAGCCTTAAATTATATCGGCTCCATAATCGTATTATTTCCTCTATAATAGAGTTTATCTGAAGACCTTTACGAATTTCATCGCTTCGAACTTATCGAACTATCATTCTGAGTATATTTTTGACTATACACTTTTAAGCTTTACCATTGTCACGTCCCGCGCCCCGCACGACCCGTAACGCGAGACAAAATTGGAACGTACCTAATAAAATTTACCTAAAGATATTAAGAAAATTTAAAATTGTAAATAAGGTAGGTAGTTCGAACAAACATTGGGGATCTTCCCAAACATTTCAAAAGAAAGGCTCCGATGATCTTTCATCTCCAACAGATATAAATAAACGTAGCGACTTAGAACAGTTAGTTATCATCATTTTGTCAACCGAAGAGTGTTACATTCGTCAGTCTGTCAGTCGATTGACAATATCGAAATCAAGTAAGATTTGAATAAATCGTTGCATATTGATAATTTATTTCGAACAACTTTAATCCTTTCCCGTGCCAGTATTCCCGCACATAGCAGGTTAGCCGAAACGTGGAATTTATTGCTAGTTGCATTAAACGCTAGTTAACGCTACCCATGTGCATGCAATTTGTTGATTAGATGGTATCATTACGTTCAAGCAAACGCGACAATTCAATAAAACGTGACAACCATGTGACTTTTCACTGCTATGTCCCACAAGTGGAAGTCATATGTCCAGTTTGGTTTAATAATAAACTTATATGTAAGTAACTTGTTTTCTAAACTTAATTCAGATATGAAAATATTTCTTTCTTCTTGAATCGAATTTGCTGAATCTTTTTGCGTATAGATTAGCTTCGTGTTAGCTTGGAGTGAAGACGTAACGCAAAGTATTTAACCAGTTGGGTCTGGGACGCAATCCATTTACGATATGTAATGATGTTCGTCCTTAACGTGGAAGTGATGTGATTACGTATATCAGTATATTTCTTTTTCCACTAATTTAGTCGGTGCTCTAGCGATCGTATGTGCTGTTGCAAGAATGTTGGTAAAATCTTAGGATCTTCATCGGTGGCTAGAATTATTGTGTCATCCGCGAACATAAATAAAATAGTTTCGTAGCTGGTCAAGATATCAGTTATATACATATACAGTGTACGATGCAGACCAGGAAATATTACCTTGAAGGAGGCCAGCACTGATAGCGTATAGGTCAGAAATAGTTTATATTGAACAAAGAATATTCTATTTTCCAGGTATGATTTAATAAGCGATAGCAAACTATTGCTTAAGTTTTAAGTGTAGAGGATAATTGGCCATGTGGTTAAATGACCAGACTACTTGATGTTGAAAACCGTCAAATATATTTTAAAATATTTAATAAATACATGGAATGTTCGCTAAGACACTCGGCACTAACGCATTCGCTAAAGAATGTGTATAGATCGCTAAGAAGATCGCTCGAGACTGAGAATGATAAACTGGTCACCTTACGATCGCGTTCGTTTATTTATACTGGTCGGGGGAGTGCCGAAAAATTCAAATTCAACTTTGTTTGACGGTTACACGTAGCGGCGACATTTTTTTGCCCGGAGTTTATTTATTATTACATTATGTATGTCCTAACGATGTTGATACTCCGAGGCAAAACAACAACTTGATTCGAATTGTCCTCTAACTCATGAGCCGCTACAGAAGTTTCAACAATTTAAGGATTTGCAGATGTTATTGCAGTATATAAAGTCACATAAGAACTTAAAGCGATATTTGATTCATTACATTGCAACGTATTGTGAAGTTATTCAGTGAATGGCATTTTTTCTAAGGGACTCTTCACCCCTGTGCCGTTCGCTTTTTGTATAACTGGAAGGGGAACAAATTGAGCTTTTGTGCCTTTTCGTAGCTTTTCAGAGAAAATAGATTTTGTCCTCTTTAAACGAGAGGCTTGAGATGTAAGATTAGAATTGGCCTTGAGATGTAGGATTAGAATTTACAGTGATTTTGTATTAGTTGTTTAACTTCCTTAATAATTGCATTAAGTTTTTTCTTGTTCATGATGATTTGTGTCTTTGTCAGATATATTTTACTTTGCGTTTAATTGTTTGAAGAATGTACTGAAATTAAGCGTTTACTTGTCTAATATCACTGAAGTGTTTAGTAGCGAGTCATCTAACCTCTTGGTATTGGTTATGGTTAATTCAATATGCTCAGGATTTTTTACCGGAATATTGCAATTAATGTTTTCCTCTAGGAACTTCTTGAAGAGTGAGCAGTTCGTAATTTTATCGCAGAGGGGAAGCGTTTTTGCAGTGAGCACAGGTTTGTATAAGTAGGTATGCGAGATTGTCGAATGGTGAGAGCTGAGATCTAAGCTGAATTCGATCTTGAAACGAGTATAATTTATTACTTTAATAACTGAAAAATCTAGCAGTGAAGATCTGTCGTACGCAGATGGCAAGTACGTGACTTCATCTATGGGTAGGACACTAAATGACCTAGGGTCGTATCTCTAGGAGAGCATATCTTGGAGTCCCATAGAATATACTTGGCATTAGAGTCACCATCAGCGAGAAATTTATTTCTTAAGGATTTGGAAAAATCGGAGTAATGTCTTTCAGTGAGTCGGTATTTAGGGAAAAAAATTGCTGCAGTAAACTGCGGATAGATCAATTTAACCTTGAGAGGTTACGATGGTTGCTGTGGTAGATTGTAGATAAACATGTTTAGTGCTATCATAAAAATGATTATAGCGGAGCCGCCATGACCTTCGCTCCATGGATATTTGGTATCGTAAACAGCATAGGATGGTATTTTCACGTAATTTTTATCTGTTAACACTAGAACTACCGATAGTTAACACAAAGCTATTTCTACCAAAACCAGTGAAAATGACTAATCTTTAAAAAATACGTAACAATAGAATATTTTTATATTTATTGATTTATTACTTTCTTACAAGAGGAATTCCATGTTATGTAGTACATTTTTGGTATTATTAACCCATCTGGGACCATGATCCCTAAATGACGATCGATACATTTATAAAATTGTAGAACCAGTCATTTTAATTGGTATGGTATTTCTAGTGTTAGCATCTAGCGATCTAGCGATCGATCCGGAATTTTTCTGATAACTGATATCATCATATCGAATGATACGCAGTAAAAATTTTAAAAACGCGTGGCAAGTTTTACAAAACGAGAAAACTGTTTAATTGGAGTTCGATAAACAGATTGCACGACCCTTTTACACTTTGACAAGTATCAGTCATTTTGACTGCTATTGGTACAAGTAGACTTGATACAAAATTATTTTGAGTTTGAATACATAATGTTACGTCGGCCGACTCTCTACCTGGACAGGGCCTTGCATCGCATATGGCAACCATATGTCTGCACCTGCTTATTGCGTACTCTAAAGAATCTCAAGGACCTTTTCTATGAAAGCATTTTCTAAGATCTCTGGTTTGTGTCCGGAAAACACTTTAAAATTAGTTCTTTTTCACACGTGCGATGCTTCCCACCACCAACTTTCTATCGAGGGCGGTAAGCCCCCTCCTAGTCCACCAACAATCGTAATAGCCAATAGAAACAATATCTATTGCACTCACTTTCCTGGCCAAAAACTGTCATCAACAAATCGGATGATCCCGTGTGCTACACACACCCTTTCCTAGCTCTCCTCTGACTTAGCATCGTCACTTTCAAGACAGTTCATTTTCGTCGTCCGAACAGTCAATAAGTCTACCACGGTTCTACCTTCAAATCAATTCGTTTGCAAAGTCTAACTATCGCATCGAGACATATCGTCAAATCGGGTCATATTTTCTGTAACGCATAAGCTGTACTCATCGTCAAATACTTGTGACGCTCATAATATTGTGTAATCCATTGTTGAATATATACATCATATTAACCTGTTAACACAGTGTTAATTTCAATTAACCACCCCTGTTATCCTAACCGAAACACGGGGAACGACTAATTCGCGGCGTCGATTAGCCGAATCGTAGCGAGAATTTACGCCTCTCGCTGACGCGTTTTCCTCGCGACCGCGTCTCTCCGCGAACGGTCGTAACATATAGTTTTAAATAAAAACGAACTATTTCTAAAGATTCAATTGGATTATTTAAGTATGTCCAAACCTAAGTTGTTTTATTATTATATTGTTGTATGACTTATAAAAAATATGAAAACTTTTAGGATACTTATATAATTACAGTTTTACTATGTTACACAACTGTTTGTCGAGTCAAATGTTTGAAGTATTCTTCAATACTTCAATGAACATTTTACTATATTCTACTGTATATAAAATAAAAAAATTCACTTTCTTGGGGATTATTTCTGGAATCTTTCAAGATAAATCATTATTTCATTGAAAGAATGTAGAACAAACGTAGAATTTGATACTTTGACAACTTGAAATGACAACAAAAATTCGAAATTTAAGAGGTGTAGGACTAATTTTACACAGGTTAGTTGTTATAAGTTTCCGAATTTATTCCGCATAGATATCCGGCTTTATTCTCTCTTCCTCTTCTTCGTCTCTTCTCAGTATCTACTCCAATTTATCTATCCTCTTCCTTCTTTGCTTCTTTTCTTTTTTTTTTTACTTATATTAAAAATAATCAGCATTGATGTGTTAAATTTAGGTTGGGCTAGTTTAGTTTATATAAAAATACGGCCACCTACATACCCGGATGAAGTGTAAGGAAACTAAATTTAATTAAATTTTTTTATGAATATCTTGTAAATAGAAATCGAGTGACGGTTACATTTATAGGTGAAAATTGTTGAAAATGTTAGCCTTGACAATATAGTTCAAGCTCATTGAAATCGGTAAGGTGTCCGCTTTTCTATTTATATAATTGTCCAGACTATCTTGACTGTAGCCTCGTACTTATGTATTAGGTTGTCAATTAAGTAGATCGCGGATTTTGCCATTAGGTGGTAATGACCTTAAACAGCGATACTTAATCCCAATGTATTTTAATACCTATTCAGTTTGAAATATAACACAGTTGTTAGTTGTTAGTAAAACCATACATGTTCACAACAAATAACAAAATGAAATTGAAGTGAAGGGACTTTCCATCAAATGCATGCAAAATAATTTAAATCGTTAAAACTTTACTTATTGCTACAATTTTTAATACGTTTAACATGCAAACGCAGTATATTCGCGGTCGACAAATATTCATGTTACGTTTTACGCTTCACTTTTGAATTGTAAATAAAGATATATGATGAAGTTGAAATTATTCAAACAATATCGACGTTTCAACTATTGCTCCATTGTTGGATACTTTAGCACGTTGCGTTAAAATTCTATTTCATACTTTTGTTATTTCTTTCTAAGTGTGGTTGAAAATTAGTATGAAAATTAGATTGTCCGGAAAGTGTCTTTCTTTCGCAAACGTATTTTTTACAACAGTACACTTTCGTACAAACGTGAAACCAAGTATGTGAAATGTCGCGTTTTTTTCAAATTATCTCGACAATTATCTCAACGGAACAAAATGGATTGTACGTAATTTGACAAAATAACATAAAACAAAAAAACGGCGCGCATCTATTATTTACTCATAAAACGAAAGAAACTTTTCGGATAACCTAATACTAATATGCGATTGGTCCATTTCGGGACGTATTGGGTTGGCAACTAAGTGATTGCAAATTTTGTCATTAGGTGGTATTGACAAAATCCGCAATCACTTAGTTGTCAACCTAATATATCACGAGATATTTTGTAATTTCGTTTCATTGATGAGTTGAATACGTTCCAATAAAAAAATTTTTGATTTTGAAAATCATGCTCAAAGACAATTTCGCACGAATTTTTTGTTTTACAAATTTTCATTGATGTAGAATTACTCCACGGTGGTTTTTACACTTACTTTTTATATACCACGTACATTGTGGCATTTTTCCGCAGGAGGTTCGTTTCGCCTACTAAATATTATAACAATGAATATCATACTTTTAATATTTTATATGTTTTGAGGCATTATATGCATTTTCTCTACTTTTGTGCGTCCACATTTTTCATAAATTTATAAGCACTTGCTGTATTTTCGTCCAGTCGCGGGGAGACGCGATCGCGTTGAAGCGCGTCAACGGGAGTCATAAATTCCCGTTACGATTATAATAATCGACACCACGAACAGGTCGATCCCCTTATTTCTTGTGGAATAATAGGGATGTTTGTTTTATAATAAAACTGTAGTCTACAGTTCTATAATATATATATTTACAATAACTTACAACACTTGTTTTCTCGTAGACTGTAGTGTTACGACCGTTCGCGGAGAGACGCGGTCGCGAGGAAAACGCGTCAGCAAGAGACGTAAATTCTCGCTTTTCTTACGTTCAATATGAAAAAAAAAATGAAAATATGAAAAAAAAATGAAAATATGAAAAAAAAAAAAATATAAATTTCCTGTAAATGCATAAATATCTGCAGTCTGCCCATAAGATTCACGGCATTTTTTAAGTACTGTCGTCTGTACATTATTTTGAAATTACTAAGATAGCTTTCGCATAATTACAAAAAATAGTAAATTGATGTTTACAGTATTTATAAATAATTTCGGTAATACATGTACTCTCATGCTAATCTTAGATCGTGAGAAAGAATCGAGACTTATTGATTTCAAATTTGATACTTGTAATAAGTTATCTTTATAGCGTTAAAAATTTAAAAAAAGAAGACAATTAGGCAAGTAGAGCGCGAATCATCTCTGTTTATTCAACAATAGACTTCAGTATTCGCCAATTAGTACGTTTGGCAAGTCTGACTTGTGTTTGGAGGTTCAAGAAGACAGCTACACTAATTTTTTTTTCTTTTTCTTTTTTCTTTTTTTATTAATATATACAATGAACTATCATGTGACTAAATTTCAAGCATGTGAAAATGAAATTGAGTTCTGTATATGACTGCAAGCAAAAAAACATACCCGTGGTATTTGTTAGTGGAAACACTTTAGTGACTTCAACTAACAGCTGAATTGGTGTTTTCCTCATTATATAATATAATTTTAGCCGTGCGAGAATAAATGTACTAAGCTCTTTCTTCACTTTTCCCAGGCCAGACTAACTCCATATCTCAACGACCGCCAAACTATTAGGTTGTCCGAAAAGTTTCTTTCATTTTATAAGGAAATAATAGACGCACAATGTGTTACGACCGTTCGCGGAGAGACGCGGTCGCGGAGAGGTACGTTCTCACAATCGTTTAATTACAAAAGACTTCTCCTGCCCATGTCACGTCATGTTTAGCTTTACGCTCGAGGAGAAAGCATTTGTTGCTTGGATGTCGCAAGCCTCTGATTTCTTTCCTGTAAATTCCTTCGTAATTACATAACGAAATTACATAAGTGAAACGTTTGTGGTATTTTCATAATGTTGGGCTTTTCGATGCGACCAAGGCAATTTGTTTCTTTTAAATTTCTTCCTTTCTTCTATAACAAGCAGTATATGCTTTTTAAGAAATGAACTAAACCTAATTCAAACATATATATATATATATATATATATATATTATATGTAAACTCCCTAGAGTTCACGTGGGATAGGGACTCTTTTTGTTTTACGGGTAGCACGACTTTTTGTCTCACGGACAGAGCAACCCTCTTAGGGTTTTACAGACAACCATTTTTTGAGAGACACTGTTTTCCCAAACGGACGGACAGAGAGCAACATCAGAGACAGACAGGAGCACAGAATAACCATTTAAAATTTTGAAGACTGACGAAGAAAGATCGGTAGCTCAGGACGTTGAAAATCGATTCTCGATTTTCAGGTAAACATTGTATAGAACTTGTTATTTCGCGTCTATGTAATTTATTGTTATTTACTGTTATAGACGGATATCCATTGTTGTTTATTTTTGTATTTTATCTAACTACTTTCACAATAAAACTCGATTTTCAGACTTTAGAATCGATCACCTGAATTATCCCCAAGATTTACGATCTTACATATATATGAATGAACAAAAGATGAAAGAACATCGGGGCCTTTCTTTTGGAATTTGTGGGAAGATCCCCAATACTTTAGCCTAAACCTTTTATTATAGCTGTACTTAAATAATGAAACTTAGAAGTAATTGTTTCTGATTTAATCCGATTATGTTTGCCTGAGACTTTTGACAATGCGCTTAGGCCCGAGGTGACACAATTGGTCGCTGAACGTAGCCACGGTCATGGGATGGACGTTTTTACCGTAACAAAGGTATGGAGTAGTTGTATAGCTCTCCTTAAAAATATAGTTGACTCGAGAGGTACAGAGAGGTACAGAGTATATAAGTGCAGTTCCACTTGAATTGTGAACAAGTAAGTTGAGTTCGACTTAGACTTTGGAAGAAAGCGCATTTGCTATCCCGTCTACCGTGGATTCGTTATTGAATCTAAGATCATTATCATCAGCATCTCGAGTATTTAATCGCCACGGTTACTTGTCAAATTCTGTAATAATCATATTTGTACCAGTAAATATCATCTATATCGTATAACAACGATGGCTAATCCAAATGAAGATTCGTTACACGCCCCTAACACCAATGTTAACTCGACATATATATATATATATATATATATATATATATATATATATATATATATGTAATAACGTAAATCCCTAGGGTAAATTGATTCTAGAAAATTGAGTTTATTTTAGAAATATTTAAATTAAACACAATAACAGTTAATGGAGAATGGACAATTAGCGGAAAATGGAGAATCGATTTTCTACGTCATAAATTACCGTTCTTTCCTGGGGGGGGGGGGCACGTATATGAAGGGAAGGCGTAAAAAAGTAAAATCCAAAGATTATTGATACAATTTAATAGTTAATCTGTATAATTACATTGTGTTATTTCAATCTGAGTTTTTATTCTTTTGTAATCAAAGCATCACACATGCATCAAAAATAGAAAACAGTTTTTGCATACTGAATTTGGCCCTTACCTACTTATTATGAAACACAGAGACATTACAAAAGTAGAATTTAAGATATATGGTATTATAGTTTTCACTAAAGGGAATAAACAAATATTTAATTATTATACATTTGATATAAAATATAATTTTATACACGTCTCCTTGTGAGAATGATTAAATGAATTTAATTAACTCATTCCTAATAAATAGTGTAATTGAATTGTAACAACGAGTGGAAAATCATATAGATCATCATGCAATATGCAACAGGGTAATTTTAAAATATGTTCACTGATAAGTTATATATATTATACACATAATTTCGCAAATGTTGTATCGAACTAAAAGAAACACAGAAAGGTCAAAAGGAAGGAATGACGTTTTATGCTTTACTATAACTTTGTTGATATCAGTCTTTTTCATTATCATGTTATTTTCAGTTTTTACAACTAGCATAATTTAGATAATTAGTGCAATTAATATGCATTTCTAGTGAGTACAGATTTTATTATAATTAATGTAAGTTTTACTGTAAATCGATACAATTTAGTAATTATAACATTTTTTTTACATTTAATACGTTGCCACACCTCACTGAACATGTTTTATCTCTTTCATTAAGTGTTGATCAAGTAATGATCAATAAAATTAAATTAAATTTATGCTGGTACCGGTCTCTAGCAATACTCGACAACGAAATGTGGTTTGATTCAGTCCTTTTTGAAGTGGTTGACCGTCGCCGTCATTGTCTCCTCTGCCTGGGTGATGGGCTTGAAGATTATCGTGTTGGTGATGCCTCAATTGTTTTAATGGAACTCTTCGGATACGCGGAGGTGTTAAGAGAGGTGTCGAGAAAGGTGTCCAGAAAGGTGTCAGAGGTCTAACGTATGTTGGGTTGCTAGTGATGTCCCGAATCTTGATTCAAATGTCGGATCTATGCAACAATGTATGGTGTCGTTTTCCGCATACATCACATAATGATACGGCGGTGCAATTCTGAACTACGTGTCCTCTGATCAGGCAGTTGGTGCACACTGATAACTCAAAGACGGCTATGACGCGTTCTCTGATGGATTTTTGCTGGAAGACGCGGCATTTCCAAATTTTATGTTTTTCATTGCAAAATGGACAAAATGGCGCATACACCGACTCGATGGGGTTCGTTTCTACTGATTCTAAATATTCTAAACTAGTGCGGCGGTGAAATAAAAACTCTATAAGCTCATCGACTTGTAGGAAGGATGCATATTTTGTCATAAACTTCCAGTTTATCCTTGTCTCGTGGTCTAACTTCGACGCGAATAAATGCAGTAGTATTGTTTCCCTGGTCGGTTGTTCGAACGCTTTCAAGGCGTTATAGTGAGTTTTTATCTTTGTTGCATAAGATTGTAAATCTTCATATGACGTTCGCTGCAAAGGAGCTACATTAAACAATGATTCTAAATGTTCATCCACGGCTTTAGCCGTATTGGATATTGTTTCCGATGGTTCCATGATGCCCCATGTGTCATGAAGGCCCCATCCGCTATTAAACCTTGGTTTCTTTTTTTTTAATGGCTGTTTTATTTGCCTGTATTCTTTATTAACTAGGTATAATGCCTTTTCTTTACAGTTATAGAACTCCTGTTTTAGTTTAATATGTTCCTGCATTATTTGACTATGTTCTATATCGTCCAATTCGTATTGAGTTTCCGTAAAAGTCAGAAATTCTTTCTCTATGTCTTCTAAATAATATTGAATGGCGATTACAGATCTCTCCTCCTTATAGATATCGAGAGCCGCTTTAAATCCTTCTAATTCTGTTTTGAATATTTTTTGTTTCCGTTCCCACTGTTTAATGCGCTCTTTTTGACTATCGGCCATGGTGGATTTCGATAAATTTAACGAGCTCACCTTGTAGTTGCGATATTGACGTTGTTCCGGCTATAAGTAACGGCGTTGCTCGTTACTGTGCAGCGGAAGATGTTTCCTTCCCGAGGTTGACCCTCTGGTTGTTGGGAGTTGCTGCGTTAATGATAACGGCGGAGTTACGTGACACTGTGAGATTCACTGCTGTGTCACTGGTGTGTACACTGTATCACTTGATGGTTTAGTGCACATGAATCCGCCTCGAAGAACCAAAAATATTCGACCGATTAATTGGTTACAGCACTGAGTTAACAGTTTAAGAATACACTTTATATTCTAACAACTTCTGCTCGTAGAATATAACTTTTGGAGATAACAGTTAAGACGTCGACTGATAGACAATAAGTTAAACTTTGACTGAACGTCCTACGCAATACAAGTGAAGATGGTAACTGATCACAAAATGCAAAGCAAGTGAAATTCGGTGACGGTGACGCCGCCGCAGAGGAAAACTAGCGATGGGTGTGTCTAAGGGTACGGGATAAGCGGATTCGTTCATGACAATTTTCGTTAGGAAAGTGGGGGGCAACGGTCATCGCTGCTAATAGGGGATAAGGCAAAAGGTTGATGGGTAAGGAAGGTTACTAGCCGCCTCCGAATGATGGTCGCTCGGAAAAGGTACCAAACGTGGGGAAAGCCATATTTCCCGTACTTTCCCGGAATGAACAATAACCACAATGACCGTTTCAACTTAAAATATACTTGGATGGTCTTGAGGACCTTAACTGTACAAAATGTTAAAATTTATGATGGGTCCTTAGCTCATTTGCATCATAATAGCCCTACTTAAAAGGACCGGTCCCTATCACCGCGCGCAGTCGGTCGTAGGTGCAGTAAATGACATCCGAATTTTTCATGGAGTTTATCGAAAATTTACTGTTGAAAACGATTGGTAGTTAATGTTACATTCGCAAACATCGCATCTTACATTCTTTATAACAGAGGAAAAAAGTAAAAATTATATTTAAAAAGAAATTATTTAGATTAAAATGGAAATAAAAAAAAGTAGTCGCAGCGCGCGGATTAATCCGCGCTTGGATGCAAATGGGTTAGGAATATCGAAGGTATGCAATGAAGATGTTTAGACATTTTTTTTTTAATTATTTATTTGGATTTTTTTTTACAATTTGTCCAGAAGGATATTTGGTAAAGTATTATATCTAGGTGGAAGTGAATAAAAAAGAAAAACAAAAATAAAATATAGCATGTGGGTGGCTACCCCCAGCGGGGTACCATCGTCGTGTTTGCTAGGTTATATCCTTTGTGAGGTCTGTTGGGTGTTTCCTTTTTAGTCTTCTCTCTATGTTTGATTTGTTGACCGTTGCCGCTGCCAGCCGGTTCGGGTGCGTTTCTATTCTATCTCTGTACCTTCTTGCGAGTCTGCTAATCTCCTCCTTGACCGTTGATATTCCCAGGTCTTTCCGAATGTCCTCGTTTCTAACGTACCATGGGGCGTTTACTATCGTTCTAAGAATTTTTGCTTGCATGGTTTTGATTTTGGTTATATGGCTCATTGCTGCTGTTCCCCATAGCGGGATTCCGCATGTCCAGATTGGTTTTATGATTGATTTGTATATTCTTAACTTGTTTTCAGTTCTTAATTTGGATTTTCGACTTCTTAGCCAGTACATTTGTCTCCTTGCTGTCTGTATTTTGTCTATTATTGATTTGATGTGGTGTTTCCATGTGAGTTGTGAATCTATGTGTAGCCCTAGTTATTTGACTTGCCTAGTTTGTATTATTTGCGTAATATATATATATATATATATATATATATATTACATATACATATAAGTACACGCCTGGGAATTACTCAGCACCTACAATAGCGCTTCAACAAGCGTGATAGTAGGAAACAAAATTAAGCAACCATATATTGCAAGTATTGGAAATATATATATATATATAAAATATAAAATATATATAATAATATAATATAATAATATAAAAAATATATATATATGTATACATGTTTGATTTACGAGCACGCTATAACCATTTGCAAAGTATGTTAAAATAAATTCAGTTTTCTTTTTCCTTTTGAATGCTGAGCGACTAACTATTAAAGATCTGATAACCTTTTAGTAAATACCAAGACCCACCAGAAACAAATAGAACTAGAATACTCGATGTAATTAATATAGCTGTTACGTCGCGAAGCTTGATATGGATCGTGTTTCTAACCGTCTCTCGCGGTCCTCTAGCGTCATACACAAATCGTTTTATCTCCCCGACGGGATATACAATGTATCGACGAGCGCACGGTTGCCGCCCGGCCGCGAGTTCCAGAAACGTCGACTCGATCCGTTCTTTAATTACACAAAGAAGTCGGCATAAGTGATCATCGGCGCGAACGGTGGCGTGATGGGAGCGCGGAGGGGGTCGTCTCCCCGAGAGGACAAGAAATTTATCCTAGGGCAGTCGGTCTGTCTTCCAAAATCTTACCGCACACGTCTTAACCGCTAACGGATAAAATCGAATTCATCGAACATCGATACGTATCAAAATCAATCTCTCGGCGTTCTATCCATCAAATCGATCCATTTTCGGATTAATCAATTACTGTGCTTTCCGACACGACGAAGTCAAACAATTTCCGTCGACGCAATAATTATTGTAGGCTAGTGTAAATATATATATATATATTATATTATATAACTATGGATTCCAGTTATATTAAAAACCAATCACCCCTATTATCCCAAAAGAAATAAGGGGATCGCCCTGCTCGTGGTGTCGATTCGTGCAATCGTAGCGGGAATTTACGACTCCCGTTGACGCGCTACATCAAACGATCGCGTCTCCCCGCGACTGGACGAAAATATAATAGCATTGTAAAATACACTTTCATTGTTCTTTTAAAGATGCTCATAAAGAACGTTACCGCGTGTATAATAAAGGATTAGTCTATATATTATTTTACTTTTTTTTATTTACTACAAAATGAGAATATTGCGTATCATAAATAATATGATTTATCTATAGATATTCCGTATCTGAATAATTTATCCTTCATTTTTCGATAAACGAGTGCTGTAAATTGCTTCTGAGATATAAAAACTTTGTTCTTTAGTCTTAGAAAATTAAAATTAACTTTCCAGCGTGATACAACAGTTATTGTTTACTAAAACGCGTTATCCCTTTTCCGCCGTTGTAATACAAATTAATGCGAATGAAGCTAATGTACGCTTCACCAAATACGAATATTTAATGTTTCTAAAAAGTTAAACATTTTTATAGGACATGAATCATAATTGTCTGTGTTCGTAGTTCATATTGTTTATGTGTATTCCTTTTTATTAAGAGTTTTTGTACATTTTTTGTTAATATAAACATAAATTAATTTCATGACAATGTTAATATTAACATGCAATGTAAAAATAAGTATAAATATATACAAATTGTAATTGCAATAAAATATAAAATGTAACGTATTTAAATATAGTTAGAATAATTACAATATAATTGTTAGAATTTAATCTAGAAGTTAAGGTTAATAACCTTTGGAAGGCACAATGTTTATGTTGAAATAATATTCAGTGATGTTTATTAAACAGAACTACAGAATCTGATGTATATAAGCGAGTGATATAATTAACAACGTATGTAGATTGTTGATTGTCGGCTTGAAATGAGCGTGAAATATTGTATTCCAACAATGACGATAAATGCTTACGATAATAATATTAAAATTAGAAAGATTTTAATACCACACAATTGAAAATGAAAACGCTATTGGATTGCGAATTGAATTGTAAAATTTGTCAACATAGCGGATAAATTGGTGAAACTCTGTGAAGATCGAAGATATATGTATGTCGGGTTGGCGTTGAGACTTTGGTTTGGGGCGTGTAAAAAATCTGCGCCTGGGTCGCTCATCGTCGTTGTACAATCGATGATATCGTTTATTGTCACAAATACAGGATCAACTACTGCACTCAATACTCGAACGATAACGACAATGATCGTGGGGTCGGTATAGCGAATCCACGGCCCACGGGATAACTGGATATACTTCACTTTAAGATCTCACTCGCACTTCACTTATTCCTCGTGATACCTGTCCCTCAATTTACTCTGTACTACTTACACACTAGGTCTCTGGCTAGTAAGACTCCAAGCAAGAGAGAGTCACCCCTCGCTGTCGAGCAAAGCTATCTAAGGTGTCCTCACGGCACCAGGTCATCGGATTATTCGGAGACAATTCCATAACGGGCGACAGGTATACGGGCTGATAGAACAAAGGCTACCTGCCAATTGTGTACGATGCATCACCCTCTGGCGACCATCTGTATGTCGTTAACTACGGGACCGTTAGGTCGTTTATTGCCAAATATTGGTACGGCCAATTCATTAACGGCGGGCTATGCAATTTCACGTCTCCGTTATGTGGAACATTCATCCCGTGACCGTGGTTATGCTCGGCGACCGGTCGTCGCCTCGAACCCAAGCTCATTGTCTCAAGTTTCGAATAACTGTGTTTGTTTTATTTCATAATCGCTAAAGCATTTGGGCTTTTCCGAGTGATTCCAACGGGGGTCCCGTTGTCCCTTCATCTCCGACATATATATATGATGTAATTATTATTAAGACAAGCAATACTTTAATAGTAATAATATGGAGGAGCACAGAAGATAACCTATAAACCAAAAAAAAAGACGCGATCGATGATTCAGTGTTGAATATCATAAAGGCACTTTATCGAATATATAATAAACGCTTACGTGATAATACAGTTATCAAAAGAATATAGAAATGTCGAGCGGGACGAGTTTAAGATTTACTGAAAAATTAAATAAAGAAAATTACGATACGTGGAAATTGCAAATAGAGCTATATTTTATTTTGTTTTTTTTTATTCACTTCCACCTAGATATACTACTTTACCAAATGTCCTTCTGAACAAATTGTAAAATCCAAATAAATAAAAAAAAAAAAAAAAACTACAAATTATGTGCAGAAATAGACTGGGAAAAAGGGAGGTGGAAAATTTTTTGGATTTTGCGAGAGAGTTTGAAAATGACGTCCAAGCGGGAAGCAATAACGGTTGTTGGTGTGAATCAACACGTCGCCGTGACAGAGGAAGAGAGGACAGAAGCTATACGAGCAGGGGACGTTGAAACTTTCATCGTCAACAAGCAGCAGGTATGAACGAACAGAACAACTCAGGAGCAGGCACATGGAGGCAAAGGTGCACACAGCACATAGCAGCGAGGTAAACAATTTAGATGATGACGAAATATTTTGGCTGTTAGACAGCGGTTGTACCTGTAGCGGCACTCGACGACGAAATTTCGCGACGGTTTCGTCGATACAAAGCATATCACTGAAATATAAAGCCGACACGCCTAATGAGCCATCGATATTCCTACAGTCCTTCCGCCGAATATTTAGAAGGCGTTCGTGCCAACGGACCATGGTATGTTAGAAACGAGGATATACGCAAAGACTTAAAAATACCAACGATCAAAGAAGAAATCGGCAGATACGCAAAAAAATACAAGGAAAGAACGGCAACTCATCCGAACCAGCTGGCTGCAGAAGCGAGCAAAACTCTCATAGAAGGATTAAAAAGAAAATATCTCACTAAACATCTCACTGACCTCACTAAAGAAATGAAATAGTCAAACTCGAAAATAGTATCCCGCTGGGGGTATAACCATCCATATGTCACTTAGCAATTGTTTTTTTTTTTTTTTTGTAATTTTTAAGAATTTTACAATCAATTCTCATTGAGAATTATAAGTAAATTATTCTGTCGTGGTACTATAACTTGAATAATAAGTGTTTATCGTATGTGTTACGTCGCGTGAGATGGTCCGTGCGACGTCCTTCATGGTCGCGCCGCCAAGGCCTACACATTGTTACACTGACCCGCAATAAACCCAAGGAACCACCATAAACCGAATCTTTTTAGCTTAATCTCTATTCATATAAGTATCTTCGGTTTATGGATGATCCTTAAAACAGTCCTTAGGTTTATTGCACGCTCTTACTAATTACGGAGAAACCGGATGTTTTCCTAGCAAAATAGCAGGTTTTTCTCATGAACAAGGACACCCATGGAGCCACATCTGCAGGAGACTTTCTCCTCATAATTATTTATTAACATTGGCTATAACTAATGGGCATAGCGGATCGTTATCCTCACTTTTCTATCAAAAAGTGTGAACAACGAATCCGCGTTCTTAGTTCAAAAGGGCACACTCACACCGAGCTTTCCTCCGTAATGGCATAAGAGCGGAAAGTCAGTCAAACATTCTTCTTCGACATATCAAATCTAGTCAAACACTGTTCGGGCTGTCAAATCAACTAAACATTCGAGTAATCAACTACTGTACTTTCCATCACGACGAAGTCAATCAACTCCTGATCCAATAACGGGATATCGTCATCACTACAGTCTACGCCACAACAAGTGTTGTAAGTTATTGTAAATATGTATATTATAGAGTTCTACAGTTGTAGCCTACAGTTGAAGCCTCGCTACACCATGATCTGTTAGTCATAGCGCAGATCCACATTTTAAATAACAGGTCACATCCGATCCGAGCTAGAGCTTTGCTAGACACCGGATTTAGGATGAACTTCATGACTGAAAAATTTGTCAAATCACGGCCACCCTTACTTCCATAGATGGCACATATACACGTACCGTGACGTTTTTGATAATACACACGATAGCGCCATCAGTCCCAGATCAACCCATCGATCGATCACTAATCAAATTACCCAAGAATCTACGATTAGCTGATCCAGAATTCCACCAGCCACGCCCGATCGAAGTATTATTAAGCGCCGGACCAACTTTAGCATCATTATGCATCGGGCAAATTAAGTTAGGTCAAACAAACCATACCGAGTTATGTTTACAAAAGACTCGATTCGGTTTGGTCATCGGGGGGAGCCCAACCGCACAATTGACTACATATTCTTTTTTACGTAAACACGACTGACTTATAAACGGATCTAGCACGCTTTTGGTAACTCGATGAAGGACCCTCCACCACATATTTGTCGGAATCAGAAAGAACATGCGAGGAGTATTTCCGAGACCATGTCCGACGCACTAAAGAAGGGCGATACATCGTCGCCCTATCATTCAATGAGAGACTTCCTTCACTTGGAACATCGAAGGCCGTAGCAATGAATAGGCTTGCCTCTCTTCATCGTCGATTCCAACGCGACAAACAATTTGAAACTGCGCATCGTGCGGTAATTCAAGAATATTTAGATCTGGGCCACATGAATGAGATCACACCTGCTTGCCCCTCAAGTAACGTATATTATTTACCACATCACGGCGTGATCAAGGAATCGAGCGATACCACAAAACTTCGGGTTGTGTTCGACGGATCAGCATCCAGCACTACCGAAGTTTTACTAAACGATACTCTTCATACCGGTCCAAAATTACAGGAGGATCTATTCAACATTCTTTTGAGATTCCGCTCTCACCAATATGTTCTAACTGGTGATATTGGAAAGATGTATCGCCAAATCCTAGTGAGACCGGAAGATCGGAAATATCAACATATTCTGTGGAGCAATTCCAAAGGTGATGTCGAAACATATCCGGTCAATACAGTGACTATTCGGGTTATCAGCAGCACCGTACCTTGCCCTACGGTGCCTAAAACAATTAGCAGATGACGAGGGCCATCGATTCCCACGCGCGTCATCGATTTTAAGACGAGATTTCTACGTCGATGATGCCCTCACCGGAGCTGATACAAAGGAAGAAGTAGTATCTATAAGAAAAGAACTAACCGAACTACTCCGATCGGCCGTGGGCTATCAAAAAGCGATAAAAATCGAAGATTACAATTGGGTGAGTCTCCAACTCTGAAGACTCTTGGTATTTTTTGGGATTTCCACGACGATGCAATCCTTTACTCAGTTAAAGTCAAAACTAACATATCTCGTGTTACCAAGCGATCAATCAGTTCTGTGATTGCCAGAATCTATGATTCACAAGTGTGACGGTGAAACCGACTTTTATGATAACGTTCACTTTTTTATTTTAACAAACATTTGTTTTAAATGATCAAAAAACCTTTTTAAGTTAGTGCTTTGGAAAAAATTGGTCGACTAATAAGAAACGTATAACACATAAGAATAGTAGTAGGAATAAAGAAATGTCTCGTGACCGGGTCAACGTCAACGAGAAATCGATGAACGGTAATCCAAAACTTTTTCGGATGCGAGCAGCGGTTTGAAATGCTTTTGAAACTACTTTTGAAACAAATTAGCTCCAGCCGTCTATGATCTGCTCACAAGTTCTGCTGAGAAGTCAGTTTCCTGCGAGAATTCAAGGCAAAGACACAAGTGCGGATTCATCCAAAATTTCTCTAAGTTGCGTTTATCGCACCCAAAGAAGAACGACGCACATAAACATCAATCGATACAAGCTCGTGTGTACAGTCGACACATTGAATTTTAGCTTTGCGTTATATAATAAATTTTATAGTGACGGGTAAAATTTAACTCTATATCCATAACAGAATATAAATTATATTATAAAGTATAAAATAAATAGCTTAGAAAAGTTGAAAGAGAATATTTTAGAAGGAGATAGAGAAAATAATACAGACAAGTAATAGAACAATGCGTACAAACTAGAAAAAATGCAAGGAATGTAGGAAATGTGCTAGAGTGAATGAGAGAGACAAAATCGATGTATGTCTGATGAATAGAAAGAAATGGAATGATAAAGAAAAAATAGAAAGGATGCAAGTCTCGTGAAATGTATTATGCATCGAAACAGTACCTTCCAAGTAGGTCGAGCCAGCTATGCAAGAAGTAGAGGCATTAATTAAAAGACAAAGTGAAAGAAAGCAATTAAACGTACTATTTGGAGAAAGGAGGAACAGATCCCGACGAATAGTGTTAAAGGTAGTTGGTTATTTTCTTGAAAAAAAAAAAAAAAAAGGCGCCAGAATATTCTGAGATACTAAACTTCTCTATACACTCTTGACCGAAAATTTGAAATTGATAAGTACATATTCCATAAAACTCAAGAATTTTTTTTTTTTATTTGGTAGAATTTTTACAATCAATTCTCATTGAGAATTATAAGTAAATTATTCTGGCATGGTACTGTGACTTGGATTATAAGTATTAATAGTATGTTTGATTCTAGTTGAATCTAATACTTAAATCCCAAAAATATAAGAAAGTCAGTTTAGAATTAGAATAAAATATTATCTTAGAAATTTTATTGAAATAAAGAATATTATTGTTGGTATTTGTGATATTAATTTGGAACTAACCCTTCGAAAGAGTAAAAGGATAACGAAAAATGCAGATGATGGATTTAGAGAGTAATTATTTCTTTTTCATTACGATTTCTCGCGTTTCTAGTAATAAATATGAAAATAGTATGTATAAATATTAATAATTAGTTTACTTGTAATATTATATAACATGTGAAATTTACAATATTATGTTTGGCAATTTGTTCGAATTTGTGTCGCGCTACATTGCGAAAGGATTAATAATAGAATTACCAAGTAGATAATGAATTTAGCGTAGGCAATTAAAAAAGTGACCCCAAATCTTTGATTAGCGTAGTAATTTATTATTTTGGGAAAATGGAAGAAAATAAATTGAAATTATTTAGTTAGCCAAAATTGGGAAGGGAAAAAGGTAAAGCAAATATAATTTATTATTAAAATTACATTACTAAAACTAAATAATGCAGGGAGAACTTAGATGAAGGTTTTTAAAATTGTAAAAAAGCACAGACACATACATAATTTGCAAAGTACTTGAGATGTTGGGCTTGACAAGACATTAACAACTGAAGAGGGTAATATGTAAATTGAATAGAAAAACATAATAACAATATTTTGCTATTCTCTGATTACGCCTCAAATAATATATTATTTTATGTGAATCAAATATTTTTTACTTTTAAGAGGCTCGTATATTAGAAATGTTTAATCACAATAAAAAATAAATTCTTTTTCAAACAAAAGTTTTAGTGAAACTGTGTATTTTATAAAACTTTTTAATAATTTCTTCCTATATATATAAGAACTGGACTTGCTTATTTTCCAAGATATTCGCAAAAAACTGCTGATTCGAGTACCGTAACTTCTGCCTTTGATTATGCGTCTATAGCAGTGTATGCGTCAGTATGGTTGCCGGCTACTTATCTTCTGTTTATAGACAAGAGTCGAGCAAATTTTTTACATCTGTAGTCGATCACCCTGTATATAGAAAAAGGTTGTTCAAAATGTTGAGTTTTATAACATGCGAAAATCATTGACAGAATCAGAATGTGGCTAACATTTGTACAGTTTCACTGAAGCTTTAAAACAGATTTTAAAGGGATATAAATTTAGTGATTATCACAATAATAATAAAGTAGTTTGAAATTTATAAACTATATAAAACTTTGAAATTATTATTGAGTCATCTCAGTAGCTCTATAGAAATCATGCTGGTTTTCACGTATTTTATTAGAATGCGTACAAAGCTGTATGAAAGGTACATTTCAAAGCGTAGTCACGTCGGAAAAGCTGAGGGTGGATTAGCTTCCATTTTGTTTTAATCAAGCGACAGCCTCCTAGAAATTCATTGACGCCACGGCTGATGAACTTTCAACGCGAGTAAAATGCAAAATTAATTTGATTGCAACAAATTTAACTTTCATTATACTTTATATTCTAAGTTTTTATGAAGAATACATAGTGTCATTCATCAACAATTTTTAAAATTTTCTATTGGTCGCTGTTAACATAAACATTAACGATATGCAAAGAAAATTATTTTTTCTGTTTCGATTTATTTATTCAAAAAAAAAAAAAAAAAGACGTGAAAATTCTTCTACGATTAATTAAATATTCTTTCATAAAATCTTTTATTTTTCACTTTCTATCACAAAACATGATAATCTAGAATAGTTTAATATTCGCCTGATTTTTGTAAAACTAATTAACGTAACGTTATCGTAGTTCTTTATATTTTTGAATTTGTGCATGTTAGCGGGAACGCATTTTCCTTAATTCCAACCTTATCTTAATTTATGACTGGGCCGAGGTCTCGATAAGCACTTTGGCAAAGTACTTGAGTGAAAGTTGTGAATTAAAAGTCGGTAGCCGGCGACTCGAAGTTGCCGAGTTACGAAGCGTCGATAATACGACTATTTAGAGTCCTTCGAGGGTACGTAAGACAGGTGACTAATGACAAGCGACCTAACGTTCCATTGCCAAAGAATAGAAACTTTATTTAAAGGATTTGGCCATGAACTTGCATTTTGGTAAGTACACGATGAGGGACAGCATGGTGTCTATCCCAGAACCTCGAAAAAGGGAAAATCTCGAGTATTCTATCAGTGACTATCCCTCTAACATTCGTTAACAAAAAATAACTTCAAACTAATAACTTTAAACATAAAAATTACTTTATGCATCCGCTCAAAATATTTACACAAATGTTGAGGTACATTTTCCTTCATATATCTCCTATTAATTTTCTATAATCAAATTTCTATAATTCAAAGCTTGTAAATTGTATCTTCGTCAACAATTTGAAATAATTATGATAATTCCCTAATTGTTAATTAATATAATAACTAAGAACTAATATAATAGACCAAACTAATAAGATTCATATGAAGAGAAATGAAATTTAAGGAATAAAATATGATATAGTTAATAAGAAATAAATACAACATAATAAGTAGACTGGATTTATACAAATTCATATTTTTACGAACACAACTAAGGAAGAGAAATCCATGCAGAGATTTGTTTCACCTGATAAATATTGTAATGAGTATTATACCTTGAATATCTTATATATCTTTTTATATAATATGCATTCTATGTATTCTTGCGTCTTTGAACGTTCCATAAATGCGTAATGGGGAAAAATCTACAATTTAAATTATCGAGTCTCGACTAGACTGTCGATTGTGTCGAACGTGATTCTAAACAGAGTATCGGTTCGTTCCAGCTTGTATGATTTAATGACGCGAACTTGTGCAAAACAGTTGTATGGATGTCCCAATTTTTTTCCGATCAAACGTTGTCAGTATATTCTATAGGTTAAACAAAGAGAAAGGTATATAAATATATGTAATCGGGAGCATTGTTAAAAGAATTATAACGAAAAAGCAATCTATGAAATGTGACATTAGAATACAAATGTGTGGTACAAAATATGAATAGATCAGGAATATTTACATGTATTGCAATAGTAGTCACAAGGCATTGCAATACTTCTACAATACTCCATTTCAAAAAATTCAGCATTTCTGTCAATAGAAGATTGCAAAAATTGAATTTATTACGTCCTCTTTTATCACTTGCGAAGTTGGAGCTGTAAAAGCACAATACCTATAATACCTTTTATAATAATACAATAAGTGTAGTCTCGGAGGAAAATCCTGGATAATTAAGGTCTACTTGACCATGGGTCATCCAGGTATGCCAGGTATACCGGAGCCATGGTATAAGAGGTAACCGTTAGTGAGTTGACGAGGGTGTTGTCAGTGTCACATCGAAGACAATAAATCACGAAACCGATAGATCGCCGGTCATCTCCTCGTGTCGTAGTTCAAACGTTTTACGAATAAGATGAAGAAATTGAATTTTGTATATGATAATAAAACTTATTATGCAAATCCAACAGAGTGACGGTTCGAAGTGTTACAAGAGACTGGGGCGAGCGCTTATTTTGTAGGGTTTTTATACTGAGGTTTTAGTCCTTCTGGAGGGGTTGTCGTCTGGTGTATCTCAGAGGCGCCTATTCCGTTACTATTTAGTTACTGTTTCGATGGCTGTGTTATGCAGGATATCTAGCCTATCCTATTACTGTTTCTGAGTGGGTGGTCTTGAACGTGTGACATCAGAATTGTTAACACGTTGACTGTCGCATCACCCATATTCGTGTGACAGAAAAGTTTCTGATGACGCTGCGTCACTCGTATTCTGGTGACTCTTATTTGACTACTTACAAAGGATCGTCGTAGGTATTTGAAAAGATATTCCACAGGAAGTAATAAAACTATTGAATTGTTATAAAAGTAATACGAAAATGGTTTATTAAGAAAATTATTTAGAACGTAAAACTTTGAAGCATTCTATACGAAGCTGAGGTTAGTCGGAACAATTTGGACAATAAGTTATTTTCTTTAAATTCTCTCGTGTCTTTGATTGGCCCGTTTGACGTCTTTTATCTGCATAACCTAGTTTGCATGTCGAAGACATGTCGAAGACAAGGATTTTTTGTATTTTCAGACAATTCTAATAATTTTACAGTTAATAATTTTCCAAATCTAATATTTGCATCCTTCCTTGTTACACTTTTGTAAACCTTCAAAGCGTTTACAACAGAAATTCCCAGAAGGAGTTGAATGCCAAGTTTTCGGTACCATTTGATTCCTTTTCTAATTGTGGTGGCATAAGAAACCATTTGTTCGGAATAATCTATACCACCTCGTGGCCTGAAGGAGATTTCATTAAAAACACGCGCGGCAGTCAACGTGTTAAGGAATGTGGTCGGCGTGAAAAAGAGCCGTTGTGACGAGAGGAATGAATGACGAATGGTGCTTGCGTGCATGTAGACTTACGGAGCATCATACTTGATTTTGTGTTGGCGTGAACGATATTGAAATAAATCATACCGTTACCAAACCTACTAGCACTATAACTTTTATAAGTATATAATTTATATTATATATAATATATGTTACGTTTATAATGTAGTATCGTGGACGAGGGGCCTGGGGGGTGTCGTGCGAATTATAAAAAAGCGGTTGCTGAACATGTACGTGGTGGCGCTAAGACAAAAGACAAGGTGTTGCTAGGGGACGATAAACGAATTAACAGGAGTATGAGTTGAAAAGTCAGAGAGTGCAGATTGCGTTGTCGAGATAGTGTTTGTTACGTCGCTCGAGATGGTCCGTGCGACGTCCCTCAGGGTCTGGCCGCCAAGGCCTACCCCTCGTTACTGACCTGCACTGACCTGCACTGACCTGCACTGACCTGCACTGACCTGCAATAAACCCAAGGACCACCATAAACCGAATCCTTTTAGTTTAATTTCTATACATATAAGTATTTTCGGTTTATGGATGGTCCTTTAAACGTCCTTAAATGGTTTTTCCCATGAACAAGGACACCCATGAGCCACATCTTCTTTTCTACCGAAAAAACAGCCACAGTTAAAGAAATATCCAAATTCAGTAATAGATATAACATAAAAGTTAACAATCACCAAAACCCACTAGTTACTTAATTACTCGACACGACGGATCAGATCCGCAGGCTAAAAAGACATTACCCTTTAGATTTAAACATTAGATTCAGCTAGAATCAAACATACGATAATCATTTATTGCTCACGTTATAGTACCTGCCAGAATAATTTATGTGTAATTCTCAAGAATTGATTATAACTTACTTCTAAATAAAAAAAAAAAAAAAAAAAATGTATACGATCCTGATATAAACCAGTTATATTTGTAATTGTCTTAATTCTTTCGCTAATTATATAATTATAAATTCGAAATGATGTATTATCCAAACTATGTGTAAGCATACTGTATTTGATATATAACGCATATCTGGTTTAAAGCAACTAATAAGTAAATAAATGAATTAATAAGTAATTAATGTACATATATTATATAAGTTAAATATATTAAAGTTACTATGTACGTTTAAAGATGAAATATGCCATGCAGCGCATATCTGAATAAATTAGTAACCAAATCATGGACTTTAACCTGACTTAACTTTATGATCCAAGAGTCAATTGCCAATTTGATAGATATAAATTACGTTTAAAGTTTAATAGTCACTAATCTCCCATTAAACGAGAGATGTTCAACATTAGATATAGATTGTATCCGTTTTAAATGTTCTTAACGAAACACTATTGAAAGACTAATCTTGTCTCCATTCACTTAATTTTATTATTAGTTTTATGCTTGATATTTCTATATTTTTCTAATCTAATTAATAATTATTCTATATTCTTTAAATCCTTATATTTTTCTTATTTATGGTCAATTAATTGTCACACACTAACCCTGTCCCACTATGGGGGAAACAAAACATATTTTTGTTCGTAAAAAGACAAATTTATTTTGTTTTTTAATACCAGCTTTTCTCTTACTGATATATTTATTATCTTGCTGAATTACATATAATTAGACTATATATATATACATGTCATAACATGTAACGATATTCTAATAACGTGTAACGTTGGCGATATATAATTTTCGTATTCATATACATTTAGATTTCTAATATCTTTATAAATCTTATCTGCTTGGATTTTGGATTCTCCAGAATTTTTAATAGTTCTGTTGAGATATGTATAATTTTCTGTGCTGTACTGGGTTAAGTGAGTGCCACTATGTGTGCGTGTGCAGCGTCCCGAAGACAAAAGAGTGTAAACGGTCAGTCGAGAAAAGGTCGAGGGACAGTCTAAAGGAAGTCAAGGAACAGTCAGGTATGGAAGAAAGTGCTGAGACTCGTGCAAGTATGTATCGATAAATATATGAGGAATCGTCCATGAAATAAATATATTATTGTTTAAACATCAATCCTAAATATTAATTAAGTGTTCCTATAATATTATTTCGGCTTCAAAGATCCACAATTTTCAACAAGTTCCTTATTTATTGACTCTAGTGTGAAATTTCTTAATAAACAATTATGTCCACTTTTATGTAGTACTTTCTTTTTATATGTGAAATACCACTTCTGTCGTTTCCTCCTCCATTTTTAACGCGTAGTTCATAGAGTACCTCGATCTATTGCCTGGGAAATGCATGTGTCGGTTTTACTTGTCTGTTTTACTCTGTTGCATACATTGGTAGTCAAAGCATCCTCTTAGAGAATATATTTTAGATATTTTGCAGCTTGTCAAATATATCGTAATCCTCATATGTTGAGCGCATATAAGAGCGAGATTGATACAATTGTGTCGCATAATTTGCATTTTCCCTATGTTACGCCACGAGGCTCTGCAGAGATCGTATTTCCAACCGTCGCTCGCGGTCCTCCAGCGTCGCAGATACATCCTCTTATCTGCCCGACGAAAAATATACACGGTATCGACGAGCGCATATTTGTCACCAAATAACGAGTTCTGGAACCGTCGATCTCGGACCGTTATTTTCTAACAAAGAAGTCGGCCTACGTGATCATCGGCGCTTGCGATGGCGTGATCCGAGCATATGGGGGGTCGTCTCCCCGAAAGACAAAAAATCGGTCTAAGGAAGTCAGTCTCAATCGAACACTCTAACCGATCAGTCGCATTCGAAATCTGTAACCGATCAGTCTCATTCGACAACTGTAACCGCACAGTCGTATCTGAACAGTCTCATTATAGAATTCACACCGCATACATAAAAAATCGAGTCGAATCTCTGTAAAACATTAACTGTACCTATCACGAAACAATTTGTGACGCTTCTATTATAATTTAATTTATTGTTAAAAATACATGCTATATTAACCTGTTAACATAGTGTTAATTTCATTCAACCACCCCTGTTATCTTAATCGAAACAAGGGGAACGACTAATTCGCCGTGTCGATTATACGAATCGTAGCGAGAATTTACGCCTCTCGCTGACGCGTTTTCCTCGCGACCGCGTCTCTCCGCGAACAGTCGTAACACCCTAGTTAGGAGACTTTCCTATAATAAATGATCTCCAAATCGTTCGAAGTACAATTTCTTGCTTCTGTTACGAAGTATTATAACTAGCTTTCCCAAAGTTTCTCCACAAGGAAAAGGAACTCCCAAATAAGGATATTACTAAACTCCTTCTCACGCTTTTCCATTAATTTTCACTGCACCTTATGTCCGCTACTTATGTAATCCTATTACATGATCCCCCTTTTTGAGTCTGGATGTCCAGGACCCACGTTATTATATCATCGGTAAATATTAGAATAGTTTCTATTCTATTTTCCATATCTTTTATTTTTTAATTCCATCTGTATTATAGATATATTAAGACTAATATGTCTTGTCTTTATAAAAAATTCATTGTTTTTGAAAGAACGATAAGAATTAAGATCACAAATCTTGAAAAGGTAAATCCTAGTATAACAAAATATACAAACAATCAAAAAGATTGGTAAGATACTGGTGCTGAGAACGGAAAAATGTAATAACCCAATAATAAGAGAAAACTTCCTAGAAACTAAAAGATAGTACTCGAAAAAATTGGAAAAGTATACGCTAGTGTTCAAACTACGAAGCATACAGTAAGTACATACTACAATTTGTCTCATTATTAAGATGTCGCGCAATGAGGAAGAAGCTTTCATACTACGTGACTGAATTCCTTTATATCTACGTCTTTATGTCTACGTCTCGCTATTGACAATGTTAACGCCAGTCATCATGATGAAAATGGCTCGCTACTGTTTCGTGGACAAATGCACATTACTTTAGAATGATTGTTGCGTGCGTATGTTAGCATCAAAGTATCTAATACGCATTTACAAAGTGACGCCTTATGTATAATGAGCTGAAAAGTTCATAAAACGTCTGGACAATTATAAAGAAAATTCGATGCTAACAAAATAGGATCTCACTCACCAGTAAGGAGGATTGGCAATTCTGTACTGGGATATGTAAGGTGAGAAAGATTAGGTACAAATTAGTGCCCAAAAATAGAAAAATGGTTACAAGATGAACAAATAAAAGCAAACTCGAGTAAATGCAACAATATTACATTTACACTAAGAAAACGGAATCCACCAAATATCCAATTGAATGGCACGCACATAACACAAACAAGGCAAGTTCAAAGTCCTAGGACTCCACTTAGCACACAACTTATATGGAAACAACATACTAAATCAATTATAGACAAAATACGAATAAAAAGAAGACAAATGTACTGATTAACTAGTCGAAATTCTGAACTCACATATGAGCCACATAAATAAATTAGAGTCGCTACAATCGAAGTTACTGAGAACAATAGTGAACGCCCCATAGTATGTCAGAAACAAGGATATACGCAAAGACTTAAAAATACCAACGATCAAAAAAGAAATCGACAGGTACGCAGGAAAATACACGGAAAGTGCAACAACACATTCAAACCAGCTGGCTGCCGAAGCGAGCAAAACTCTCATAGAAAGAAGACTAAAAAGAAAACACCCCACTGACCGCACTAAAGAAATAAAATAGACAAACTCGAAGATGGTATCCCTCTGAGAGTAGGCATCCACATGTTATTTAGCAATTAAGCTAGAAAAATTTACCAAATGTTCAGCTGGACAAATTGCAAGTACAAATTAAATAATAAAAAAAAAATGTTCTTACATGAAACTATACACATATATTTTAGTATATTAATTTATTTATATCGAAGAACTATTAGCTTAACAGATATTTTTAATATTTTGTGAAATTAAATATATGAAAGACAAGGAAAGACACGAAACAGTATTCTTCGTTTGTACTGTTTACATTATTCTTGTCTTTCATACGTTAAATCTGATAATTTAAAGTTAAATTAAAAACGAAACGATTTTTGTTCAAACATTTTTTCGATGACTTTAATACCTCGTAAGATGAATATTAGAATTACTGTTTTCAGTTAAACGAAACACCTATCAGAACTTGACCAAAGAAGAATTTAAAAAAAAAAAAGATAGTGAAAGTAAGATTGAAAAAACTACTCGTTAATATCTACACATTTAATGAAATTAATAGATAATGAGTTATTTCTGTATACACATATGTACATTACTTCCTTTTAATTTTCCTTTATTTATTGTAATTTTTTTTCTCATTGACTACTCATTCCAATTGACTACTTTCACTAAAAACAACCTGCTCAGAAGCAAGTTTAAGTGTTAAGGACAGATCCTTAGCTTTTACCTTATAAGCGCTGGTAATTTTTCCATCTATTTACTTGCAACTTTTTGTGTTCTTTTGATAAAATAAAACTTGCTTTATAAACTTAATATTTATAAAAGGATTTCAAACTGATTCTTCGAAATATGTATTATTTTTTAGAAATATAAATAAATAAAGGAAGTAAAAGAATTAAAGCATAAAATCACTTAAATTAACCTATTATACCACTTCTTCTAGAAAATCTTGTTTCTAAAAAATTAATTTAAAAATTACTGGAATATCTATACGTAATATGTATAATTTAATGTGAATCTTCATTCTACATATTCAATACCTATGATCTCTATGCATAATAAATAAAAAACTAGTTTTCCTGCTAAATGAAATAAAGCCTTCTAATTAAAATAAAGATACATGTTGAATTATGAAAACTTCGGAAACGAAATTGTGAGTAAAAATTTGCTAAATTAAAGTCTGTAAATAATTAAAAAGCTTAACAGCCACAAATAATATTTCTATTACAATCATCCTTTCATTCGATCCTCTCTCCTCGAATAATCGAAAGTTCGATTAACCATAAATATATAATATATAATATAAAATATATAATACTATAGTAACGGACAAGAAAATGTTTAAAACTGATACTTCCATGAATGCGTATTGGTAACTTTTATGCTAAATATGTTGTATCCTATTGACAATAGTTGTCTATTTTATGATATACATATAACTTACCTAGATCTCTTCATTTCTCTTATCAAATATAATTCCGTTTTATAAAATCATGTCTTTTTTGTATCGTTCCTCTTTTAAGTTTCCTTTTGTACAACATTGTCCATATATGTAATAATTAGATTGCGGATGTTTATGCTTTTAAGAGAATTTAAAAATACAATTATATAAAAATTGATGAAATATCAAGAAAATATCATTATTTTACTCATTAATTATTTTGGAAAAAAGATGAAATTGAAAATACATCATTAAATAAAATTAGAAAAATAAAAGAGTAATTACTCGAAATAGGGACCTCGTCAATTACAGTGACCTTAAAATGTGTTGTCAAGCTCAACATTTAAATTTAGTTGAAGTTTTTAACAAATGTCTTGGATACTAAGGCCATGTCCAACTGGACAGATTGTAAAGTGCAAATTAAATAATAATAATAATAATAATAATAATAATAATAATAATAATAATAATAATAATAAAGGCAAGAAACGGTACGTATAGGGAAAAATTCTTTAGACTGTTGATTTTGACAACACATTTCAAAGTTATTGAAATTGGCGAGGTTGCTTCTATTTCGAATAACGATTAATTACCAATAAAAGGAAATAAACCAAACATAATTCACCAATTCAAATTAAATTGTTAATAAATTACAATGCAAAAATGTACAAGATGTACATAACATGCAAAAATATATAAAATATCCAGAAACTATGATCACAGTAATATTTAATGTTTATATTACATGTTTTTAATTATCAATAAATTATTCTAATTATTTAATCTCGATTAAATTTTTTTTAATCCTATGCACTAAAGTATATTAAATCTCTGCAATAAAATATATTTTTTATAATATTTAATAGTTACAATCTCTACATGGATTTTATAAAACTAAATTTCCATAAAACTAAAATTGCATAAACATTAGTTCAAGAGTAAGAATTAACAAAGAATATCGACAAACATATTGGAGCAGAAACATGTATGCAATACAATAGCAGTGCAACTACAATTAGACGCATCTTAATCTCGAATGATTCGAGGCTTGGTAAGAGTAAGACGTCAATCAGGATAAGCGAGTCTGCAATATGCAGCGAGCAATGGAGACTGCTTGTTGTAAAGGCTGGTTCAGACGCGGCCAGTACATTAACCAAGTAGTAACAAGTAAAGCCGAATTTACACTGTTTCATTGCGGGTGATCATCACGGATGATTCATGAAAAAAAATCCTTTTCATACTCGTTTTATTCGCAATAATCGTCTAGAGTGAATGGGTTAAACTCAACTTTACTGGCAATTCTCTACAGTTTGACTAAACTACTGTCCGTGTGTGAACCAGCCTTAAGACGAACGCCTCGAAGGTTAAATGGGATCAACGCCGCGTTGTTACTACTTGCCGTTAATTACACTATGCCCTCACGTCCTTTCAATTGTACATACGAATCATCGATGTCACTGTACGTTAATTCAATTTGGATCGAATAAAAGAAAGAAGAAGCCACGGCACTAACCGTACGATTCACTGTCCAACTAACAACTCGTATCGCGCATAACTCGATCATGAAACAACTGGGTTAGCAATTTTGCGGCATGGATCGTTGATTGTCGACACAGGCAAGAGACGCCCACCGTGCATTATCAGAGGGAAAAATATGGATTTGACGAGAAGCAGATGTTACTTTTCACCGATAATCAGCACTCACGCCTAAAAGCTTACGCCGTTACGCTTTTAGTCGTTGTTTTAAATGCGGCTGCATTGCATCATGAAACGAAGTAACTAAGTGGCAGAAAAATCTGATCGTCGATATTTCAGCAAAATCGATGTAAACGGTCTCGATGTGTTCCGTCGCGGTTTTCATTTCTACGAGGAATTACGTCTACGCTTATCCTGCTTTTTATAGATGCTGACCGTAAAGTTATTTTAATAACTGAAAATGTTAAACTCTTGTTACTGATAAAAGCCACTTGCTCTTAAGGCACAGACTGGGAAGATTTGAGGATTTTATGAAAGTTTTTTCAGTTTATTAAATATTTATTTTAAATATTGTAATATACCATTTTCGGCATATTTCTTGTTGCCATTTTAATTTTAGTTGAAAGATGAGAAAGAATTAAAAGCATAGACACTTGCGACACTTTTCAAGTATTTTTCATATTTTAATATGGTTCCAATATCGTATTTTTTGTGTCGCTTGTATGTTAATTCCAACACGAGAAGATAAAAAAATAAAAACCTGAAGAGTACCTAGATTTTTCAAGTATTTTACATTTATTTTGAATATTTTAATATTGATTTTTTATATGGATTCCTTTCAATATATATGTTGCTTTTTTGTACTTTAATCTTAACGCGAGAAGAGAAAAGAATTGCGAAGTATAAATACTTGTAGATCACGCAAAGGATATCTTAAATATTTTAAATCTTTATGTCAGCACCTAATTAGATAATTAAAAATAAGTTTTTTCAATCGTAGAAATATTTATCCATATTTCTGAATGTTAAATTGTTTATAGGAATCTTTTATTTGTTAAATAATAGGTAGAAAAATTATAACCAAATCTTTCGATACAATAAGTCTTTGTTATAACGAAACAACGGTCAAGTATTTTGCTTTGTTTTCCGTTTATCAGTTTTTTAATAATAATCGTGCAAGTATTGATACAAATAAATAAAAATGTAAACAAACAATTACATTAATGGAATGATGTGTATTCAACATTATATGACCATTTAAAATAGTTTATTCCAGAGAAAAATATAGATAGATAAATAATTGAATCCATAAAGAAGAAAGTGGAAGAAAATTAAATATCATTTTTTATCAGTAACGAACGTATGAAGCTGCGTTTGGAATAGGAAGATATAAAATTAATTAATTTTAGCAGTCCTATTCATGAAATAACTTCATTGTATCGAAAAGTTGTGTTCTTCAATTCAATTTGCGCTTTTGTTTTTGAATACTATTGTAGTAATTATACATAATTATACATAACTCGTCCGCTACAACTTTTATTTAATGGTAAATTTCTTCTGCAATAGTTGTCGATAATCATTTGATTAAATAAGTTATATGTATACATAAAACTAATTATTATATATTAACAATCAAAATTAGCATATATCAATAGAATGATAGCAGATAACTTATCTGACATAAGAAATACTATACATACTATAAATCATTTTATTTAGTTTAGTTTATTATACTTTCTACTATAAAATACGAGTATATCTTACATAAGCAATATCTGTATCTATGTATGGTACCTAATCAATAACCTACGATGCTAGGATATTAATCAAATTATAACAAAAACAGAAATTATTGTATCAGAATATGGCATTACATCTTTGTAACTGCGTAATATAAGTAAGTGAAGACGAGCAGAAAAATATGAATCGACTCCATTAGAGATCGCGTCAGAGCATTACCATCAGGTTCAACGCTGCAACTGCAATCGTGTGTGTAAGATGCTCTGGCTGGTCGATGAAAGCTCGTCAGTGGTAAATTGGACGTATCAAGCCACATACTTTAACCAGTAGTCCTACTTAAGCTATAATAGAAAAAGGTATAAAATGGTACACTCGGAGCTTTCATCAAAACATCAGATTTTTTCTATCAATGGAATCAATCGCATAATAGTGCTTTATATTATATTTTAATCACAACCATACAATTAAATAATAAATCAGATGATGCATTTAGAATATCGCATAATATACATCGATCTATGTAAATCTATATATATATATATATATAACATGCATCATATAAAATACATACAAGACTTTAAAGACTAAATAATTTAAATAAAATATCGATGTTCGTTAAATATTATAAAATATATTTTTTACTTGACTATTTTAACGCAGTCACCATACATTAAGCAAGTCATCTTAAATTAAAAGGAACGGAATATTTCATTTTTATGATCCTACTCATATATTTTTGTAATATTATTAGTTTCTTACTTATATTTATGATACGTCTATTACCTATTACCTATGCTTGTAATGGACGAAAACCTAATACAAAAATAATAATAATAATAATAGAAAAAAATATATTTCGTTTTAATTAACACGGAAAGAAAATTACTACAGACCTTGTTAACATTTCATTTTCGAATTAAATTAACAGTTTAATACCTATAAAATATATTTTATAATGTTCGTTCGTTCGAAAATGAGTTCTCTGAATTAGAAGTATAATTCATGTAAAACTCATGTTTAGAAGTGATAGATACAAAATAGAAGAGCAACCGATGAGGTAATTGGTTTAAAAATATATCGTCGGCAACTGTGGCCAATTTTACTTAATGCTTCTGTATTTCGAAAATGATTTCCGTCTTTCTGAATATCGCGATAAACATCACCTACATTCATATATTACACCATTTTTATTTGTAGCATAACGTTTCACACATATTGTTATGACTTTAGAGTATTATTTTCATTAATTTTTAAATTATTGCTACCGAATTACAACTCCAAAACCTTTTAATTTTTGCCTCACTTTTTTCTTTCAGACAAATTTTAATGAACTTTTTCGTATTGTAATAATTTATTTATCCTCCACTTTTCATTTTTAATTCATTCTTTACTCTTTATTTTTTATTTATTCTTCGTTCGCTTCAAGTATTACAAAATGTACAAGAAAATATGTTTTATTCATCTTGTCCAGCATATGTTTTTAGTAATTCTTGTGTAAAGTTCCTTGTCAGTCGTAATTTTGATTTTACCAGATTTATGCAAAATATTCTAATAGATTTAAATAAATAAATAAATTTAAAACAATATTTAATGTATATAATATAATGTATATGCGTAAAGAGTTATTAAACGTTTCTCGTCAATATTTATCGTAAAACATCGAAGAATAAAGAATTAATGCAAGTGATACGTTATTCTACTATTGATTATACTATGATTATATTTATCGTATCATGCCGTCAATATATTATTGATTTCCTTTTTTTTTTAATCTCAATTATTTTTTACTTTTATGTTGAAGCGCTCTTATTTTTATTAATTAAATATATATTAATACTTTATCTTCGTCTCTTCGAAATGTTAATCATTATTTTCTTACCAATTTTTATGTTTTCTTCCATCAAAATTTATCTTTTTCTTTTGATCACACATTGTAGATTTTATCAAACTTTTTATCATTTATTACAAGCATTAATTACATTTTTTCTTTATTGCAATTTGTGCGTTTGTCATAGTAGTTTAACTTACTATAACAAACTATTCAAGTTACTTTTCAATTTATTTTGTTACAGTACAAAAACTTAAAGAAAACATACAGACGTAAATTTATGAAATACGCAAATAGTCGCATTATATGCACGATCATTTCAAAATCAATTGAAAACAAAAATTAGCTTTTACACGGCTTCATTGTTTCTTCGCCTATATCAGTCGCACTTCGGACATTTTGCATCACTTTGTTCCAGCTCTTTTCACAATTCAATTACCCCTATCCTCCACCTACATAAACATTTCGTATTCATTCGCAATTATTGTTTCATCCTGGACTATGTGCAGTTTTTTCTTCGCTTCTGTCTTTTTATTCCTCGTCGAGAGTGACCTTCGACTGATGAGCTCGCAGCGAGATTTGTCTGTTTTAAAATAGCTCGTTTGGTCGCCGCATCTCAAATTTCACGCGAATTCTGACGGAAGCCGATACGCGTGGCGCATGCCTTTCGTCTGCTTCCATCGCGCGTTCCTCTTCTTGTACCATATGCCATTCAATCGGCTTCGAATTTAGATACGAAATGAAGGTGCGCACGCATGTGGAAAGTATTGATATGCGAACAACATATATCCAATACGACACGCGCGCATAGTACACGCACGTTGAAATATATCAGCAATTGTTTAAACGTTGAACACACGCTCCAATTTCGACCGAACATAATGGCTATCCAATAAACAGGAAGTCAGCTTCAGGTATTTGTAGCGTAGATTGATTTTCTAACAATTTCTTTGAAATGTTGCCGATACGTTATTTGCTATATTAACTATAAGTGATACAATTTTTAGAAAGTCTACCTTTACCAAAGTGTAGATGTTGAAAGTTGGAAGTTATAACATTTAACCCTTACAGTAAGCCGCTGCAAAAATGAGTTTAATTAATTCCGGAATAGCCATTCTTATGAAGTTGTTAAAAAATTAATGAGTTGTGTAAAATTCGTAGAACAATCCTCTTTAAAAAAAATGTCATTTCCGACTTGACCACTTTTTAATAAAAGTAATATGAAACATGTAACATCGGTAATTTCGGCGTCTAAATTGTTGCATACATTACAGTGTGAAGTTGCTGTTTTCTCCATTTCTGAATTATCTGTTAGCATGCGCGGGTAAAAAGTAGACAAGAAATTTCTCCTTAACGAGAGAAAATTAGTCATGCATGAAAAATATGGTTTTCGAATCTCGGTGTGTTTTACTTTTGTGCGGTATTGTCGCGTTACAAATTTGTTGAAGATAGAATTGATTACTTGGATTCATCACTTGATAAAATAAAAAAAGCCTATTAATACTAAGACGTCAAATAATATATTAGATTTTTCATTCGAAGTTGCAAGACTATTTTATATTTATCGATGCTATAACTTGTTCAGAATTACCACTTTATAGAAAACTAGAAGTATAATAACATGTATAATATAAATATAATAATATGTATAAATATAAAAAGTGAGAAAAATAGCTGAATATATAATAATTATTTAACCAAATTTAAGGATTTTATTCTCTCGTGTAGAATTACAAAAAGATTCTATCTTATGTAATATATTTCTTCAGGTTTCTTTTTTAGTAAAACAATAAAAAGAACAATGTGGAATATTTGATAGATAATATTAAAAGAAACTTTACAACGGTAAATTTTGTAATTTTTCAATATGGAATAATTTTTACCAAATTTTTACCCAGACACACTACGAAGAAGGATAATTCCAAAAGATAAAACGAACAATTATTAATCTTTCAACGATGAATTTCGACTCGGAGAAAATGCAGTGGAAAGTAATTGGAAAAGGTAAAATGAACTTTTTGGTCAACGATGAAAATATTATTTTTAGGAAACATTTGATATAGATTAGCTGAAATAATTGTAACAGTGTGAACAGATTTTCCGAATATTTGAAATGATATAAATAGTTTGTAAGTGAGTCAAGTGGCATGCAAGTGTCTTCCGCAGTCTGAAGAAAGGGAAATGACAAACATCCGACGAATTGGCACTGCTGTTTTAATTCAACACCGACTTGAGTACATACTTACAGTAGTATTCCCAACTATTTATATCTTACTATAATATCATTTTTATCGTATACCATAGATTCAAGCTTTCTCCAAATATTTGGATAAAATGTCTAAGCAAAGCAAAAATAATTGTTTTACTCCGAAGTTATTTAAATATTCTGAATTGAATTAAAATATTTCTGCTCCGTATATTATAATATTTATAATTAATGGGAGAATCAATCTATTATATTAAAAACTAATTTAATAATATTCCTTAAGAATTGATGTTAATTAAATCGTAAGTGTGTTTTTAATTATTTAAAATTTATAGACAAGAAGACTATTGTTAAAACGATTTTCTAAACATTAAATAATTTACAGTGATCTACACAGCCAATGCTCATTTATCACTCAAGTGTTCATTATTAAAGTAGAACAAAATGAAAGTGCTCTATTGAAAGAATGAATTGAAATAATGATTCTAGAGAAAATAAAACAATTCAGGATTTTTTGATCAATTATGTATTTACAACCACGAACTTTTTTTAATGTATCTTAAATTTTAAAAATTACAGTGAAATATTCACGCAAATACTGAAATATGTAAATATAATTTTCTCATTTTCAAAATTGTTTCACAAATTTTATCGCATCAAAACTCAAAGTGATTGCATTCCAATTACTTCTAAACCAATATATCTTGTATACAATAATTATTTCTTTTATAATATACAAATTAGTCTGACATCTCTTCAAGACCACATCATATATACTCCACGCTTATCATTTACCAATCTATTCATCACCGAACAGCTCCAAAGAGACCATCCATTAAAAATGCACTCTTCTCAAACATACAAATTTATTCTCAACTGCCATGAAAATGACAGAATGTAATCATCATAGAACGACAAGTTGACAATTTATTAACGGCACCAAAACATCTCTCGTACCACGCTTACCGATTATTCTCTCCCGTACACCAAGAAGAGCTTCGAAGCACTTGGATCGGCTTACTAGTATCCTCGTGTGTCACTGCTCAGATCCAATCAGCTGAGATTTTCGCGGTCACTCGCATGATTTTCACCAGGATTTTCATGAAGACGAACGACAACGATGTTCTTGATGTCGATGGTACCGAGACTATTAGTTCACTGCGACCGGCTTGTCGCGAGCCACCGGCCAGTGCCTAGGACAATATTAGAATCGTCAATCTACAAGCGTCTCCCTCTCCTTCTTGATTCGTCGTTGCCCATGTTCTGACGTGCTTCGTCTAGTCATCTCTTTTCTACTTTACAGTTTCGTTCTCGCTCGTCTTCCTTCAGACGACTGTCCTCTTTTCGGCACCGTTTCATCGTCGACGCCATTTCACTTAATTTTGTATCTGATTTTATCACAATTGGTTCATCAGTTGGTTAAGGGGGTGTCCTGAATTAGAATGTTCTAAAACAGCGTCTTTTTGTGATTTTTTTTTTTTTTTTTAGAAGGAAAAGAAAGAAATGAAGTTATTGAATTTTGAGGTATGGTTTTATATATTTTTAACGAATATAAACAAATTTTTTGTTAAAGAAAACACTAAATTATCCTATGATCTTTTCTGCATAAACTGATTCCTCGAATCACTTTAGTTATAAAATATATAAGGGAAGATCATAGAAAACTGAAAATTTTTCAGGATGTTTTATTGTTTTAAAAATTGCTATAATTATCCTATATTTTTGCATACTATTTGCATTCAGTGCATTTTTACAACTTTAACTCTCCTACGACTTTTCAGTCGTATTATTCAAAATAATATTTCTGTCTTTTGAATAACGAATTTTCTTGAATGTAAGAAAAATATGAAAGAATCATTATCAATATGCATGATTCTCCGTTTCAATTGTACGATATATTGTGGTTTTCCCAAAGTATTAGAAGTTCTTTTTCCAATTGAAACAAAAGCAAGATCGCAATTTTAAGAGTTTAAGACTTAAATTTTGCATAAATGCATAAAAATTTCCACTCTATTTATAACTCAATATTTTAATTCACAATAATTGTTCCGACTTTTTATAATTTCGAGAACGTGTAATTGAGGTCGTTTATTTAGATTACTACGATAATGGTTGGAGATGACAGCAAATGATATTCTACGTGCAGTGATTCAGTTGCTACCTTTGATACGTTCATTATGATCTAATTTATCTGATTTAATTATGAAGCAGGCATTTTCGGTAATTAAATTATAACATAATTGAACCACATACGTAATTGTTTTCACAAAATATTCTAATGAAACAAAAAGGGTAGTTTATGTATTTGCTTTGATTATTAATGACAATAATGTTAAACAATACTTGAAAAAGTAGTTAATATAAGAAAAGCTGCTTTTCATTGTAATATTAGCAATTATTGTATATTAAAACCTCCATTGTTCATTTTAAACTGCTACAAGTATAATACACTTTGCTGAAAGCATAAACTAAAGTTCACAAAGATAGGAGCAAAATAAAAACAAGAAAAATGCAAAATAAAGGCAAAAATACCTGTTTCGTAAACAAAAAATGCATAAAAGAAATAAAATTGAAAAATCATTTCATAACGAGCGTAATTACAGTATTTAGCGTAATTACAGTAATTACAGTATTTATACAGTAATTACAATATTTAAAAAAAAGGAGAAAATGATACAGTCTTGAGTTACTTAAATTTTAAATATTTTAAGATTCGAATCACTACTTAATATCAGTTTTTTAAATTCATTAAAAATATGAAAGAAAAAATATTAAATAAATACTTATATATCGTTTATCTGTATTAGATTTGAAAGATTTAGATAACTTTTTAAACGAAACATCTTACATTCTTTAAAGAGGTTCGCGAGTTTTTACAATGTCCCTCGTGTGCGTAAGTATACTTATTTATTTATGAAAAAATTCTATGAATAAATAGATCCAAATATTTTGTATACTTGTTCATATTATATGCAATCTGTAAATATATACAGATTTGACAAATTAATTATTCATATAAGTACTATAATTTTTCAATTATTATTTAAATACATTTTATTAATGACAAAAATCTGTGCCTGTATCTTCTACTGAATCAAATTTTTAATTATTCATTTTAAGAAGCATGTGTGAACTTATTATTTTAGTCCACATAATTATTGAATATCTATTACAATTTCGCAACAGTCTCAGTGAAAATGAACATTGAATGGAAGATTTTAGTGGCATTTCCGTATAATCTTTAAGCTATTAAAGGTATTGGAACAAGATTTAAAAACTACTATGATATAATCTCTTTCTAATAATTTATATATAATATATTTTCTACTTATCTAGTTAGTTTTTTAAATGTCTTAAACTTAATTATTTGAAACAAATATAACAAAATAAACAAAACTGTTTCTTTGATAGTTTAGAGTTTTTATTTTTTAGGTAATTTAAATTGCAAGTTGAGAATTATAAATGATTGAGCACAGGATGGAGTTACGGAAATGAACAGTTGTCGTAGCGTAGGAATTTAAAAATGTATGCAAAATAATCGTTTTGTTTTAATAACTGATTCACTATTTCTAAAAAACTTTTCTGATACAAATGCACGATACTTTCGGTTCATTGTGCCATCATTACTGAAATTATCGACAGGTACCCAAAAAAATACAAGGAAAGAACTCATGAAAAAAAGACTAAAGAGAAAATACCCCACTGACCTTCTAAAGGAATAAAATAGACAAACTGGAAGATGGTATTCCGATGGGCGTAGCCATCCACATATTATTTAGCAATAAAGCTAGAAAAATTTACCGAATGCCCAACTGGACAAACTGTAAAGTGCAAATTAAATAATAAAAAAAAAAAAATTACTGAAATGACATCATATAAACTATCCTTTCTCTTAAACTCCACAGCACGATCGTATATACATATATGGACATTCCCGTGGTGGGGATAAGGCTCTTAGCGACAGAAAATGTTTCAAGCAAGGCACATCAATCGATTTGTTGGGCTTCGTCGTGCAGTCTCCCTTATATCTGGAATCTGCAACACGATCATGCTTGTAACTGAATTCTACTTTAACATGTAAATCTACATTTATTTAAACAACATTTTTTACTCTATATTTACTTTAGTTAAATTGAGAAGGATTATAAAAAATAGTATGGTTTATATCCCTTTACCTTCTATGGTAAAGATGGCGAACGTGACATTAAATTCAACAAATCGATTGCAGCGATATGAATCGTGGGAAATTTGTAAAGCACACTAATCGATATTTCGGAGTAAAATCATGAAATTCCTGGGCACGACCCTCTGTAATATTCGTAAACTATAAACGTCTTACAGTGCATTATTTTCACAAGCACTTTTACATTTAACTTTAGTTATTCATATGACATGTATTGATGATCGGCTGTGAGCGAGCGTACGTAAAATGGCATAACGTCGATAGGTTTAAATAGCAATAATTTGCATATTAAGATGAAGTAGGAAATGATTTTTTACGTAATTATATAAAGAAAAGTGTTCTGAAAGCATTCTAATCTGTTTCCATAGGGGACTATTAGGTTGTCCGAAAAGTTTCTTTCGTTTTATAAAGAAAGAATAGACGTACAATGTTTTTTATTTTATATTAGTTTATTGAATTTTACACGAACATAATAATAGAAATAGAACGAAATAGATCATACCTAATTCAATAAAATAACATAAAACAGAAATTGCTTTTCATCTATTATCACCTTATGAAAAGAAAGAAACTTTTCGGACAACCTAATATTTAGGACTCGAAAGAGATGCCTTGGCAAGTGTAAAGAATTTTAATAATTTTCTGTGCTTCATTAAGCTTTATATTTTTAATCCATTACGTACAATGACTTTAGTTGAAATTATCGCTCCTTAACGAAGAACAATATTTTTTATAGTATTATTTTCGAAGAAAATATTATCTCTTAAGACAGTAATTATCTTTCATAAGGCTAAGAATATTATAATTTCTATGAAAGAACATTAAAAATATGTTTGACAAAGTTACGATAAATTTTCTTTATTAACTCGGGAAAACGAGTTTGCTTTTCGGCACTGAACTGTTTCGGGGCTAAAGTTACTTTAAACGTCCATCTACCAACATTGTCTTCTGGCATTTTGCCACTATTTCTAATCTCCATCGAGTATCACGCTTGCTTGAAACGAGATAAAACTTCGGAAATAAGGCAAATATTTTAAGCCAAGTCCTATGTATTGAAAACACTAAGCATAAGCTTTATCTTTATTGAAAAGGGCGGTCGAAACTTTTGCCAATAAGTTTTAACTTGCTTAAACATGCAACTTTGTGACTTACGTCTGGTTGATTTAGTATGAATTAACTGTTCTGTTTTATGAAACTTAATACAGAGTTTTATATGTAACGCATACTCGGAAACACTGCAATTAATAAATCTTCAGAAGGTCAAATCGAAATTCTTTCTTTCTTATTAATATGTCGTAGTCGTATCTAGTAGTAAATAATTAACTACAATGTAAATATTAAATATTTCCTGTTCAGAAATACCTTTATATCACTAAATATATGGTAAAAATAGATTAATAAAATTTATATATTAAATAATTCCTTTCCAAATATTCGTTCTTATCGCTACATACATATGATAATTACAATCGTGTAATTGTTGATATACATACAAAGAAATATAAATAGTGAACATTGGAACTGCTTTAAAATTAGTTTATTTTGTATAAATGTTGTTACAATTTGGAAAAAGATAAGTCTCTCAACCAGTTTTATTATATTTTAATCCGGTATAAATTTATATCGTATATTAGAACAAACTTATTTGTGCAATAAAATTATTTCAAACAACTTAATTAATTACCTTATTCTATAAATATAATATTACATAATATAAATTCTATATCTAATATAATATTCATGACGTTTAGTTAGATAAATATAAGGGAGGAGGCAATAAGGTGATACCGCCATAAGATTGAGAAAATGTAAAAAGCGTGATAGGTAAACGAGATGTAAAACCGAAAACTCGTCCAAAGCCGAAAGGCACGAACTAAGTAAAAAAAAAAAAGAAAATAAAATATAATATTCATAACGCAAAAACTAAAAGATACAACGTTGAAACATGGTTATTCCGTAATTATATTATCTTCTAATAATAAAAACAGAATTATATCAATATAATTACTAATGTAATTACAAATAGATGTAATTATTACTAATCATACGTTACGAAATGAGGGTTCGAGTAATTTGAAGAATGCAGGTGGAAACCGGATGTTCTACATCCGTAACAAATAATTCAATTTAAATTATATGTAATCCAAACGCAATATGAAAACTAAAATACCGAAAATTTGAATATGTTATTATTTAACGATTATAATATAAGGACTCCACGGAGAAAGGGAGCAATGACATATATGAACATTTCTCAGAAAACGAAAATTTATTTTTCAATATATAGGATGTTCGGCTACACACAAAAATATTTAAGGGGTTTTCTTGAAATTATTGGCAATTAAAAATGAACGGAAATACCCCCCTGTGCGAATAAATCTTCTTACACGGAGGAAAATAGGTCAGCGTAAATAACGGGGTGCACTGCGATTCTCAAATCAAACGATAAATGTGCAGCAGCGTTCTTGTTCATTCTTGTAATGAAGTTTGCTGGCATACAGGCATATAACCCAATAAGCTGTAAAAATGAAGAGTGCTCTCTATACCTCAATTTCTTATATCTTAAAATTCAAAAAATTTTTATTCAAATTAATGCAACATGACCAGTGATAAAGAGCACACGCAAGGCATACGAAATTGAGAATTAACGTTGAACTCAAGGTCGTTGAAATCGTCATTCTTCCTTTTCCTGTGAATCTTTCATATAATGTACTGATAATAATATTTATAATATTTATAAAAACAGAGAAGGTCTGTTCATAGGTATGTATGTGCTTGTGTCCGAGGTAATCTGGAAAACTATTTAAATGATTTGATAATTCTTTCACATTGAAAAGTACATTTTCTGCAGGATACAGGGTACATTTTATTACGCTTACTTACAGGAAACCGAGCAACGATTATAGATATGACCAAGCAGGCCTCTATTGTATGGTTGCGTTTCGCTTGACTGTCAGTCGATGGTCACTTCCTAGAAATATCTTTCGAATACTATTTACTATGTTGATTTTTATAACAAATAATAGTGAGTCTTAAATCATGACACTACTTGTGGGGAGTAAGCACGAAACATTCAGTTGGCGCAATGGAAACGGTCGCACATTGGAATAGAGAGGGAGAGGCAATGTTGCCTCTTAGCGTTACGACGCTGTAAAGTTGCTTTGCGTCGCACTGAAGATGCTTTCGAGATGTCTCGAGTTATAGCGATTACCAGATCGTGCAATAGTTCTAACAACCGTGAATATTTAACAAGTTGGTCGCCGCTTCACCCATATCTATGTGACGGGTATACTTTCGTGGGAGCCCGTCACTCAAGTATGGGTGACGCTCTTGTTCCAGTTAATTATATATAGGATATACAACATAAAAGTATTAAAAACACATACCATATTTTTTATTAATTTATATTCTGGATAAAATATTACATTATGCTATATCGTATGGTATTCTATCTAGACTTCGTCATCACTACTTTCCTCGCTTTCAAATATATTTTCACGCTGTTTACTGAACATTTTGAGGATGAAAAAATCACTGATGTACGTCTCACAAGTATGCTTTTCGACTAAATGAAAGATCTGGGATATCTGCCATGAGATCTCTCGGAATACTCTAGCCGGAAAGTGTATCGACGGTCGGATTTGGGCCCCGCAGGAAACTTAGCCGAATTACGCTGGGCGATCAACGTGCTGAAACGGGGATCGCTCTCTGACCACTGGCAAGTGCGAACCCGACACTAAAAGATAGTCTCAGTTATCATTTTGAGTCAAGGTAACAGAGTATTCTCAGGTTTAACGAAGCTGAAGGAAAAGGGGAAGATTGTTTATGAAAAGACGAAAGATAGATAGTAGCCTCAGCTAGAGAAACTAGCGACAGACACTCTAAGATTTACGGACGATAGAATTCGAACTTCTCAGACTCGAAATAGAAAAATCAGGGCTAAACGTAAGTACTCAAAGAAATAACGAACAACGAGAACGTCCTACTACAATTAGTCCTAATACAAACAGACTGCGCAATTACGAAATACTGCACCACTACGCAGTAACAGTAGATTAGCATTCAACCGTTACGATCAAAGTATCAACAATTATTTCATCTGAATGATATTCAAATATGTAAAATGCATAAAATATGTAATAAATATATGATTCTCTCATTGGTGTATATATATATATATATATATATATATATATATATATATATATATATATATATATATATATATATATATATATATGTAAATTCGATAGAATATAAAACATCAACCGACGGTTTGACTTTCCCTGTGTTTACTACGACACCTATGTCGGTCGAACAATATAAATAGAGAAGGACGGAGACTTAGCAGAGAGAATAGAACAGGATTTCAAGAAGCGAAGATTAAACAAAGAAAAAGAAAAGCAAGTTAAAAAAAGTTAGAAAGAGAAAGAGAAGAGAAATTAGAAGCGAAGAGTTTTGAGGAGATACGGAAGAAGAATTAGAAAATCGATTCTTGAGTTTTCACGAATCGATCGCCTAATTTCCAAAATATTACACCATTACATAAATATATATATATATGCAGACCCCAAAAACTCTGAAAATCAATACATATCAATTTCTACCAGTAACAGAACTAAAAATGTAATTTATGCAAAAGTATTATAATATCAAAAAATAAAGGGAGAAAAATATTACTCTGGACTATCTCATCCTACACTACAACAAATTTTCTGCTACTAAATCAAACTTTAATATTAATTCCATATAATAAAATATAACTTAAAACATTACAATTGCTGAAATTTTTTAAACAAATGGATCTGTGGTGCGACTTTATGTAACCAATAAGAAGAAAAAAAATTGAGCGACATAATTATTTTAGTAATTTTCTTTTAATTCACCTATATATAATACACAAAATTTTAATGTTTAGTTATTAAGAAATCGTATTATCTGCAATAATTTTTTAATGAAACCGTATCAGACACAAGCAAATTCAGCGAAAACTTTACATAAAAGTTAAAATGAAGATAAAATGTCATCGACGAGTGTGTATGTATCCTCGAAAAATTTTAATAAAATTTTGTTAGTACTTGATATACATTACGTAAAATGTAGCATGAGATTTGTCTAAAAGGAGGATAATTTGTAGGGCAAAAATATAAAAATTAAACAAAATATTGATAAATATAAAAATTGGATAAAGTATTGCGGAGATAATAAAAAGGACAATTTTGTTTGAATAATCACTACCTATTAACGACAATTATCTAAACATACGCTTTGAAACTGCATTGACATTTTACGTAACACGGTTCTAGAAAACTTTTATCTTTGAAATCTCATGCGCGAACGCCCAAACATACTGTTCGATCGAACACACCACAGATTCGTGACGTGAACTGTGAAAATTTCCAATGACCTCGTGATGTACATATGTGATTAGCGAATAACAGTAACTCTCAGCATTATATTCGATGTAGGTGCGGCGCGACGCAAAGTAAATGGGTGCGGTTTACGTGAGTTAGATCAGCATTAACATAGTAAGCGATTTTGAAGTTTTGTTTATCCTTATATTCTAATGAGCAGAACACACGATATTTTAATCAGTTTAAGTTATATTTATTTCAGCTCAAAGCGTAATCAATGTGTTATATATGATAACATTTTAAAGATAAAGAAAATTTTAATCAAAATACGCGACCGCGTCTCTCCGCGAACGGTCGTAACACTACAGTCTACGAGAAAACAAGTGTTGTAAGTTATTGTAAATATATATATTATAGAACTGTAGACTACAGTTTTATTATAAAACAAACATCCCTATTATTCCACAAGAAATAAGGGGATCGACCTGTTCGTGGTGTCGATTATTATAATCGTAACGGGAATTTATGACTCCCGTTGACGCGCTTCAACGCGATCGCGTCTCCCCGCGACTGGACGAAAATACAGCAAGTGCTTATAAATTTATGAAAAATGTGGACGCACAAAAGTAGAGAAAATGCATATAATGCCTCAAAACATATAAAATATTAAAAGTATGATATTCATTGTTATAATATTTAGTAGGCGAAACGAACCTCCTGCGGAAAAATGCCACAATGTACGTGGTATATAAAAAGTAAGTGTAAAAACCACCGTGGAGTAATTCTACATCAATGAAAATTTGTAAAACAAAAAATTCGTGCGAAATTGTCTTTGAGCATGATTTTCAAAATCAAAAATTTTTTTATTGGAACGTATTCAACTCATCAATGAAACGAAATTACAAAATATCTCGTGATATATTAGGTTGACAACTAAGTGATTGCGGATTTTGTCAATACCACCTAATGACAAAATTTGCAATCACTTAGTTGCCAACCCAATACGTCCCGAAATGGACCAATCGCATATTAGTATTAGGTTATCCGAAAAGTTTCTTTCGTTTTATGAGTAAATAATAGATGCGCGCCGTTTTTTTGTTTTATGTTATTTTGTCAAATTACGTACAATCCATTTTGTTCCGTTGAGATAATTGTCGAGATAATTTGAAAAAAACGCGACATTTCACATACTTGGTTTCACGTTCGTATATATTCTAATGAGCAGAACACACGATATTTTAATCAGTTTAAGTTATATTTATTTCAGCTCAAAGCGTAATCAATGTGTTATATATGATAACATTTTAAAGATAAAGAAAATTTTAATCAAAATACTATCAGTACTTTCTATTTTACCATATTACCATTGTTATGAATAGACCTCCACATATACTTTCTCAATTTTTGGAAGGGAATAGAAACGTCATTATTTTACAAATGTTAGTCTAAATATTGAAACACAGCCTGGCATATCAAGCCGCTAAACATCTGAGAGGGTACTACTCTCGGAAATCTTAAAGAGTTGTCATATGTATACAGTAAATTCCTTGAACCATTCCCACTATACTATAGACACTATAGGCATTATAGACACTATAGACTATTACTGTAGAATTTCGACATTTTCATTGTATATAAGAAACTGATAAATGACGCTTCTTAGACAGAGCGTGATGAAAAATGTAAAAAAGTAAGAGAGAGAGAGAGAGAGAGAGAGAGAGAGAGAGAGAATCAATCAAGACAGTATAAAAACAGGCAAATAAAGGAAAACACGTGGTCAAGAGAATTATAATTATATTTAGCTATATGTTGCATTTTCTTCTTGATTGAAATACATTCCTCATTATATTTTAAAGTACGTTGTCACCATTCACGAATCCACGTGATAGTGGCTGAATGTGGTTACTGCAAAAATATTAAAATATAAGGCAAGAAAGAAAAGTGAAACACGTGACAAATGCCAGTATCGTTCCGAACAAATAAAATAGAATAGAAAGAATAGAAAAAAACGGAAGGATGGATAGTACAACAATGTCATTAAGTAAGGTAGAGCCATTAATAGATAAAAACTATCAAGTATGGCTGTTGAAAGTAGGTGTAACCTTGAGAAACCACAAACTCTTTAAGGAAGTTATAGAAAATGATAAACCTGCACAAAATTCTGAGGATGTTACTCAAGAAAATAAAAATGGCCTCGTCTGAGAAGTAAAAAATAATGAGGCGTTCGAAATTATTATAATAATCGAACAGGTTGGATTGTGTTTAGCGCAAAAAAGATATGAAGCGATTTAAAATATATTTATGTGGGGGAAGCTGAAGAGGTCAAATAACAGATATAGAGTTAGAGCTAAAAGGTATTACAAAGGGAAGTCCTGAACTGCAATGAAATATATAATCCGTGCAGAGAATGCTGCTCAAAGGAGCACATTTCTGGGTAAAGTAATACAACCTGAGAAATAGCATGCCATGTAATCCGGGACGTACGTATAAAATTTGAAAGGATGTAGTATAGAGAACTCAAAGCATAATCATCTTAGAAGACATATAATAAATCTTATTACGAAGAAGAGAATCGTATGAAAGTTAGCAATAATAATTACTATTACGAAGCGAATTCAACTAATGAAAAACACACAATATGAAAAGACATATTCCTCGCGTGAAACCCGGCATAAACCAAAGCAAGAGATTGCTTTTACAGAACTGACAAAAGAGATGGTACATTAGGAAATAGATCTAATAAAAGAAGAGGAGGCACAAGAATTAGAGGAGAATTTAGCAATAGCAAGCAACAAATAAATATGGCTATTCAAGCCCACAAAGGATTTGCTTTTCATGCATTTGTATATTTTAGGATATATACTGAGAAGGATAACAACTCTTGACACCCTGAACAAATATGGATTGTGAATTCTGACACATCATCACACATGTCACTGAATGCTATATGCTTGACGAATATCGAACACTACTCGACCAAAGTGAATCTAGCACAGACAGTGCTATCTAAATGCCATTAGTATCTAAAGGCAGAAATGCCATACATGCAGATATGCCAATAATGAATGAATATAGAAATACATACATCAAAGGAGTACTGCATATTTCAAGCTTACGTACCAATCTGCTATCGGTAAGGTACCTAACAAAAATTGGCAATGAAGTTACCTTTTCAGGGAACTCAATAAAAATAACAGAATCAGAGAAAGAATTAAGACTTGATAAAGAAGAGAATAGAGGTTATACACTAGAAGCCAGGTTAAGGAATGATAATAAATCACACCTGTCTTCTGTGAAAGTAGTCTTAGACGAAAAGGGGTATATCCTGGTGAGATCAGACATAGGGAATATTAGAGGTGTAAAAGTTGATATGATGTCATTATATGCGAGGAACACTCGGAAAAGATGAGAAGGAAAGAGATCGTAAGAGGACTCAATTACTCAGTAGAAAAACTAGATATATTGAGAAAATATTGAGAAAAGTATCTAAACTTCCACACATTACATTATATGAAAATATATCATATGCCGTTGGATCTTATACGCGTAGCCTTATGTGGGCTAATGCCAGTAAAATCTCTTAATGATAGTCGGTACATGTTTGTGCTAATAAATGATTATAGTAAATATGTATATTTTGTGCATATTTTTCTAATAAACAAAGATCAGGCAATAGGTAGATTTAAGGAATATATGAGTAGGTATGAGTGCATGTTAAATAAAAGAATAATACCCATAAAATCTGACAATGGCAGAGGATTTATAAATACCGAGTTTCAAGCGTTGCTTAGGAGCAAAGGAATACGATACGAAAAGACTGCTCCATACAATCCCGAAAGCAATGAACAGAATCGTGTTAGATAAAGTAAAAGCGATGTTAATTGATAACAAACTTCCTAGGGTGTTAGGTAATAGGTTCTGGGCGGAAACCGCCGCTACAAAAACATCCATATGTCCAATAGAAGGAGCTACGGTAACTTCAATAGTGGAATGGGAAGAAAAGGTAACCGACTGCAACCCGCATTAATTCTCTGCACTGCGAATTTTATTTCAACTTCGTTACCAGCAGCTCCCAACGCTTTTAAGTGTTTTATTTGAAATTTACTTTAACTAAAAAAATAAGACGATTTAAATAAATAAAGGAAGAAACAAATTCGCTTAAATACCAGTTTTATTCACACTATTGTTGTATTTTGTAATTTTTAAGCGTATGATATATCTTGAAACAATTTCTAGGATGCAATCTTAGTTTTCTTTTGCACGTTTCATGAAAAAAGGTGCTCATGAAAGAATGTCGAGTGGGACTCGACAAAGGAGCTCCGGAGATAAAAACTGATGTCGAGTTACACTCGACATAGGAGTGCAAAGGGTTAAGGTACAACGTATTATTATATACCAAAGAATTGTAGAAATAAATTTGAACTAGTATCAAAAAGGACAAGATTTATTGGAAGTTCTGACGAGGATGCCGAATATATGATATACAGATAGTGCTACGATATATGCAGCTCGTTCGGTTTAATACAGTTTAACAAAGGTATTATAGGATTACAGCTATTAAGAAGAAATGTAGAGCAAGATGACCTAAATAATGTTATATATGTAAGTAAAAGAAATAAGGTAAAAGAAGGGAATAGAGCAATTAATAATGAAGAATATGTATGTTGAAGTAGGTCTCACTTCTAACAAAACTACATCTTCTACAGAACAATACAGTGTTTGGTTTTCTTAGTCTTGCGAAAGCTGCAACTAGCGACGAACGCGGCGCGTTTGTCACGTAAAATTCGTGATAAAAAAGGAAGAGCTGAGCCATAGCTTAACTTGACTGTCCTTTTATATTTTTATATGCTTTTATTCACAAAAGTGATCAAATACAATATTACAATGAAGTAGCGAAGTTAAAAAGTATTAAAATAGTTGTTCAAATCGCGGACAAGACTGTACCCAAGACTAGTCTCGTGGTCCAATGCTGGCAGTTTTTATATGTTGAGTTTGTAGGAGTTGAAGGGCAAGGAGAGGATCCTGAGTGCCCTATGACGTGAATTTGAATATGGTCGCTGTCACACGTTCCTCGACCCTGGCACAACACGATTCTCTTTCCAGCGCAGTTAGTAGTTAGTACCGCAGAAAGATCGCCGACATACAGACAATGTGGACGATAAAGAACAAATACTGACAAACCGAAAGGGTCGGAAAACTTCAATAGACCTAACGGCCATCAATATATTTCGGGAGCGCAGTCGTCGATGTTCGGTTAGCCACCGGAGAGTCAAGAGTCAAGAGTCGTTAATCGACAGTTGTCATATCACACTATTGCATTAAGTTCACATTAAATAATCATTCTTCATATCATAATAAATAAATAATCATCCATTTTCTGTTTAATCCATTGTAATAAAGCCACCTATCAATAAATTATCATATAGAATAGAAACCATTGGAAATCCTAATCTCTAACATTTCTGAATAAAGAAATTTTATAGTATTGGGTTGGCAACTATGTGATCGTGGATGTTGTCATTAGGTGGTAATGCATACAATACATTCATCCACGCGTTTGCTCTCTCTATTCCGAGATAAAACCTCAACAATATGGAAAGTTAAATTAACGAGGGTAATACAGGGAGCAGAAAATACTAACCAGAAGCAGAAGAGTTTCAAGAAAATATAAAACGCGGACGCAAACTAGGATGGCCGAATAAGTCACACGAGAAAAACATGACGGTTTGCTAATGGCAAGAGAAATGCGCTTAAGAGAAGAAGACGTTTCGAAAGATTAGAAAAGTGAAATGAGTAAACGAATGTTATCAATACACAGGAGACATTACTAGCAAACAACTATGTGGCAGCGATGGAATCAGAGATCGTGTCTCACCAAGATGAGACAGCACACGATATGGAGATTAGTGGAGCACGAAAAAGAGATAGAAACGATAGAAAGCAAATGGGTGTATAGTCAGAAACATTCGCAAGAAGGAAATATAAAGCACAAAGCAAGATTACTCGCAGTGGGACGTAACTAGAAATCGGAATAAATTACGGGGAATCATTCGCTCCTGTCAAACGATTGGACACATGCTCGCTCTAACAGCGATTAATCGAATGAAAATCAAGCAATCTAACGTCAAATCGGCATACTTATACAGAAATATAAAAGACAGAGTATATATGGAACAACCACTACGATTTATAACCGACAGTAACAAAGTATGCGAGCTAGTAAAACGCACATATGGATTGCCTTAATCTGGATACTATTGGATATTATATAACACAATTTGAAGGAGAATCGTGTGCATATAAATTAAGGAACAGAAGCAGCCGATCGTTGGAATATATGTGACTGACTTGTTATAGCAACAGAACTCACATCAAAATTGAAATAGGACTTTGAGTTAACGGAATCGGAAGAAAATAATTCCTTAAATATAAAAATTATAAAAAATAAGGATGTGATATAATTATCGGAAATATCATACTTAGAAAAAATTTTAAGGAAATACCGCCTAGAAAATTGCAATCCAGTAAAATACCCAGTAAGAAAATGTGCCCATGCCAAGATTTAGATGCATATGAGGTTCGCCGAAGCTGGATAAGACCGAATATCAAAAGTTACTGAGACTACTAATCTACTGAATTGGCAACTAAGTGATCGCGGAATTTGTCAATACCACCTAATAACAAAAATGAAATTAATTACCTATACTATTTAGCCGAGTTTACTTCTAACGACAATATAATTATCCAGGCTGCATTGATAAGTTTTAAAAGGTTCATCTTTATTTATCGTATCAAAATAATAGCTACAAATAACAACTATAAAATAATACATAAATTTATTATGAACACTAATTTGTGAAATTGTTAATTATGATAAATATTTATAACCTACATAACTCATTCTTGAATTAAATTCAGGATAGGATAGCTTGATTTATTTCAAGGTTAGATCAAGTTAGGCTGGATTAAATTATTTCGAGGGAGGCATGTGTTGAAGTATGAAACAAATTTTTCATTCAATAACAAGTAAATATTACGAGATATATCGACTTTATCACAAAATTGACACCCTTTCGTACTCTATATTTAATAATCAATAACTTTGTAAACAATAACCAGCAAGGGTTAAAACATTTTGCGGGTTACTTAGAAAAGCGTCCTTGAACATATGTGAAATCACTGGTTTCCCCCAAAATAAATATTCACCACATAAATTATGTTTCATCATATAAAAACAGTTATTCAAATAGATAATTCAGATATTCAAAAAAATCGGATACCTCGTGTCATGGTTAATTCAAATAATCAAAATTCTACTGTATTTGTTTTTTTCGTTCAGTCGCGGGGAGACGCGATCGCGTTGTAGCGCGTCAACAGGAGTCGTAAATTCCTGTTACGATTATAATAATCGACACCACGAACAGGTCGATCCCCTTATTTCTTGTGGGATAATAGGGGTGTTTGTTTTGTAATAAAACTGTAGTCTACAGTTCTATAATATATATATTTACAATAACTTACAACACTTGTTTTCGCGTAGACTATAGTGATGACGATATCCTGTTATTGGATCAGGAGTCGATTGACTTGGTCGTGACGGAAAGTACAGTAGTAGACTACTCGAATGTTAGAGAATAGAACAGTATTTGACTCGCCTTGCTATGTTGAAGAACGATATTTGATTTGACTGACCGAAGATAGGACGAACAGTTTTCTTGAGTAAAAGCTTGAAAAACCTTCCTCCAAAAGCGATAAGACATAACAATAATTTACAACACAATAATAAGAATCGGCTACTTTCCTAAACCATGAAAAATAGCCCAAATCATAATGTTACCTAAACCAGGCAAAGACCCACACCAAACATCATTCTATAGACCAATTTCACTACTTCCCGTGCTCTCCAAAATACTAGAAAAAATAACATACGCCGACTAAAACCAATAATAGAGAAGGAAAAATTAATACCAGATCACCAATTCGGATTCAGAAACAAACATTCCACTATACAGCAAATGCACAGACTTGTCAATGAAATAAGAACAACACTCGAAAACAAACAATATTGCACAGCCCTCTTCATGGACATAGAAAAAGCTTTCGATAAAATAAACCACGAAAGACTATTACAAACAATCAAGAAACAATTCCCGGAGCAAATGCACCAATTAATAAAATCATATCTAAGCAACAGAACCTTCGTAATAAAAATCAAAGACGCATACTCAGAAGTCAAAGACATCAAGGCAGGGGTCCCGCAAGGAAGCGTCTTAGGACCAATACTATACACACTCTACTCGGCCAACATACCAACAACTACAAATAGCGAAATATTGACATTCGCGGACGACACAGCTGTACTAGTCAGGCACACTAACCCAGCAACAGCAGTCGCAACATTACAAAAACATATCACAAAAATAGAAAAGTGGCTGCAAGCTAAACAAATCAAAGCTAACCCTAACAAATGCAACCACATCACATTCACACTGCGAAAACAGATACCACCAAACATCTTCCTGAATGGCACGCAAATAATACAAACTAGGCAAGTCAAATACCTAGGGCTACACATAGATTCACAACTCACATGGAAACACCACATCAAATCAATAATAGACAAAATACAGACAGCAAGGAGACAAATGCACTGGCTAACAAGTCGAAAATCCAAATTAAGCACTGAAAACAAATTACGAATATATAAATCAATCATAAAACCAATCTGGACATACGGAATCCCGCTATGGGGAACAGCAGCAATGAGCCATATAACCAAAATCGAAACCATGCAAGCAAAAATTCTTAGAACGATAGTAAACGCCCCATGGTACGTTAGAAACGAGGACATTCGGAAAGACCTGGGAATATCAACGGTCAAGGAGGAGATTAGCAGACTCGCAAGAAGGTACAGAGATAGAATAGAAACGCACCCGAACCGGCTGGCAGCGGCAACGGTCAACAAATCAAACATAGAGAGAAGACTAAAAAGGAAACACCCAACAGACCTCACAAAGGATATAACCTAGCAAACACGACGATGGTACCCCGCTGGGGGTAGCCACCCACATGCTATATTTTATTTTTGTTTTTCTTTTTTATTCACTTCCACCTAGATATAATACTTTACCAAATATCCTTCTGGACAAATTGTAAAAAAAAAATCCAAATAAATAATTAAAAAAAAAATGTCTAAACATCTTCATTGCATACCTTCGATATTCCTAACCCATTTGCATCCAAGCGCGGATTAATCCGCGCGCTGCGACTACTTTTTTTTATTTCCATTTTAATCTAAATAATTTTTTTTTAAATAAATAATTTTTACTTTTTTCCTCTGTTATAAAGAATGTAAGATGCGATGTTTGCGAATGTAACATTAACTACCAATCGTTTTCAACAGTAAATTTTCGATAAACTCCATGAAAAATTCGGATGTCATTTACTGCACCTACGACCGACTGCGCGCGGTGATAGGGACCGGTCCTTTTAAATAGGGCTATTATGATGCAAATGAGCTAAGGACCCATCATAAATTTTAACATTTTGTACAGTTAAGGTCCTCAAGACCATCCAAGTATATTTTAAGTTGAAACGGTCATTGTGGTTATTGTTCATTCCGGGAAAGTACGGGAAATATGGCTTTCCCCACGTTTTGTACCTTTTCCGAGCGACCATCATTCGGAGACGGCTAGTAACCTTCCTTACCCATCAACCTTTTGCCTTATCCCCTATTAGCAGCGATGACCGTTGCCCCCCACTTTCCTAACGAAAATTGTCATGAACGAATCCGCTTATCCCGTACCCTTAGACACACCCATCGCTAGTTTTCCTCTGCGGCGGCGTCACCGTCACCGAATTTCACTTGCTTTGCATTTTGTGATCAGTTACCATCTTCACTTGTATTGCGTAGGACGTTCAGTCAAAGTTTAACTTATTGTCTATCAGTCGACGTCTTAACTGTTATCTCCAAAAGTTATATTCTACGAGCAGAAGTTGTTAGAATATAAAGTGTATTCTTAAACTGTTAACTCAGTGCTGTAACCAATTAATCGGTCGAATATTTTTGGCTCTTCGAGGCGGATTCATGTGCACTAAACCATCAAGTGATACAGTGTACACACCAGTGACACAGCAGTGAATCTCACAGTGTCACGTAACTCCGCCGTTATCATTAACGCAGCAACTCCCAACAACCAGAGGGTCAACCTCGGGAAGGAAACATCTTCCGCTGCACAGTAACGAGCAACGCCGTTACTTATAGCCGGAACAACGTCAATATCACAACTACAAGGTGAGCTCGTTAAATTTATCGAAATCCACCATGGCCGATAGTCAAAAAGAGCGCATTAAACAGTGGGAACGGAAACAAAAAATATTCAAAACAGAATTAGAAGGATTTAAAGCGGCTCTCGATATCTATAAGGAGGAGAGATCTGTAATCGCCATTCAATATTATTTAGAAGACATAGAGAAAGAATTTCTGACTTTTACGGAAACTCAATACGAATTGGACGATATAGAACATAGTCAAATAATGCAGGAACATATTAAACTAAAACAGGAGTTCTATAACTGTAAAGAAAAGGCATTATACCTAGTTAATAAAGAATACAGGCAAATAAAACAGCCATTAAAAAAAAAGAAACCAAGGTTTAATAGCGGATGGGGCCTTCATGACACATGGGGCATCATGGAACCATCGGAAACAATATCCAATACGGCTAAAGCCGTGGATGAACATTTAGAATCATTGTTTAATGTAGCTCCTTTGCAGCGAACGTCATATGAAGATTTACAATCTTATGCAACAAAGATAAAAACTCACTATAACGCCTTGAAAGCGTTCGAACAACCGACCAGGGAAACAATACTACTGCATTTATTCGCGTCGAAGTTAGACCACGAGACAAGGATAAACTGGAAGTTTATGACAAAATATGCATCCTTCCTACAAGTCGATGAGCTTATAGAGTTTTTATTTCACCGCCGCACTAGTTTAGAATATTTAGAATCAGTAGAAACGAACCCCATCGAGTCGGTGTATGCGCCATTTTGTCCATTTTGCAATGAAAAACATAAAATTTGGAAATGCCGCGTCTTCCAGCAAAAATCCATCAGAGAACGCGTCATAGCCGTCTTTGAGTTATCAGTGTGCACCAACTGCCTGATCAGAGGACACGTAGTTCAGAATTGCACCGCCGTATCATTATGTGATGTATGCGGAAAACGACACCATACATTGTTGCATAGATCCGACATTTGAATCAAGATTCGGGACATCACTAGCAACCCAACATACGTTAGACCTCTGACACCTTTCTGGACACCTTTCTCGACACCTCTCTTAACACCTCCGCGTATCCGAAGAGTTCCATTAAAACAATTGAGGCATCACCAACACGATAATCTTCAAGCCCATCACCCAGGCAGAGGAGACAATGACGGCGACGGTCAACCACTTCAAAAAGGACTGAATCAAACCACATTTCGTTGTCGAGTATTGCTAGAGACCGGTACCAGCATAAATTTAATTTAATTTTATTGATCATTACTTGATCAACACTTAATGAAAGAGATAAAACATGTTCAGTGAGGTGTGGCAACGTATTAAATGTAAAAAAAATGTTATAATTACTAAATTGTATCGATTTACAGTAAAACTTACATTAATTATAATAAAATCTGTACTCACTAGAAATGCATATTAATTGCACTAATTATCTAAATTATGCTAGTTGTAAAAACTGAAAATAACATGATAATGAAAAAGACTGATATCAACAAAGTTATAGTAAAGCATAAAACGTCATTCCTTCCTTTTGACCTTTCTGTGTTTCTTTTAGTTCGATACAACATTTGCGAAATTATGTGTATAATATATATAACTTATCAGTGAACATATTTTAAAATTACCCTGTTGCATATTGCATGATGATCTATATGATTTTCCACTCGTTGTTACAATTCAATTACACTATTTATTAGGAATGAGTTAATTAAATTCATTTAATCATTCTCACAAGGAGACGTGTATAAAATTATATTTTATATCAAATGTATAATAATTAAATATTTGTTTATTCCCTTTAGTGAAAACTATAATACCATATATCTTAAATTCTACTTTTGTAATGTCTCTGTGTTTCATAATAAGTAGGTAAGGGCCAAATTCAGCATGCAAAAACTGTTTTCTATTTTTGATGCATGTGTGATGCTTTGATTACAAAAGAATAAAAACTCAGATTGAAATAACACAATGTAATTATACAGATTAACTATTAAATTGTATCAATAATCTTTGGATTTTACTTTTTTACGCCTTCCCTTCATATACGTGTCCCCCCCCCCCCCCCAGGAAAGAACGGTAATTTATGACGTAGAAAATCGATTCTCCATTTTCCGCTAATTGTCCATTCTCCATTAACTGTTATTGTGTTTAATTTAAATATTTCTAAAATAAACTCAATTTTCTAGAATCAATTTACCCTAGGGATTTACGTTATTACATATATATATATATATATATATATATATGTCGAGTTAACATTGGTGTTAGGGGCGTGTAACGAATCTTCATTTGGATTAGCCATCGTTGTTATACGATATAGATGATATTTACTGGTACAAATATGATTATTACAGAATTTGACAAGTAACCGTGGCGATTAAATACTCGAGATGCTGATGATAATGATCTTAGATTCAATAACGAATCCACGGTAGACGGGATAGCAAATGCGCTTTCTTCCAAAGTCTAAGTCGAACTCAACTTACTTGTTCACAATTCAAGTGGAACTGCACTTATATACTCTGTACCTCTCTGTACCTCTCGAGTCAACTATATTTTTAAGGAGAGCTATACAACTACTCCATACCTTTGTTACGGTAAAAACGTCCATCCCATGACCGTGGCTACGTTCAGCGACCAATTGTGTCACCTCGGGCCTAAGCGCATTGTCAAAAGTCTCAGGCAAACATAATCGGATTAAATCAGAAACAACTACTTCTAAGTTTCATTATTTAAGTACAGCTATAATAAAAGGTTTAGGCTAAAGTATTGGGGATCTTCCCACAAATTCCAAAAGAAAGGCCCCGATGTTCTTTCATCTTTTGTTCATTCATATATATGTAAGATCGTAAATCTTGGGGATAATTCAGGTGATCGATTCTAAAGTCTGAAAATCGAGTTTTATTGTGAAAGTAGTTAGATAAAATACAAAAATAAACAACAATGGATATCCGTCTATAACAGTAAATAACAATAAATTACATAGACGCGAAATAACAAGTTCTATACAATGTTTACCTGAAAATCGAGAATCGATTTTCAACGTCCTGAGCTACCGATCTTTCTTCGTCAGTCTTCAAAATTTTAAATGGTTATTCTGTGCTCCTGTCTGTCTCTGATGTTGCTCTCTGTCCGTCCGTTTGGGAAAACAGTGTCTCTCAAAAAATGGTTGTCTGTAAAACCCTAAGAGGGTTGCTCTGTCCGTGAGACAAAAAGTCGTGCTACCCGTAAAACAAAAAGAGTTCCTATCCCACGTGAACTCTAGGGAGTTTACATATAATATATATATATATATATATATATATATATATATATATATATATGTTTGAATTAGGTTTAGTTCATTTCTTAAAAAGCATATACTGCTTGTTATAGAAGAAAGGAAGAAATTTAAAAGAAACAAATTGCCTTGGTCGCATCGAAAAGCCCAACATTATGAAAATACCACAAACGTTTCACTTATGTAATTTCGTTATGTAATTACGAAGGAATTTACAGGAAAGAAATCAGAGGCTTGCGACATCCAAGCAACAAATGCTTTCTCCTCGAGCGTAAAGCTAAACATGACGTGACATGGGCAGGAGAAGTCTTTTGTAATTAAACGATTGTGAGAACGTACCTCTCCGCGACCGCGTCTCTCCGCGAACGGTCGTAACACATTGTGCGTCTATTATTTCCTTATAAAATGAAAGAAACTTTTCGGACAACCTAATAGTTTGGCGGTCGTTGAGATATGGAGTTAGTCTGGCCTGGGAAAAGTGAAGAAAGAGCTTAGTACATTTATTCTCGCACGGCTAAAATTATATTATATAATGAGGAAAACACCAATTCAGCTGTTAGTTGAAGTCACTAAAGTGTTTCCACTAACAAATACCACGGGTATGTTTTTTTGCTTGCAGTCATATACAGAACTCAATTTCATTTTCACATGCTTGAAATTTAGTCACATGATAGTTCATTGTATATATTAATAAAAAAAGAAAAAAGAAAAAGAAAAAAAAATTAGTGTAGCTGTCTTCTTGAACCTCCAAACACAAGTCAGACTTGCCAAACGTACTAATTGGCGAATACTGAAGTCTATTGTTGAATAAACAGAGATGATTCGCGCTCTACTTGCCTAATTGTCTTCTTTTTTTAAATTTTTAACGCTATAAAGATAACTTATTACAAGTATCAAATTTGAAATCAATAAGTCTCGATTCTTTCTCACGATCTAAGATTAGCATGAGAGTACATGTATTACCGAAATTATTTATAAATACTGTAAACATCAATTTACTATTTTTTGTAATTATGCGAAAGCTATCTTAGTAATTTCAAAATAATGTACAGACGACAGTACTTAAAAAATGCCGTGAATCTTATGGGCAGACTGCAGATATTTATGCATTTACAGGAAATTTATATTTTTTTTTTTCATATTTTCATTTTTTTTTTCATATTTTCATTTTTTTTTTTCATATTGAACGTAAGAAAAGCGAGAATTTACGTCTCTTGCTGACGCGTTTTCCTCGCGACCGCGTCTCTCCGCGAACGGTCGTAACACTACAGTCTACGAGAAAACAAGTGTTGTAAGTTATTGTAAATATATATATTATAGAACTGTAGACTACAGTTTTATTATAAAACAAACATCCCTATTATTCCACAAGAAATAAGGGGATCGACCTGTTCGTGGTGTCGATTATTATAATCGTAACGGGAATTTATGACTCCCGTTGACGCGCTTCAACGCGATCGCGTCTCCCCGCGACTGGACGAAAATACAGCAAGTGCTTATAAATTTATGAAAAATGTGGACGCACAAAAGTAGAGAAAATGCATATAATGCCTCAAAACATATAAAATATTAAAAGTATGATATTCATTGTTATAATATTTAGTAGGCGAAACGAACCTCCTGCGGAAAAATGCCACAATGTACGTGGTATATAAAAAGTAAGTGTAAAAACCACCGTGGAGTAATTCTACATCAATGAAAATTTGTAAAACAAAAAATTCGTGCGAAATTGTCTTTGAGCATGATTTTCAAAATCAAAAATTTTTTTATTGGAACGTATTCAACTCATCAATGAAACGAAATTACAAAATATCTCGTGATATATTAGGTTGACAACTAAGTGATTGCGGATTTTGTCAATACCACCTAATGACAAAATTTGCAATCACTTAGTTGCCAACCCAATACGTCCCGAAATGGACCAATCGCATATTAGTATTAGGTTATCCGAAAAGTTTCTTTCGTTTTATGAGTAAATAATAGATGCGCGCCGTTTTTTTGTTTTATGTTATTTTGTCAAATTACGTACAATCCATTTTGTTCCGTTGAGATAATTGTCGAGATAATTTGAAAAAAACGCGACATTTCACATACTTGGTTTCACGTTTGTATATATTCTAATGAGCAGAACACACGATATTTTAATCAGTTTAAGTTATATTTATTTCAGCTCAAAGCGTAATCAATGTGTTATATATGATAACATTTTAAAGATAAAGAAAATTTTAATCAAAATACTATCAGTACTTTCTATTTTACCATATTACCATTGTTATGAATAGACCTCCACATATACTTTCTCAATTTTTGGAAGGGAATAGAAACGTCATTATTTTACAAATGTTAGTCTAAATATTGAAACACAGCCTGGCATATCAAGCCGCTAAACATCTGAGAGGGTACTACTCTCGGAAATCTTAAAGAGTTGTCATATGTATACAGTAAATTCCTTGAACCATTCCCACTATACTATAGACACTATAGGCATTATAGACACTATAGACTATTACTGTAGAATTTCGACATTTTCATTGTATATAAGAAACTGATAAATGACGCTTCTTAGACAGAGCGTGATGAAAAATGTAAAAAAGTAAGAGAGAGAGAGAGAGAGAGAGAGAGAGAGAGAGAGAGAATCAATCAAGACAGTATAAAAACAGGCAAATAAAGGAAAACACGTGGTCAAGAGAATTATAATTATATTTAGCTATATGTTGCATTTTCTTCTTGATTGAAATACATTCCTCATTATATTTTAAAGTACGTTGTCACCATTCACGAATCCACGTGATAGTGGCTGAATGTGGTTACTGCAAAAATATTAAAATATAAGGCAAGAAAGAAAAGTGAAACACGTGACAAATGCCAGTATCGTTCCGAACAAATAAAATAGAATAGAAAGAATAGAAAAAAACGGAAGGATGGATAGTACAACAATGTCATTAAGTAAGGTAGAGCCATTAATAGATAAAAACTATCAAGTATGGCTGTTGAAAGTAGGTGTAACCTTGAGAAACCACAAACTCTTTAAGGAAGTTATAGAAAATGATAAACCTGCACAAAATTCTGAGGATGTTACTCAAGAAAATAAAAATGGCCTCGTCTGAGAAGTAAAAAATAATGAGGCGTTCGAAATTATTATAATAATCGAACAGGTTGGATTGTGTTTAGCGCAAAAAAGATATGAAGCGATTTAAAATATATTTATGTGGGGGAAGCTGAAGAGGTCAAATAACAGATATAGAGTTAGAGCTAAAAGGTATTACAAAGGGAAGTCCTGAACTGCAATGAAATATATAATCCGTGCAGAGAATGCTGCTCAAAGGAGCACATTTCTGGGTAAAGTAATACAACCTGAGAAATAGCATGCCATGTAATCCGGGACGTACGTATAAAATTTGAAAGGATGTAGTATAGAGAACTCAAAGCATAATCATCTTAGAAGACATATAATAAATCTTATTACGAAGAAGAGAATCGTATGAAAGTTAGCAATAATAATTACTATTACGAAGCGAATTCAACTAATGAAAAACACACAATATGAAAAGACATATTCCTCGCGTGAAACCCGGCATAAACCAAAGCAAGAGATTGCTTTTACAGAACTGACAAAAGAGATGGTACATTAGGAAATAGATCTAATAAAAGAAGAGGAGGCACAAGAATTAGAGGAGAATTTAGCAATAGCAAGCAACAAATAAATATGGCTATTCAAGCCCACAAAGGATTTGCTTTTCATGCATTTGTATATTTTAGGATATATACTGAGAAGGATAACAACTCTTGACACCCTGAACAAATATGGATTGTGAATTCTGACACATCATCACACATGTCACTGAATGCTATATGCTTGACGAATATCGAACACTACTCGACCAAAGTGAATCTAGCACAGACAGTGCTATCTAAATGCCATTAGTATCTAAAGGCAGAAATGCCATACATGCAGATATGCCAATAATGAATGAATATAGAAATACATACATCAAAGGAGTACTGCATATTTCAAGCTTACGTACCAATCTGCTATCGGTAAGGTACCTAACAAAAATTGGCAATGAAGTTACCTTTTCAGGGAACTCAATAAAAATAACAGAATCAGAGAAAGAATTAAGACTTGATAAAGAAGAGAATAGAGGTTATACACTAGAAGCCAGGTTAAGGAATGATAATAAATCACACCTGTCTTCTGTGAAAGTAGTCTTAGACGAAAAGGGGTATATCCTGGTGAGATCAGACATAGGGAATATTAGAGGTGTAAAAGTTGATATGATGTCATTATATGCGAGGAACACTCGGAAAAGATGAGAAGGAAAGAGATCGTAAGAGGACTCAATTACTCAGTAGAAAAACTAGATATATTGAGAAAATATTGAGAAAAGTATCTAAACTTCCACACATTACATTATATGAAAATATATCATATGCCGTTGGATCTTATACGCGTAGCCTTATGTGGGCTAATGCCAGTAAAATCTCTTAATGATAGTCGGTACATGTTTGTGCTAATAAATGATTATAGTAAATATGTATATTTTGTGCATATTTTTCTAATAAACAAAGATCAGGCAATAGGTAGATTTAAGGAATATATGAGTAGGTATGAGTGCATGTTAAATAAAAGAATAATACCCATAAAATCTGACAATGGCAGAGGATTTATAAATACCGAGTTTCAAGCGTTGCTTAGGAGCAAAGGAATACGATACGAAAAGACTGCTCCATACAATCCCGAAAGCAATGAACAGAATCGTGTTAGATAAAGTAAAAGCGATGTTAATTGATAACAAACTTCCTAGGGTGTTAGGTAATAGGTTCTGGGCGGAAACCGCCGCTACAAAAACATCCATATGTCCAATAGAAGGAGCTACGGTAACTTCAATAGTGGAATGGGAAGAAAAGGTAACCGACTGCAACCCGCATTAATTCTCTGCACTGCGAATTTTATTTCAACTTCGTTACCAGCAGCTCCCAACGCTTTTAAGTGTTTTATTTGAAATTTACTTTAACTAAAAAAATAAGACGATTTAAATAAATAAAGGAAGAAACAAATTCGCTTAAATACCAGTTTTATTCACACTATTGTTGTATTTTGTAATTTTTAAGCGTATGATATATCTTGAAACAATTTCTAGGATGCAATCTTAGTTTTCTTTTGCACGTTTCATGAAAAAAGGTGCTCATGAAAGAATGTCGAGTGGGACTCGACAAAGGAGCTCCGGAGATAAAAACTGATGTCGAGTTACACTCGACATAGGAGTGCAAAGGGTTAAGGTACAACGTATTATTATATACCAAAGAATTGTAGAAATAAATTTGAACTAGTATCAAAAAGGACAAGATTTATTGGAAGTTCTGACGAGGATGCCGAATATATGATATACAGATAGTGCTACGATATATGCAGCTCGTTCGGTTTAATACAGTTTAACAAAGGTATTATAGGATTACAGCTATTAAGAAGAAATGTAGAGCAAGATGACCTAAATAATGTTATATATGTAAGTAAAAGAAATAAGGTAAAAGAAGGGAATAGAGCAATTAATAATGAAGAATATGTATGTTGAAGTAGGTCTCACTTCTAACAAAACTACATCTTCTACAGAACAATACAGTGTTTGGTTTTCTTAGTCTTGCGAAAGCTGCAACTAGCGACGAACGCGGCGCGTTTGTCACGTAAAATTCGTGATAAAAAAGGAAGAGCTGAGCCATAGCTTAACTTGACTGTCCTTTTATATTTTTATATGCTTTTATTCACAAAAGTGATCAAATACAATATTACAATGAAGTAGCGAAGTTAAAAAGTATTAAAATAGTTGTTCAAATCGCGGACAAGACTGTACCCAAGACTAGTCTCGTGGTCCAATGCTGGCAGTTTTTATATGTTGAGTTTGTAGGAGTTGAAGGGCAAGGAGAGGATCCTGAGTGCCCTATGACGTGAATTTGAATATGGTCGCTGTCACACGTTCCTCGACCCTGGCACAACACGATTCTCTTTCCAGCGCAGTTAGTAGTTAGTACCGCAGAAAGATCGCCGACATACAGACAATGTGGACGATAAAGAACAAATACTGACAAACCGAAAGGGTCGGAAAACTTCAATAGACCTAACGGCCATCAATATATTTCGGGAGCGCAGTCGTCGATGTTCGGTTAGCCACCGGAGAGTCAAGAGTCAAGAGTCGTTAATCGACAGTTGTCATATCACACTATTGCATTAAGTTCACATTAAATAATCATTCTTCATATCATAATAAATAAATAATCATCCATTTTCTGTTTAATCCATTGTAATAAAGCCACCTATCAATAAATTATCATATAGAATAGAAACCATTGGAAATCCTAATCTCTAACATTTCTGAATAAAGAAATTTTATAGTATTGGGTTGGCAACTATGTGATCGTGGATGTTGTCATTAGGTGGTAATGCATACAATACATTCATCCACGCGTTTGCTCTCTCTATTCCGAGATAAAACCTCAACAATATGGAAAGTTAAATTAACGAGGGTAATACAGGGAGCAGAAAATACTAACCAGAAGCAGAAGAGTTTCAAGAAAATATAAAACGCGGACGCAAACTAGGATGGCCGAATAAGTCACACGAGAAAAACATGACGGTTTGCTAATGGCAAGAGAAATGCGCTTAAGAGAAGAAGACGTTTCGAAAGATTAGAAAAGTGAAATGAGTAAACGAATGTTATCAATACACAGGAGACATTACTAGCAAACAACTATGTGGCAGCGATGGAATCAGAGATCGTGTCTCACCAAGATGAGACAGCACACGATATGGAGATTAGTGGAGCACGAAAAAGAGATAGAAACGATAGAAAGCAAATGGGTGTATAGTCAGAAACATTCGCAAGAAGGAAATATAAAGCACAAAGCAAGATTACTCGCAGTGGGACGTAACTAGAAATCGGAATAAATTACGGGGAATCATTCGCTCCTGTCAAACGATTGGACACATGCTCGCTCTAACAGCGATTAATCGAATGAAAATCAAGCAATCTAACGTCAAATCGGCATACTTATACAGAAATATAAAAGACAGAGTATATATGGAACAACCACTACGATTTATAACCGACAGTAACAAAGTATGCGAGCTAGTAAAACGCACATATGGATTGCCTTAATCTGGATACTATTGGATATTATATAACACAATTTGAAGGAGAATCGTGTGCATATAAATTAAGGAACAGAAGCAGCCGATCGTTGGAATATATGTGACTGACTTGTTATAGCAACAGAACTCACATCAAAATTGAAATAGGACTTTGAGTTAACGGAATCGGAAGAAAATAATTCCTTAAATATAAAAATTATAAAAAATAAGGATGTGATATAATTATCGGAAATATCATACTTAGAAAAAATTTTAAGGAAATACCGCCTAGAAAATTGCAATCCAGTAAAATACCCAGTAAGAAAATGTGCCCATGCCAAGATTTAGATGCATATGAGGTTCGCCGAAGCTGGATAAGACCGAATATCAAAAGTTACTGAGACTACTAATCTACTGAATTGGCAACTAAGTGATCGCGGAATTTGTCAATACCACCTAATAACAAAAATGAAATTAATTACCTATACTATTTAGCCGAGTTTACTTCTAACGACAATATAATTATCCAGGCTGCATTGATAAGTTTTAAAAGGTTCATCTTTATTTATCGTATCAAAATAATAGCTACAAATAACAACTATAAAATAATACATAAATTTATTATGAACACTAATTTGTGAAATTGTTAATTATGATAAATATTTATAACCTACATAACTCATTCTTGAATTAAATTCAGGATAGGATAGCTTGATTTATTTCAAGGTTAGATCAAGTTAGGCTGGATTAAATTATTTCGAGGGAGGCATGTGTTGAAGTATGAAACAAATTTTTCATTCAATAACAAGTAAATATTACGAGATATATCGACTTTATCACAAAATTGACACCCTTTCGTACTCTATATTTAATAATCAATAACTTTGTAAACAATAACCAGCAAGGGTTAAAACATTTTGCGGGTTACTTAGAAAAGCGTCCTTGAACATATGTGAAATCACTGGTTTCCCCCAAAATAAATATTCACCACATAAATTATGTTTCATCATATAAAAACAGTTATTCAAATAGATAATTCAGATATTCAAAAAAATCGGATACCTCGTGTCATGGTTAATTCAAATAATCAAAATTCTACTGTATTTGTTTTTTTCGTTCAGTCGCGGGGAGACGCGATCGCGTTGTAGCGCGTCAACAGGAGTCGTAAATTCCTGTTACGATTATAATAATCGACACCACGAACAGGTCGATCCCCTTATTTCTTGTGGGATAATAGGGGTGTTTGTTTTGTAATAAAACTGTAGTCTACAGTTCTATAATATATATATTTACAATAACTTACAACACTTGTTTTCGCGTAGACTATAGTGATGACGATATCCTGTTATTGGATCAGGAGTCGATTGACTTGGTCGTGACGGAAAGTACAGTAGTAGACTACTCGAATGTTAGAGAATAGAACAGTATTTGACTCGCCTTGCTATGTTGAAGAACGATATTTGATTTGACTGACCGAAGATAGGACGAACAGTTTTCTTGAGTAAAAGCTTGAAAAACCTTCCTCCAAAAGCGATAAGACATAACAATAATTTACAACACAATAATAAGAATCGGCTACTTTCCTAAACCATGAAAAATAGCCCAAATCATAATGTTACCTAAACCAGGCAAAGACCCACACCAAACATCATTCTATAGACCAATTTCACTACTTCCCGTGCTCTCCAAAATACTAGAAAAAATAACATACGCCGACTAAAACCAATAATAGAGAAGGAAAAATTAATACCAGATCACCAATTCGGATTCAGAAACAAACATTCCACTATACAGCAAATGCACAGACTTGTCAATGAAATAAGAACAACACTCGAAAACAAACAATATTGCACAGCCCTCTTCATGGACATAGAAAAAGCTTTCGATAAAATAAACCACGAAAGACTATTACAAACAATCAAGAAACAATTCCCGGAGCAAATGCACCAATTAATAAAATCATATCTAAGCAACAGAACCTTCGTAATAAAAATCAAAGACGCATACTCAGAAGTCAAAGACATCAAGGCAGGGGTCCCGCAAGGAAGCGTCTTAGGACCAATACTATACACACTCTACTCGGCCAACATACCAACAACTACAAATAGCGAAATATTGACATTCGCGGACGACACAGCTGTACTAGTCAGGCACACTAACCCAGCAACAGCAGTCGCAACATTACAAAAACATATCACAAAAATAGAAAAGTGGCTGCAAGCTAAACAAATCAAAGCTAACCCTAACAAATGCAACCACATCACATTCACACTGCGAAAACAGATACCACCAAACATCTTCCTGAATGGCACGCAAATAATACAAACTAGGCAAGTCAAATACCTAGGGCTACACATAGATTCACAACTCACATGGAAACACCACATCAAATCAATAATAGACAAAATACAGACAGCAAGGAGACAAATGCACTGGCTAACAAGTCGAAAATCCAAATTAAGCACTGAAAACAAATTACGAATATATAAATCAATCATAAAACCAATCTGGACATACGGAATCCCGCTATGGGGAACAGCAGCAATGAGCCATATAACCAAAATCGAAACCATGCAAGCAAAAATTCTTAGAACGATAGTAAACGCCCCATGGTACGTTAGAAACGAGGACATTCGGAAAGACCTGGGAATATCAACGGTCAAGGAGGAGATTAGCAGACTCGCAAGAAGGTACAGAGATAGAATAGAAACGCACCCGAACCGGCTGGCAGCGGCAACGGTCAACAAATCAAACATAGAGAGAAGACTAAAAAGGAAACACCCAACAGACCTCACAAAGGATATAACCTAGCAAACACGACGATGGTACCCCGCTGGGGGTAGCCACCCACATGCTATATTTTATTTTTGTTTTTCTTTTTTATTCACTTCCACCTAGATATAATACTTTACCAAATATCCTTCTGGACAAATTGTAAAAAAAAAATCCAAATAAATAATTAAAAAAAAAATGTCTAAACATCTTCATTGCATACCTTCGATATTCCTAACCCATTTGCATCCAAGCGCGGATTAATCCGCGCGCTGCGACTACTTTTTTTTATTTCCATTTTAATCTAAATAATTTTTTTTTAAATAAATAATTTTTACTTTTTTCCTCTGTTATAAAGAATGTAAGATGCGATGTTTGCGAATGTAACATTAACTACCAATCGTTTTCAACAGTAAATTTTCGATAAACTCCATGAAAAATTCGGATGTCATTTACTGCACCTACGACCGACTGCGCGCGGTGATAGGGACCGGTCCTTTTAAATAGGGCTATTATGATGCAAATGAGCTAAGGACCCATCATAAATTTTAACATTTTGTACAGTTAAGGTCCTCAAGACCATCCAAGTATATTTTAAGTTGAAACGGTCATTGTGGTTATTGTTCATTCCGGGAAAGTACGGGAAATATGGCTTTCCCCACGTTTTGTACCTTTTCCGAGCGACCATCATTCGGAGACGGCTAGTAACCTTCCTTACCCATCAACCTTTTGCCTTATCCCCTATTAGCAGCGATGACCGTTGCCCCCCACTTTCCTAACGAAAATTGTCATGAACGAATCCGCTTATCCCGTACCCTTAGACACACCCATCGCTAGTTTTCCTCTGCGGCGGCGTCACCGTCACCGAATTTCACTTGCTTTGCATTTTGTGATCAGTTACCATCTTCACTTGTATTGCGTAGGACGTTCAGTCAAAGTTTAACTTATTGTCTATCAGTCGACGTCTTAACTGTTATCTCCAAAAGTTATATTCTACGAGCAGAAGTTGTTAGAATATAAAGTGTATTCTTAAACTGTTAACTCAGTGCTGTAACCAATTAATCGGTCGAATATTTTTGGCTCTTCGAGGCGGATTCATGTGCACTAAACCATCAAGTGATACAGTGTACACACCAGTGACACAGCAGTGAATCTCACAGTGTCACGTAACTCCGCCGTTATCATTAACGCAGCAACTCCCAACAACCAGAGGGTCAACCTCGGGAAGGAAACATCTTCCGCTGCACAGTAACGAGCAACGCCGTTACTTATAGCCGGAACAACGTCAATATCACAACTACAAGGTGAGCTCGTTAAATTTATCGAAATCCACCATGGCCGATAGTCAAAAAGAGCGCATTAAACAGTGGGAACGGAAACAAAAAATATTCAAAACAGAATTAGAAGGATTTAAAGCGGCTCTCGATATCTATAAGGAGGAGAGATCTGTAATCGCCATTCAATATTATTTAGAAGACATAGAGAAAGAATTTCTGACTTTTACGGAAACTCAATACGAATTGGACGATATAGAACATAGTCAAATAATGCAGGAACATATTAAACTAAAACAGGAGTTCTATAACTGTAAAGAAAAGGCATTATACCTAGTTAATAAAGAATACAGGCAAATAAAACAGCCATTAAAAAAAAAGAAACCAAGGTTTAATAGCGGATGGGGCCTTCATGACACATGGGGCATCATGGAACCATCGGAAACAATATCCAATACGGCTAAAGCCGTGGATGAACATTTAGAATCATTGTTTAATGTAGCTCCTTTGCAGCGAACGTCATATGAAGATTTACAATCTTATGCAACAAAGATAAAAACTCACTATAACGCCTTGAAAGCGTTCGAACAACCGACCAGGGAAACAATACTACTGCATTTATTCGCGTCGAAGTTAGACCACGAGACAAGGATAAACTGGAAGTTTATGACAAAATATGCATCCTTCCTACAAGTCGATGAGCTTATAGAGTTTTTATTTCACCGCCGCACTAGTTTAGAATATTTAGAATCAGTAGAAACGAACCCCATCGAGTCGGTGTATGCGCCATTTTGTCCATTTTGCAATGAAAAACATAAAATTTGGAAATGCCGCGTCTTCCAGCAAAAATCCATCAGAGAACGCGTCATAGCCGTCTTTGAGTTATCAGTGTGCACCAACTGCCTGATCAGAGGACACGTAGTTCAGAATTGCACCGCCGTATCATTATGTGATGTATGCGGAAAACGACACCATACATTGTTGCATAGATCCGACATTTGAATCAAGATTCGGGACATCACTAGCAACCCAACATACGTTAGACCTCTGACACCTTTCTGGACACCTTTCTCGACACCTCTCTTAACACCTCCGCGTATCCGAAGAGTTCCATTAAAACAATTGAGGCATCACCAACACGATAATCTTCAAGCCCATCACCCAGGCAGAGGAGACAATGACGGCGACGGTCAACCACTTCAAAAAGGACTGAATCAAACCACATTTCGTTGTCGAGTATTGCTAGAGACCGGTACCAGCATAAATTTAATTTAATTTTATTGATCATTACTTGATCAACACTTAATGAAAGAGATAAAACATGTTCAGTGAGGTGTGGCAACGTATTAAATGTAAAAAAAATGTTATAATTACTAAATTGTATCGATTTACAGTAAAACTTACATTAATTATAATAAAATCTGTACTCACTAGAAATGCATATTAATTGCACTAATTATCTAAATTATGCTAGTTGTAAAAACTGAAAATAACATGATAATGAAAAAGACTGATATCAACAAAGTTATAGTAAAGCATAAAACGTCATTCCTTCCTTTTGACCTTTCTGTGTTTCTTTTAGTTCGATACAACATTTGCGAAATTATGTGTATAATATATATAACTTATCAGTGAACATATTTTAAAATTACCCTGTTGCATATTGCATGATGATCTATATGATTTTCCACTCGTTGTTACAATTCAATTACACTATTTATTAGGAATGAGTTAATTAAATTCATTTAATCATTCTCACAAGGAGACGTGTATAAAATTATATTTTATATCAAATGTATAATAATTAAATATTTGTTTATTCCCTTTAGTGAAAACTATAATACCATATATCTTAAATTCTACTTTTGTAATGTCTCTGTGTTTCATAATAAGTAGGTAAGGGCCAAATTCAGCATGCAAAAACTGTTTTCTATTTTTGATGCATGTGTGATGCTTTGATTACAAAAGAATAAAAACTCAGATTGAAATAACACAATGTAATTATACAGATTAACTATTAAATTGTATCAATAATCTTTGGATTTTACTTTTTTACGCCTTCCCTTCATATACGTGTCCCCCCCCCCCCCCCAGGAAAGAACGGTAATTTATGACGTAGAAAATCGATTCTCCATTTTCCGCTAATTGTCCATTCTCCATTAACTGTTATTGTGTTTAATTTAAATATTTCTAAAATAAACTCAATTTTCTAGAATCAATTTACCCTAGGGATTTACGTTATTACATATATATATATATATATATATATATATATATATATATATATATATATGTCGAGTTAACATTGGTGTTAGGGGCGTGTAACGAATCTTCATTTGGATTAGCCATCGTTGTTATACGATATAGATGATATTTACTGGTACAAATATGATTATTACAGAATTTGACAAGTAACCGTGGCGATTAAATACTCGAGATGCTGATGATAATGATCTTAGATTCAATAACGAATCCACGGTAGACGGGATAGCAAATGCGCTTTCTTCCAAAGTCTAAGTCGAACTCAACTTACTTGTTCACAATTCAAGTGGAACTGCACTTATATACTCTGTACCTCTCTGTACCTCTCGAGTCAACTATATTTTTAAGGAGAGCTATACAACTACTCCATACCTTTGTTACGGTAAAAACGTCCATCCCATGACCGTGGCTACGTTCAGCGACCAATTGTGTCACCTCGGGCCTAAGCGCATTGTCAAAAGTCTCAGGCAAACATAATCGGATTAAATCAGAAACAATTACTTCTAAGTTTCATTATTTAAGTACAGCTATAATAAAAGGTTTAGGCTAAAGTATTGGGGATCTTCCCACAAATTCCAAAAGAAAGGCCCCGATGTTCTTTCATCTTTTGTTCATTCATATATATGTAAGATCGTAAATCTTGGGGATAATTCAGGTGATCGATTCTAAAGTCTGAAAATCGAGTTTTATTGTGAAAGTAGTTAGATAAAATACAAAAATAAACAACAATGGATATCCGTCTATAACAGTAAATAACAATAAATTACATAGACGCGAAATAACAAGTTCTATACAATGTTTACCTGAAAATCGAGAATCGATTTTCAACGTCCTGAGCTACCGATCTTTCTTCGTCAGTCTTCAAAATTTTAAATGGTTATTCTGTGCTCCTGTCTGTCTCTGATGTTGCTCTCTGTCCGTCCGTTTGGGAAAACAGTGTCTCTCAAAAAATGGTTGTCTGTAAAACCCTAAGAGGGTTGCTCTGTCCGTGAGACAAAAAGTCGTGCTACCCGTAAAACAAAAAGAGTTCCTATCCCACGTGAACTCTAGGGAGTTTACATATAATATATATATATATATATATATGTTTGAATTAGGTTTAGTTCATTTCTTAAAAAGCATATACTGCTTGTTATAGAAGAAAGGAAGAAATTTAAAAGAAACAAATTGCCTTGGTCGCATCGAAAAGCCCAACATTATGAAAATACCACAAACGTTTCACTTATGTAATTTCGTTATGTAATTACGAAGGAATTTACAGGAAAGAAATCAGAGGCTTGCGACATCCAAGCAACAAATGCTTTCTCCTCGAGCGTAAAGCTAAACATGACGTGACATGGGCAGGAGAAGTCTTTTGTAATTAAACGATTGTGAGAACGTACCTCTCCGCGACCGCGTCTCTCCGCGAACGGTCGTAACACATTGTGCGTCTATTATTTCCTTATAAAATGAAAGAAACTTTTCGGACAACCTAATAGTTTGGCGGTCGTTGAGATATGGAGTTAGTCTGGCCTGGGAAAAGTGAAGAAAGAGCTTAGTACATTTATTCTCGCACGGCTAAAATTATATTATATAATGAGGAAAACACCAATTCAGCTGTTAGTTGAAGTCACTAAAGTGTTTCCACTAACAAATACCACGGGTATGTTTTTTTGCTTGCAGTCATATACAGAACTCAATTTCATTTTCACATGCTTGAAATTTAGTCACATGATAGTTCATTGTATATATTAATAAAAAAAGAAAAAAGAAAAAGAAAAAAAAATTAGTGTAGCTGTCTTCTTGAACCTCCAAACACAAGTCAGACTTGCCAAACGTACTAATTGGCGAATACTGAAGTCTATTGTTGAATAAACAGAGATGATTCGCGCTCTACTTGCCTAATTGTCTTCTTTTTTTAAATTTTTAACGCTATAAAGATAACTTATTACAAGTATCAAATTTGAAATCAATAAGTCTCGATTCTTTCTCACGATCTAAGATTAGCATGAGAGTACATGTATTACCGAAATTATTTATAAATACTGTAAACATCAATTTACTATTTTTTGTAATTATGCGAAAGCTATCTTAGTAATTTCAAAATAATGTACAGACGACAGTACTTAAAAAATGCCGTGAATCTTATGGGCAGACTGCAGATATTTATGCATTTACAGGAAATTTATATTTTTTTTTTTCATATTTTCATTTTTTTTTTCATATTTTCATTTTTTTTTCATATTGAACGTAAGAAAAGCGAGAATTTACGTCTCTCGCTGACGCGTTTTCCTCGCGACCGCGTCTCTCCGCGAACGGTCGTAACACTACAGTCTACGCGAAAACAAGTGTTGTAAGTTATTGTAAATATATATATTATAGAACTGTAGACTACAGTTTTATTATAAAACAAACATCCCTATTATTCCACAAGAAATAAGGGGATCGACCTGTTCGTGGTGTCGATTATTATAATCGTAACGGGAATTTATGACTCCCGTTGACGCGCTTCAACGCGATCGCGTCTCCCCGCGACTGGACGAAAATACAGCAAGTGCTTATAAATTTATGAAAAATGTGGACGCACAAAAGTAGAGAAAATGCATATAATGCCTCAAAACATATAAAATATTAAAAGTATGATATTCATTGTTATAATATTTAGTAGGCGAAACGAACCTCCTGCGGAAAAATGCCACAATGTACGTGGTATATAAAAAGTAAGTGTAAAAACCACCGTGGAGTAATTCTACATCAATGAAAATTTGTAAAACAAAAAATTCGTGCGAAATTGTCTTTGAGCATGATTTTCAAAATCAAAAATTTTTTTATTGGAACGTATTCAACTCATCAATGAAACGAAATTACAAAATATCTCGTGATATATTAGGTTGACAACTAAGTGATTGCGGATTTTGTCAATACCACCTAATGACAAAATTTGCAATCACTTAGTTGCCAACCCAATACGTCCCGAAATGGACCAATCGCATATTAGTATTAGGTTATCCGAAAAGTTTCTTTCGTTTTATGAGTAAATAATAGATGCGCGCCGTTTTTTTGTTTTATGTTATTTTGTCAAATTACGTACAATCCATTTTGTTCCGTTGAGATAATTGTCGAGATAATTTGAAAAAAACGCGACATTTCACATACTTGGTTTCACGTTTGTATATATTCTAATGAGCAGAACACACGATATTTTAATCAGTTTAAGTTATATTTATTTCAGCTCAAAGCGTAATCAATGTGTTATATATGATAACATTTTAAAGATAAAGAAAATTTTAATCAAAATACTATCAGTACTTTCTATTTTACCATATTACCATTGTTATGAATAGACCTCCACATATACTTTCTCAATTTTTGGAAGGGAATAGAAACGTCATTATTTTACAAATGTTAGTCTAAATATTGAAACACAGCCTGGCATATCAAGCCGCTAAACATCTGAGAGGGTACTACTCTCGGAAATCTTAAAGAGTTGTCATATGTATACAGTAAATTCCTTGAACCATTCCCACTATACTATAGACACTATAGGCATTATAGACACTATAGACTATTACTGTAGAATTTCGACATTTTCATTGTATATAAGAAACTGATAAATGACGCTTCTTAGACAGAGCGTGATGAAAAATGTAAAAAAGTAAGAGAGAGAGAGAGAGAGAATCAATCAAGACAGTATAAAAACAGGCAAATAAAGGAAAACACGTGGTCAAGAGAATTATAATTATATTTAGCTATATGTTGCATTTTCTTCTTGATTGAAATACATTCCTCATTATATTTTAAAGTACGTTGTCACCATTCACGAATCCACGTGATAGTGGCTGAATGTGGTTACTGCAAAAATATTAAAATATAAGGCAAGAAAGAAAAGTGAAACACGTGACAAATGCCAGTATCGTTCCGAACAAATAAAATAGAATAGAAAGAATAGAAAAAAACGGAAGGATGGATAGTACAACAATGTCATTAAGTAAGGTAGAGCCATTAATAGATAAAAACTATCAAGTATGGCTGTTGAAAGTAGGTGTAACCTTGAGAAACCACAAACTCTTTAAGGAAGTTATAGAAAATGATAAACCTGCACAAAATTCTGAGGATGTTACTCAAGAAAATAAAAATGGCCTCGTCTGAGAAGTAAAAAATAATGAGGCGTTCGAAATTATTATAATAATCGAACAGGTTGGATTGTGTTTAGCGCAAAAAAGATATGAAGCGATTTAAAATATATTTATGTGGGGGAAGCTGAAGAGGTCAAATAACAGATATAGAGTTAGAGCTAAAAGGTATTACAAAGGGAAGTCCTGAACTGCAATGAAATATATAATCCGTGCAGAGAATGCTGCTCAAAGGAGCACATTTCTGGGTAAAGTAATACAACCTGAGAAATAGCATGCCATGTAATCCGGGACGTACGTATAAAATTTGAAAGGATGTAGTATAGAGAACTCAAAGCATAATCATCTTAGAAGACATATAATAAATCTTATTACGAAGAAGAGAATCGTATGAAAGTTAGCAATAATAATTACTATTACGAAGCGAATTCAACTAATGAAAAACACACAATATGAAAAGACATATTCCTCGCGTGAAACCCGGCATAAACCAAAGCAAGAGATTGCTTTTACAGAACTGACAAAAGAGATGGTACATTAGGAAATAGATCTAATAAAAGAAGAGGAGGCACAAGAATTAGAGGAGAATTTAGCAATAGCAAGCAACAAATAAATATGGCTATTCAAGCCCACAAAGGATTTGCTTTTCATGCATTTGTATATTTTAGGATATATACTGAGAAGGATAACAACTCTTGACACCCTGAACAAATATGGATTGTGAATTCTGACACATCATCACACATGTCACTGAATGCTATATGCTTGACGAATATCGAACACTACTCGACCAAAGTGAATCTAGCACAGACAGTGCTATCTAAATGCCATTAGTATCTAAAGGCAGAAATGCCATACATGCAGATATGCCAATAATGAATGAATATAGAAATACATACATCAAAGGAGTACTGCATATTTCAAGCTTACGTACCAATCTGCTATCGGTAAGGTACCTAACAAAAATTGGCAATGAAGTTACCTTTTCAGGGAACTCAATAAAAATAACAGAATCAGAGAAAGAATTAAGACTTGATAAAGAAGAGAATAGAGGTTATACACTAGAAGCCAGGTTAAGGAATGATAATAAATCACACCTGTCTTCTGTGAAAGTAGTCTTAGACGAAAAGGGGTATATCCTGGTGAGATCAGACATAGGGAATATTAGAGGTGTAAAAGTTGATATGATGTCATTATATGCGAGGAACACTCGGAAAAGATGAGAAGGAAAGAGATCGTAAGAGGACTCAATTACTCAGTAGAAAAACTAGATATATTGAGAAAATATTGAGAAAAGTATCTAAACTTCCACACATTACATTATATGAAAATATATCATATGCCGTTGGATCTTATACGCGTAGCCTTATGTGGGCTAATGCCAGTAAAATCTCTTAATGATAGTCGGTACATGTTTGTGCTAATAAATGATTATAGTAAATATGTATATTTTGTGCATATTTTTCTAATAAACAAAGATCAGGCAATAGGTAGATTTAAGGAATATATGAGTAGGTATGAGTGCATGTTAAATAAAAGAATAATACCCATAAAATCTGACAATGGCAGAGGATTTATAAATACCGAGTTTCAAGCGTTGCTTAGGAGCAAAGGAATACGATACGAAAAGACTGCTCCATACAATCCCGAAAGCAATGAACAGAATCGTGTTAGATAAAGTAAAAGCGATGTTAATTGATAACAAACTTCCTAGGGTGTTAGGTAATAGGTTCTGGGCGGAAACCGCCGCTACAAAAACATCCATATGTCCAATAGAAGGAGCTACGGTAACTTCAATAGTGGAATGGGAAGAAAAGGTAACCGACTGCAACCCGCATTAATTCTCTGCACTGCGAATTTTATTTCAACTTCGTTACCAGCAGCTCCCAACGCTTTTAAGTGTTTTATTTGAAATTTACTTTAACTAAAAAAATAAGACGATTTAAATAAATAAAGGAAGAAACAAATTCGCTTAAATACCAGTTTTATTCACACTATTGTTGTATTTTGTAATTTTTAAGCGTATGATATATCTTGAAACAATTTCTAGGATGCAATCTTAGTTTTCTTTTGCACGTTTCATGAAAAAAGGTGCTCATGAAAGAATGTCGAGTGGGACTCGACAAAGGAGCTCCGGAGATAAAAACTGATGTCGAGTTACACTCGACATAGGAGTGCAAAGGGTTAAGGTACAACGTATTATTATATACCAAAGAATTGTAGAAATAAATTTGAACTAGTATCAAAAAGGACAAGATTTATTGGAAGTTCTGACGAGGATGCCGAATATATGATATACAGATAGTGCTACGATATATGCAGCTCGTTCGGTTTAATACAGTTTAACAAAGGTATTATAGGATTACAGCTATTAAGAAGAAATGTAGAGCAAGATGACCTAAATAATGTTATATATGTAAGTAAAAGAAATAAGGTAAAAGAAGGGAATAGAGCAATTAATAATGAAGAATATGTATGTTGAAGTAGGTCTCACTTCTAACAAAACTACATCTTCTACAGAACAATACAGTGTTTGGTTTTCTTAGTCTTGCGAAAGCTGCAACTAGCGACGAACGCGGCGCGTTTGTCACGTAAAATTCGTGATAAAAAAGGAAGAGCTGAGCCATAGCTTAACTTGACTGTCCTTTTATATTTTTATATGCTTTTATTCACAAAAGTGATCAAATACAATATTACAATGAAGTAGCGAAGTTAAAAAGTATTAAAATAGTTGTTCAAATCGCGGACAAGACTGTACCCAAGACTAGTCTCGTGGTCCAATGCTGGCAGTTTTTATATGTTGAGTTTGTAGGAGTTGAAGGGCAAGGAGAGGATCCTGAGTGCCCTATGACGTGAATTTGAATATGGTCGCTGTCACACGTTCCTCGACCCTGGCACAACACGATTCTCTTTCCAGCGCAGTTAGTAGTTAGTACCGCAGAAAGATCGCCGACATACAGACAATGTGGACGATAAAGAACAAATACTGACAAACCGAAAGGGTCGGAAAACTTCAATAGACCTAACGGCCATCAATATATTTCGGGAGCGCAGTCGTCGATGTTCGGTTAGCCACCGGAGAGTCAAGAGTCAAGAGTCGTTAATCGACAGTTGTCATATCACACTATTGCATTAAGTTCACATTAAATAATCATTCTTCATATCATAATAAATAAATAATCATCCATTTTCTGTTTAATCCATTGTAATAAAGCCACCTATCAATAAATTATCATATAGAATAGAAACCATTGGAAATCCTAATCTCTAACATTTCTGAATAAAGAAATTTTATAGTATTGGGTTGGCAACTATGTGATCGTGGATGTTGTCATTAGGTGGTAATGCATACAATACATTCATCCACGCGTTTGCTCTCTCTATTCCGAGATAAAACCTCAACAATATGGAAAGTTAAATTAACGAGGGTAATACAGGGAGCAGAAAATACTAACCAGAAGCAGAAGAGTTTCAAGAAAATATAAAACGCGGACGCAAACTAGGATGGCCGAATAAGTCACACGAGAAAAACATGACGGTTTGCTAATGGCAAGAGAAATGCGCTTAAGAGAAGAAGACGTTTCGAAAGATTAGAAAAGTGAAATGAGTAAACGAATGTTATCAATACACAGGAGACATTACTAGCAAACAACTATGTGGCAGCGATGGAATCAGAGATCGTGTCTCACCAAGATGAGACAGCACACGATATGGAGATTAGTGGAGCACGAAAAAGAGATAGAAACGATAGAAAGCAAATGGGTGTATAGTCAGAAACATTCGCAAGAAGGAAATATAAAGCACAAAGCAAGATTACTCGCAGTGGGACGTAACTAGAAATCGGAATAAATTACGGGGAATCATTCGCTCCTGTCAAACGATTGGACACATGCTCGCTCTAACAGCGATTAATCGAATGAAAATCAAGCAATCTAACGTCAAATCGGCATACTTATACAGAAATATAAAAGACAGAGTATATATGGAACAACCACTACGATTTATAACCGACAGTAACAAAGTATGCGAGCTAGTAAAACGCACATATGGATTGCCTTAATCTGGATACTATTGGATATTATATAACACAATTTGAAGGAGAATCGTGTGCATATAAATTAAGGAACAGAAGCAGCCGATCGTTGGAATATATGTGACTGACTTGTTATAGCAACAGAACTCACATCAAAATTGAAATAGGACTTTGAGTTAACGGAATCGGAAGAAAATAATTCCTTAAATATAAAAATTATAAAAAATAAGGATGTGATATAATTATCGGAAATATCATACTTAGAAAAAATTTTAAGGAAATACCGCCTAGAAAATTGCAATCCAGTAAAATACCCAGTAAGAAAATGTGCCCATGCCAAGATTTAGATGCATATGAGGTTCGCCGAAGCTGGATAAGACCGAATATCAAAAGTTACTGAGACTACTAATCTACTGAATTGGCAACTAAGTGATCGCGGAATTTGTCAATACCACCTAATAACAAAAATGAAATTAATTACCTATACTATTTAGCCGAGTTTACTTCTAACGACAATATAATTATCCAGGTTGCATTGATAAGTTTTAAAAGGTTCATCTTTATTTATCGTATCAAAATAATAGCTACAAATAACAACTATAAAATAATACATAAATTTATTATGAACACTAATTTGTGAAATTGTTAATTATGATAAATATTTATAACCTACATAACTCATTCTTGAATTAAATTCAGGATAGGATAGCTTGATTTATTTCAAGGTTAGATCAAGTTAGGCTGGATTAAATTATTTCGAGGGAGGCATGTGTTGAAGTATGAAACAAATTTTTCATTCAATAACAAGTAAATATTACGAGATATATCGACTTTATCACAAAATTGACACCCTTTCGTACTCTATATTTAATAATCAATAACTTTGTAAACAATAACCAGCAAGGGTTAAAACATTTTGCGGGTTACTTAGAAAAGCGTCCTTGAACATATGTGAAATCACTGGTTTCCCCCAAAATAAATATTCACCACATAAATTATGTTTCATCATATAAAAACAGTTATTCAAATAGATAATTCAGATATTCAAAAAAATCGGATACCTCGTGTCATGGTTAATTCAAATAATCAAAATTCTACTGTATTTGTTTTTTTCGTTCAGTCGCGGGGAGACGCGATCGCGTTGTAGCGCGTCAACAGGAGTCGTAAATTCCTGTTACGATTATAATAATCGACACCACGAACAGGTCGATCCCCTTATTTCTTGTGGGATAATAGGGGTGTTTGTTTTGTAATAAAACTGTAGTCTACAGTTCTATAATATATATATTTACAATAACTTACAACACTTGTTTTCGCGTAGACTATAGTGATGACGATATCCTGTTATTGGATCAGGAGTCGATTGACTTGGTCGTGACGGAAAGTACAGTAGTAGACTACTCGAATGTTAGAGAATAGAACAGTATTTGACTCGCCTTGCTATGTTGAAGAACGATATTTGATTTGACTGACCGAAGATAGGACGAACAGTTTTCTTGAGTAAAAGCTTGAAAAACCTTCCTCCAAAAGCGATAAGACATAACAATAATTTACAACACAATAATAAGAATCGGCTACTTTCCTAAACCATGAAAAATAGCCCAAATCATAATGTTACCTAAACCAGGCAAAGACCCACACCAAACATCATTCTATAGACCAATTTCACTACTTCCCGTGCTCTCCAAAATACTAGAAAAAATAACATACGCCGACTAAAACCAATAATAGAGAAGGAAAAATTAATACCAGATCACCAATTCGGATTCAGAAACAAACATTCCACTATACAGCAAATGCACAGACTTGTCAATGAAATAAGAACAACACTCGAAAACAAACAATATTGCACAGCCCTCTTCATGGACATAGAAAAAGCTTTCGATAAAATAAACCACGAAAGACTATTACAAACAATCAAGAAACAATTCCCGGAGCAAATGCACCAATTAATAAAATCATATCTAAGCAACAGAACCTTCGTAATAAAAATCAAAGACGCATACTCAGAAGTCAAAGACATCAAGGCAGGGGTCCCGCAAGGAAGCGTCTTAGGACCAATACTATACACACTCTACTCGGCCAACATACCAACAACTACAAATAGCGAAATATTGACATTCGCGGACGACACAGCTGTACTAGTCAGGCACACTAACCCAGCAACAGCAGTCGCAACATTACAAAAACATATCACAAAAATAGAAAAGTGGCTGCAAGCTAAACAAATCAAAGCTAACCCTAACAAATGCAACCACATCACATTCACACTGCGAAAACAGATACCACCAAACATCTTCCTGAATGGCACGCAAATAATACAAACTAGGCAAGTCAAATACCTAGGGCTACACATAGATTCACAACTCACATGGAAACACCACATCAAATCAATAATAGACAAAATACAGACAGCAAGGAGACAAATGCACTGGCTAACAAGTCGAAAATCCAAATTAAGCACTGAAAACAAATTACGAATATATAAATCAATCATAAAACCAATCTGGACATACGGAATCCCGCTATGGGGAACAGCAGCAATGAGCCATATAACCAAAATCGAAACCATGCAAGCAAAAATTCTTAGAACGATAGTAAACGCCCCATGGTACGTTAGAAACGAGGACATTCGGAAAGACCTGGGAATATCAACGGTCAAGGAGGAGATTAGCAGACTCGCAAGAAGGTACAGAGATAGAATAGAAACGCACCCGAACCGGCTGGCAGCGGCAACGGTCAACAAATCAAACATAGAGAGAAGACTAAAAAGGAAACACCCAACAGACCTCACAAAGGATATAACCTAGCAAACACGACGATGGTACCCCGCTGGGGGTAGCCACCCACATGCTATATTTTATTTTTGTTTTTCTTTTTTATTCACTTCCACCTAGATATAATACTTTACCAAATATCCTTCTGGACAAATTGTAAAAAAAAATCCAAATAAATAATTAAAAAAAAAATGTCTAAACATCTTCATTGCATACCTTCGATATTCCTAACCCATTTGCATCCAAGCGCGGATTAATCCGCGCGCTGCGACTACTTTTTTTTATTTCCATTTTAATCTAAATAATTTTTTTTTAAATAAATAATTTTTACTTTTTTCCTCTGTTATAAAGAATGTAAGATGCGATGTTTGCGAATGTAACATTAACTACCAATCGTTTTCAACAGTAAATTTTCGATAAACTCCATGAAAAATTCGGATGTCATTTACTGCACCTACGACCGACTGCGCGCGGTGATAGGGACCGGTCCTTTTAAATAGGGCTATTATGATGCAAATGAGCTAAGGACCCATCATAAATTTTAACATTTTGTACAGTTAAGGTCCTCAAGACCATCCAAGTATATTTTAAGTTGAAACGGTCATTGTGGTTATTGTTCATTCCGGGAAAGTACGGGAAATATGGCTTTCCCCACGTTTTGTACCTTTTCCGAGCGACCATCATTCGGAGACGGCTAGTAACCTTCCTTACCCATCAACCTTTTGCCTTATCCCCTATTAGCAGCGATGACCGTTGCCCCCCACTTTCCTAACGAAAATTGTCATGAACGAATCCGCTTATCCCGTACCCTTAGACACACCCATCGCTAGTTTTCCTCTGCGGCGGCGTCACCGTCACCGAATTTCACTTGCTTTGCATTTTGTGATCAGTTACCATCTTCACTTGTATTGCGTAGGACGTTCAGTCAAAGTTTAACTTATTGTCTATCAGTCGACGTCTTAACTGTTATCTCCAAAAGTTATATTCTACGAGCAGAAGTTGTTAGAATATAAAGTGTATTCTTAAACTGTTAACTCAGTGCTGTAACCAATTAATCGGTCGAATATTTTTGGCTCTTCGAGGCGGATTCATGTGCACTAAACCATCAAGTGATACAGTGTACACACCAGTGACACAGCAGTGAATCTCACAGTGTCACGTAACTCCGCCGTTATCATTAACGCAGCAACTCCCAACAACCAGAGGGTCAACCTCGGGAAGGAAACATCTTCCGCTGCACAGTAACGAGCAACGCCGTTACTTATAGCCGGAACAACGTCAATATCACAACTACAAGGTGAGCTCGTTAAATTTATCGAAATCCACCATGGCCGATAGTCAAAAAGAGCGCATTAAACAGTGGGAACGGAAACAAAAAATATTCAAAACAGAATTAGAAGGATTTAAAGCGGCTCTCGATATCTATAAGGAGGAGAGATCTGTAATCGCCATTCAATATTATTTAGAAGACATAGAGAAAGAATTTCTGACTTTTACGGAAACTCAATACGAATTGGACGATATAGAACATAGTCAAATAATGCAGGAACATATTAAACTAAAACAGGAGTTCTATAACTGTAAAGAAAAGGCATTATACCTAGTTAATAAAGAATACAGGCAAATAAAACAGCCATTAAAAAAAAAGAAACCAAGGTTTAATAGCGGATGGGGCCTTCATGACACATGGGGCATCATGGAACCATCGGAAACAATATCCAATACGGCTAAAGCCGTGGATGAACATTTAGAATCATTGTTTAATGTAGCTCCTTTGCAGCGAACGTCATATGAAGATTTACAATCTTATGCAACAAAGATAAAAACTCACTATAACGCCTTGAAAGCGTTCGAACAACCGACCAGGGAAACAATACTACTGCATTTATTCGCGTCGAAGTTAGACCACGAGACAAGGATAAACTGGAAGTTTATGACAAAATATGCATCCTTCCTACAAGTCGATGAGCTTATAGAGTTTTTATTTCACCGCCGCACTAGTTTAGAATATTTAGAATCAGTAGAAACGAACCCCATCGAGTCGGTGTATGCGCCATTTTGTCCATTTTGCAATGAAAAACATAAAATTTGGAAATGCCGCGTCTTCCAGCAAAAATCCATCAGAGAACGCGTCATAGCCGTCTTTGAGTTATCAGTGTGCACCAACTGCCTGATCAGAGGACACGTAGTTCAGAATTGCACCGCCGTATCATTATGTGATGTATGCGGAAAACGACACCATACATTGTTGCATAGATCCGACATTTGAATCAAGATTCGGGACATCACTAGCAACCCAACATACGTTAGACCTCTGACACCTTTCTGGACACCTTTCTCGACACCTCTCTTAACACCTCCGCGTATCCGAAGAGTTCCATTAAAACAATTGAGGCATCACCAACACGATAATCTTCAAGCCCATCACCCAGGCAGAGGAGACAATGACGGCGACGGTCAACCACTTCAAAAAGGACTGAATCAAACCACATTTCGTTGTCGAGTATTGCTAGAGACCGGTACCAGCATAAATTTAATTTAATTTTATTGATCATTACTTGATCAACACTTAATGAAAGAGATAAAACATGTTCAGTGAGGTGTGGCAACGTATTAAATGTAAAAAAAATGTTATAATTACTAAATTGTATCGATTTACAGTAAAACTTACATTAATTATAATAAAATCTGTACTCACTAGAAATGCATATTAATTGCACTAATTATCTAAATTATGCTAGTTGTAAAAACTGAAAATAACATGATAATGAAAAAGACTGATATCAACAAAGTTATAGTAAAGCATAAAACGTCATTCCTTCCTTTTGACCTTTCTGTGTTTCTTTTAGTTCGATACAACATTTGCGAAATTATGTGTATAATATATATAACTTATCAGTGAACATATTTTAAAATTACCCTGTTGCATATTGCATGATGATCTATATGATTTTCCACTCGTTGTTACAATTCAATTACACTATTTATTAGGAATGAGTTAATTAAATTCATTTAATCATTCTCACAAGGAGACGTGTATAAAATTATATTTTATATCAAATGTATAATAATTAAATATTTGTTTATTCCCTTTAGTGAAAACTATAATACCATATATCTTAAATTCTACTTTTGTAATGTCTCTGTGTTTCATAATAAGTAGGTAAGGGCCAAATTCAGCATGCAAAAACTGTTTTCTATTTTTGATGCATGTGTGATGCTTTGATTACAAAAGAATAAAAACTCAGATTGAAATAACACAATGTAATTATACAGATTAACTATTAAATTGTATCAATAATCTTTGGATTTTACTTTTTTACGCCTTCCCTTCATATACGTGTCCCCCCCCCCCCCCCCCCAGGAAAGAACGGTAATTTATGACGTAGAAAATCGATTCTCCATTTTCCGCTAATTGTCCATTCTCCATTAACTGTTATTGTGTTTAATTTAAATATTTCTAAAATAAACTCAATTTTCTAGAATCAATTTACCCTAGGGATTTACGTTATTACATATATATATATATATATATATATATATATGTCGAGTTAACATTGGTGTTAGGGGCGTGTAACGAATCTTCATTTGGATTAGCCATCGTTGTTATACGATATAGATGATATTTACTGGTACAAATATGATTATTACAGAATTTGACAAGTAACCGTGGCGATTAAATACTCGAGATGCTGATGATAATGATCTTAGATTCAATAACGAATCCACGGTAGACGGGATAGCAAATGCGCTTTCTTCCAAAGTCTAAGTCGAACTCAACTTACTTGTTCACAATTCAAGTGGAACTGCACTTATATACTCTGTACCTCTCTGTACCTCTCGAGTCAACTATATTTTTAAGGAGAGCTATACAACTACTCCATACCTTTGTTACGGTAAAAACGTCCATCCCATGACCGTGGCTACGTTCAGCGACCAATTGTGTCACCTCGGGCCTAAGCGCATTGTCAAAAGTCTCAGGCAAACATAATCGGATTAAATCAGAAACAATTACTTCTAAGTTTCATTATTTAAGTACAGCTATAATAAAAGGTTTAGGCTAAAGTATTGGGGATCTTCCCACAAATTCCAAAAGAAAGGCCCCGATGTTCTTTCATCTTTTGTTCATTCATATATATGTAAGATCGTAAATCTTGGGGATAATTCAGGTGATCGATTCTAAAGTCTGAAAATCGAGTTTTATTGTGAAAGTAGTTAGATAAAATACAAAAATAAACAACAATGGATATCCGTCTATAACAGTAAATAACAATAAATTACATAGACGCGAAATAACAAGTTCTATACAATGTTTACCTGAAAATCGAGAATCGATTTTCAACGTCCTGAGCTACCGATCTTTCTTCGTCAGTCTTCAAAATTTTAAATGGTTATTCTGTGCTCCTGTCTGTCTCTGATGTTGCTCTCTGTCCGTCCGTTTGGGAAAACAGTGTCTCTCAAAAAATGGTTGTCTGTAAAACCCTAAGAGGGTTGCTCTGTCCGTGAGACAAAAAGTCGTGCTACCCGTAAAACAAAAAGAGTTCCTATCCCACGTGAACTCTAGGGAGTTTACATATAATATATATATATATATATATATATATATATATATATATATATATATGTTTGAATTAGGTTTAGTTCATTTCTTAAAAAGCATATACTGCTTGTTATAGAAGAAAGGAAGAAATTTAAAAGAAACAAATTGCCTTGGTCGCATCGAAAAGCCCAACATTATGAAAATACCACAAACGTTTCACTTATGTAATTTCGTTATGTAATTACGAAGGAATTTACAGGAAAGAAATCAGAGGCTTGCGACATCCAAGCAACAAATGCTTTCTCCTCGAGCGTAAAGCTAAACATGACGTGACATGGGCAGGAGAAGTCTTTTGTAATTAAACGATTGTGAGAACGTACCTCTCCGCGACCGCGTCTCTCCGCGAACGGTCGTAACACATTGTGCGTCTATTATTTCCTTATAAAATGAAAGAAACTTTTCGGACAACCTAATAGTTTGGCGGTCGTTGAGATATGGAGTTAGTCTGGCCTGGGAAAAGTGAAGAAAGAGCTTAGTACATTTATTCTCGCACGGCTAAAATTATATTATATAATGAGGAAAACACCAATTCAGCTGTTAGTTGAAGTCACTAAAGTGTTTCCACTAACAAATACCACGGGTATGTTTTTTTGCTTGCAGTCATATACAGAACTCAATTTCATTTTCACATGCTTGAAATTTAGTCACATGATAGTTCATTGTATATATTAATAAAAAAAGAAAAAAGAAAAAGAAAAAAAAATTAGTGTAGCTGTCTTCTTGAACCTCCAAACACAAGTCAGACTTGCCAAACGTACTAATTGGCGAATACTGAAGTCTATTGTTGAATAAACAGAGATGATTCGCGCTCTACTTGCCTAATTGTCTTCTTTTTTTAAATTTTTAACGCTATAAAGATAACTTATTACAAGTATCAAATTTGAAATCAATAAGTCTCGATTCTTTCTCACGATCTAAGATTAGCATGAGAGTACATGTATTACCGAAATTATTTATAAATACTGTAAACATCAATTTACTATTTTTTGTAATTATGCGAAAGCTATCTTAGTAATTTCAAAATAATGTACAGACGACAGTACTTAAAAAATGCCGTGAATCTTATGGGCAGACTGCAGATATTTATGCATTTACAGGAAATTTATATTTTTTTTTTTCATATTTTCATTTTTTTTTTCATATTTTCATTTTTTTTTTTCATATTGAACGTAAGAAAAGCGAGAATTTACGTCTCTTGCTGACGCGTTTTCCTCGCGACCGCGTCTCTCCGCGAACGGTCGTAACACTACAGTCTACGAGAAAACAAGTGTTGTAAGTTATTGTAAATATATATATTATAGAACTGTAGACTACAGTTTTATTATAAAACAAACATCCCTATTATTCCACAAGAAATAAGGGGATCGACCTGTTCGTGGTGTCGATTATTATAATCGTAACGGGAATTTATGACTCCCGTTGACGCGCTTCAACGCGATCGCGTCTCCCCGCGACTGGACGAAAATACAGCAAGTGCTTATAAATTTATGAAAAATGTGGACGCACAAAAGTAGAGAAAATGCATATAATGCCTCAAAACATATAAAATATTAAAAGTATGATATTCATTGTTATAATATTTAGTAGGCGAAACGAACCTCCTGCGGAAAAATGCCACAATGTACGTGGTATATAAAAAGTAAGTGTAAAAACCACCGTGGAGTAATTCTACATCAATGAAAATTTGTAAAACAAAAAATTCGTGCGAAATTGTCTTTGAGCATGATTTTCAAAATCAAAAATTTTTTTATTGGAACGTATTCAACTCATCAATGAAACGAAATTACAAAATATCTCGTGATATATTAGGTTGACAACTAAGTGATTGCGGATTTTGTCAATACCACCTAATGACAAAATTTGCAATCACTTAGTTGCCAACCCAATACGTCCCGAAATGGACCAATCGCATATTAGTATTAGGTTATCCGAAAAGTTTCTTTCGTTTTATGAGTAAATAATAGATGCGCGCCGTTTTTTTGTTTTATGTTATTTTGTCAAATTACGTACAATCCATTTTGTTCCGTTGAGATAATTGTCGAGATAATTTGAAAAAAACGCGACATTTCACATACTTGGTTTCACGTTTGTATATATTCTAATGAGCAGAACACACGATATTTTAATCAGTTTAAGTTATATTTATTTCAGCTCAAAGCGTAATCAATGTGTTATATATGATAACATTTTAAAGATAAAGAAAATTTTAATCAAAATACTATCAGTACTTTCTATTTTACCATATTACCATTGTTATGAATAGACCTCCACATATACTTTCTCAATTTTTGGAAGGGAATAGAAACGTCATTATTTTACAAATGTTAGTCTAAATATTGAAACACAGCCTGGCATATCAAGCCGCTAAACATCTGAGAGGGTACTACTCTCGGAAATCTTAAAGAGTTGTCATATGTATACAGTAAATTCCTTGAACCATTCCCACTATACTATAGACACTATAGGCATTATAGACACTATAGACTATTACTGTAGAATTTCGACATTTTCATTGTATATAAGAAACTGATAAATGACGCTTCTTAGACAGAGCGTGATGAAAAATGTAAAAAAGTAAGAGAGAGAGAGAGAGAGAGAGAGAGAGAGAGAGAGAGAATCAATCAAGACAGTATAAAAACAGGCAAATAAAGGAAAACACGTGGTCAAGAGAATTATAATTATATTTAGCTATATGTTGCATTTTCTTCTTGATTGAAATACATTCCTCATTATATTTTAAAGTACGTTGTCACCATTCACGAATCCACGTGATAGTGGCTGAATGTGGTTACTGCAAAAATATTAAAATATAAGGCAAGAAAGAAAAGTGAAACACGTGACAAATGCCAGTATCGTTCCGAACAAATAAAATAGAATAGAAAGAATAGAAAAAAACGGAAGGATGGATAGTACAACAATGTCATTAAGTAAGGTAGAGCCATTAATAGATAAAAACTATCAAGTATGGCTGTTGAAAGTAGGTGTAACCTTGAGAAACCACAAACTCTTTAAGGAAGTTATAGAAAATGATAAACCTGCACAAAATTCTGAGGATGTTACTCAAGAAAATAAAAATGGCCTCGTCTGAGAAGTAAAAAATAATGAGGCGTTCGAAATTATTATAATAATCGAACAGGTTGGATTGTGTTTAGCGCAAAAAAGATATGAAGCGATTTAAAATATATTTATGTGGGGGAAGCTGAAGAGGTCAAATAACAGATATAGAGTTAGAGCTAAAAGGTATTACAAAGGGAAGTCCTGAACTGCAATGAAATATATAATCCGTGCAGAGAATGCTGCTCAAAGGAGCACATTTCTGGGTAAAGTAATACAACCTGAGAAATAGCATGCCATGTAATCCGGGACGTACGTATAAAATTTGAAAGGATGTAGTATAGAGAACTCAAAGCATAATCATCTTAGAAGACATATAATAAATCTTATTACGAAGAAGAGAATCGTATGAAAGTTAGCAATAATAATTACTATTACGAAGCGAATTCAACTAATGAAAAACACACAATATGAAAAGACATATTCCTCGCGTGAAACCCGGCATAAACCAAAGCAAGAGATTGCTTTTACAGAACTGACAAAAGAGATGGTACATTAGGAAATAGATCTAATAAAAGAAGAGGAGGCACAAGAATTAGAGGAGAATTTAGCAATAGCAAGCAACAAATAAATATGGCTATTCAAGCCCACAAAGGATTTGCTTTTCATGCATTTGTATATTTTAGGATATATACTGAGAAGGATAACAACTCTTGACACCCTGAACAAATATGGATTGTGAATTCTGACACATCATCACACATGTCACTGAATGCTATATGCTTGACGAATATCGAACACTACTCGACCAAAGTGAATCTAGCACAGACAGTGCTATCTAAATGCCATTAGTATCTAAAGGCAGAAATGCCATACATGCAGATATGCCAATAATGAATGAATATAGAAATACATACATCAAAGGAGTACTGCATATTTCAAGCTTACGTACCAATCTGCTATCGGTAAGGTACCTAACAAAAATTGGCAATGAAGTTACCTTTTCAGGGAACTCAATAAAAATAACAGAATCAGAGAAAGAATTAAGACTTGATAAAGAAGAGAATAGAGGTTATACACTAGAAGCCAGGTTAAGGAATGATAATAAATCACACCTGTCTTCTGTGAAAGTAGTCTTAGACGAAAAGGGGTATATCCTGGTGAGATCAGACATAGGGAATATTAGAGGTGTAAAAGTTGATATGATGTCATTATATGCGAGGAACACTCGGAAAAGATGAGAAGGAAAGAGATCGTAAGAGGACTCAATTACTCAGTAGAAAAACTAGATATATTGAGAAAATATTGAGAAAAGTATCTAAACTTCCACACATTACATTATATGAAAATATATCATATGCCGTTGGATCTTATACGCGTAGCCTTATGTGGGCTAATGCCAGTAAAATCTCTTAATGATAGTCGGTACATGTTTGTGCTAATAAATGATTATAGTAAATATGTATATTTTGTGCATATTTTTCTAATAAACAAAGATCAGGCAATAGGTAGATTTAAGGAATATATGAGTAGGTATGAGTGCATGTTAAATAAAAGAATAATACCCATAAAATCTGACAATGGCAGAGGATTTATAAATACCGAGTTTCAAGCGTTGCTTAGGAGCAAAGGAATACGATACGAAAAGACTGCTCCATACAATCCCGAAAGCAATGAACAGAATCGTGTTAGATAAAGTAAAAGCGATGTTAATTGATAACAAACTTCCTAGGGTGTTAGGTAATAGGTTCTGGGCGGAAACCGCCGCTACAAAAACATCCATATGTCCAATAGAAGGAGCTACGGTAACTTCAATAGTGGAATGGGAAGAAAAGGTAACCGACTGCAACCCGCATTAATTCTCTGCACTGCGAATTTTATTTCAACTTCGTTACCAGCAGCTCCCAACGCTTTTAAGTGTTTTATTTGAAATTTACTTTAACTAAAAAAATAAGACGATTTAAATAAATAAAGGAAGAAACAAATTCGCTTAAATACCAGTTTTATTCACACTATTGTTGTATTTTGTAATTTTTAAGCGTATGATATATCTTGAAACAATTTCTAGGATGCAATCTTAGTTTTCTTTTGCACGTTTCATGAAAAAAGGTGCTCATGAAAGAATGTCGAGTGGGACTCGACAAAGGAGCTCCGGAGATAAAAACTGATGTCGAGTTACACTCGACATAGGAGTGCAAAGGGTTAAGGTACAACGTATTATTATATACCAAAGAATTGTAGAAATAAATTTGAACTAGTATCAAAAAGGACAAGATTTATTGGAAGTTCTGACGAGGATGCCGAATATATGATATACAGATAGTGCTACGATATATGCAGCTCGTTCGGTTTAATACAGTTTAACAAAGGTATTATAGGATTACAGCTATTAAGAAGAAATGTAGAGCAAGATGACCTAAATAATGTTATATATGTAAGTAAAAGAAATAAGGTAAAAGAAGGGAATAGAGCAATTAATAATGAAGAATATGTATGTTGAAGTAGGTCTCACTTCTAACAAAACTACATCTTCTACAGAACAATACAGTGTTTGGTTTTCTTAGTCTTGCGAAAGCTGCAACTAGCGACGAACGCGGCGCGTTTGTCACGTAAAATTCGTGATAAAAAAGGAAGAGCTGAGCCATAGCTTAACTTGACTGTCCTTTTATATTTTTATATGCTTTTATTCACAAAAGTGATCAAATACAATATTACAATGAAGTAGCGAAGTTAAAAAGTATTAAAATAGTTGTTCAAATCGCGGACAAGACTGTACCCAAGACTAGTCTCGTGGTCCAATGCTGGCAGTTTTTATATGTTGAGTTTGTAGGAGTTGAAGGGCAAGGAGAGGATCCTGAGTGCCCTATGACGTGAATTTGAATATGGTCGCTGTCACACGTTCCTCGACCCTGGCACAACACGATTCTCTTTCCAGCGCAGTTAGTAGTTAGTACCGCAGAAAGATCGCCGACATACAGACAATGTGGACGATAAAGAACAAATACTGACAAACCGAAAGGGTCGGAAAACTTCAATAGACCTAACGGCCATCAATATATTTCGGGAGCGCAGTCGTCGATGTTCGGTTAGCCACCGGAGAGTCAAGAGTCAAGAGTCGTTAATCGACAGTTGTCATATCACACTATTGCATTAAGTTCACATTAAATAATCATTCTTCATATCATAATAAATAAATAATCATCCATTTTCTGTTTAATCCATTGTAATAAAGCCACCTATCAATAAATTATCATATAGAATAGAAACCATTGGAAATCCTAATCTCTAACATTTCTGAATAAAGAAATTTTATAGTATTGGGTTGGCAACTATGTGATCGTGGATGTTGTCATTAGGTGGTAATGCATACAATACATTCATCCACGCGTTTGCTCTCTCTATTCCGAGATAAAACCTCAACAATATGGAAAGTTAAATTAACGAGGGTAATACAGGGAGCAGAAAATACTAACCAGAAGCAGAAGAGTTTCAAGAAAATATAAAACGCGGACGCAAACTAGGATGGCCGAATAAGTCACACGAGAAAAACATGACGGTTTGCTAATGGCAAGAGAAATGCGCTTAAGAGAAGAAGACGTTTCGAAAGATTAGAAAAGTGAAATGAGTAAACGAATGTTATCAATACACAGGAGACATTACTAGCAAACAACTATGTGGCAGCGATGGAATCAGAGATCGTGTCTCACCAAGATGAGACAGCACACGATATGGAGATTAGTGGAGCACGAAAAAGAGATAGAAACGATAGAAAGCAAATGGGTGTATAGTCAGAAACATTCGCAAGAAGGAAATATAAAGCACAAAGCAAGATTACTCGCAGTGGGACGTAACTAGAAATCGGAATAAATTACGGGGAATCATTCGCTCCTGTCAAACGATTGGACACATGCTCGCTCTAACAGCGATTAATCGAATGAAAATCAAGCAATCTAACGTCAAATCGGCATACTTATACAGAAATATAAAAGACAGAGTATATATGGAACAACCACTACGATTTATAACCGACAGTAACAAAGTATGCGAGCTAGTAAAACGCACATATGGATTGCCTTAATCTGGATACTATTGGATATTATATAACACAATTTGAAGGAGAATCGTGTGCATATAAATTAAGGAACAGAAGCAGCCGATCGTTGGAATATATGTGACTGACTTGTTATAGCAACAGAACTCACATCAAAATTGAAATAGGACTTTGAGTTAACGGAATCGGAAGAAAATAATTCCTTAAATATAAAAATTATAAAAAATAAGGATGTGATATAATTATCGGAAATATCATACTTAGAAAAAATTTTAAGGAAATACCGCCTAGAAAATTGCAATCCAGTAAAATACCCAGTAAGAAAATGTGCCCATGCCAAGATTTAGATGCATATGAGGTTCGCCGAAGCTGGATAAGACCGAATATCAAAAGTTACTGAGACTACTAATCTACTGAATTGGCAACTAAGTGATCGCGGAATTTGTCAATACCACCTAATAACAAAAATGAAATTAATTACCTATACTATTTAGCCGAGTTTACTTCTAACGACAATATAATTATCCAGGTTGCATTGATAAGTTTTAAAAGGTTCATCTTTATTTATCGTATCAAAATAATAGCTACAAATAACAACTATAAAATAATACATAAATTTATTATGAACACTAATTTGTGAAATTGTTAATTATGATAAATATTTATAACCTACATAACTCATTCTTGAATTAAATTCAGGATAGGATAGCTTGATTTATTTCAAGGTTAGATCAAGTTAGGCTGGATTAAATTATTTCGAGGGAGGCATGTGTTGAAGTATGAAACAAATTTTTCATTCAATAACAAGTAAATATTACGAGATATATCGACTTTATCACAAAATTGACACCCTTTCGTACTCTATATTTAATAATCAATAACTTTGTAAACAATAACCAGCAAGGGTTAAAACATTTTGCGGGTTACTTAGAAAAGCGTCCTTGAACATATGTGAAATCACTGGTTTCCCCCAAAATAAATATTCACCACATAAATTATGTTTCATCATATAAAAACAGTTATTCAAATAGATAATTCAGATATTCAAAAAAATCGGATACCTCGTGTCATGGTTAATTCAAATAATCAAAATTCTACTGTATTTGTTTTTTTCGTTCAGTCGCGGGGAGACGCGATCGCGTTGTAGCGCGTCAACAGGAGTCGTAAATTCCTGTTACGATTATAATAATCGACACCACGAACAGGTCGATCCCCTTATTTCTTGTGGGATAATAGGGGTGTTTGTTTTGTAATAAAACTGTAGTCTACAGTTCTATAATATATATATTTACAATAACTTACAACACTTGTTTTCGCGTAGACTATAGTGATGACGATATCCTGTTATTGGATCAGGAGTCGATTGACTTGGTCGTGACGGAAAGTACAGTAGTAGACTACTCGAATGTTAGAGAATAGAACAGTATTTGACTCGCCTTGCTATGTTGAAGAACGATATTTGATTTGACTGACCGAAGATAGGACGAACAGTTTTCTTGAGTAAAAGCTTGAAAAACCTTCCTCCAAAAGCGATAAGACATAACAATAATTTACAACACAATAATAAGAATCGGCTACTTTCCTAAACCATGAAAAATAGCCCAAATCATAATGTTACCTAAACCAGGCAAAGACCCACACCAAACATCATTCTATAGACCAATTTCACTACTTCCCGTGCTCTCCAAAATACTAGAAAAAATAACATACGCCGACTAAAACCAATAATAGAGAAGGAAAAATTAATACCAGATCACCAATTCGGATTCAGAAACAAACATTCCACTATACAGCAAATGCACAGACTTGTCAATGAAATAAGAACAACACTCGAAAACAAACAATATTGCACAGCCCTCTTCATGGACATAGAAAAAGCTTTCGATAAAATAAACCACGAAAGACTATTACAAACAATCAAGAAACAATTCCCGGAGCAAATGCACCAATTAATAAAATCATATCTAAGCAACAGAACCTTCGTAATAAAAATCAAAGACGCATACTCAGAAGTCAAAGACATCAAGGCAGGGGTCCCGCAAGGAAGCGTCTTAGGACCAATACTATACACACTCTACTCGGCCAACATACCAACAACTACAAATAGCGAAATATTGACATTCGCGGACGACACAGCTGTACTAGTCAGGCACACTAACCCAGCAACAGCAGTCGCAACATTACAAAAACATATCACAAAAATAGAAAAGTGGCTGCAAGCTAAACAAATCAAAGCTAACCCTAACAAATGCAACCACATCACATTCACACTGCGAAAACAGATACCACCAAACATCTTCCTGAATGGCACGCAAATAATACAAACTAGGCAAGTCAAATACCTAGGGCTACACATAGATTCACAACTCACATGGAAACACCACATCAAATCAATAATAGACAAAATACAGACAGCAAGGAGACAAATGCACTGGCTAACAAGTCGAAAATCCAAATTAAGCACTGAAAACAAATTACGAATATATAAATCAATCATAAAACCAATCTGGACATACGGAATCCCGCTATGGGGAACAGCAGCAATGAGCCATATAACCAAAATCGAAACCATGCAAGCAAAAATTCTTAGAACGATAGTAAACGCCCCATGGTACGTTAGAAACGAGGACATTCGGAAAGACCTGGGAATATCAACGGTCAAGGAGGAGATTAGCAGACTCGCAAGAAGGTACAGAGATAGAATAGAAACGCACCCGAACCGGCTGGCAGCGGCAACGGTCAACAAATCAAACATAGAGAGAAGACTAAAAAGGAAACACCCAACAGACCTCACAAAGGATATAACCTAGCAAACACGACGATGGTACCCCGCTGGGGGTAGCCACCCACATGCTATATTTTATTTTTGTTTTTCTTTTTTATTCACTTCCACCTAGATATAATACTTTACCAAATATCCTTCTGGACAAATTGTAAAAAAAAATCCAAATAAATAATTAAAAAAAAAATGTCTAAACATCTTCATTGCATACCTTCGATATTCCTAACCCATTTGCATCCAAGCGCGGATTAATCCGCGCGCTGCGACTACTTTTTTTTATTTCCATTTTAATCTAAATAATTTTTTTTTAAATAAATAATTTTTACTTTTTTCCTCTGTTATAAAGAATGTAAGATGCGATGTTTGCGAATGTAACATTAACTACCAATCGTTTTCAACAGTAAATTTTCGATAAACTCCATGAAAAATTCGGATGTCATTTACTGCACCTACGACCGACTGCGCGCGGTGATAGGGACCGGTCCTTTTAAATAGGGCTATTATGATGCAAATGAGCTAAGGACCCATCATAAATTTTAACATTTTGTACAGTTAAGGTCCTCAAGACCATCCAAGTATATTTTAAGTTGAAACGGTCATTGTGGTTATTGTTCATTCCGGGAAAGTACGGGAAATATGGCTTTCCCCACGTTTTGTACCTTTTCCGAGCGACCATCATTCGGAGACGGCTAGTAACCTTCCTTACCCATCAACCTTTTGCCTTATCCCCTATTAGCAGCGATGACCGTTGCCCCCCACTTTCCTAACGAAAATTGTCATGAACGAATCCGCTTATCCCGTACCCTTAGACACACCCATCGCTAGTTTTCCTCTGCGGCGGCGTCACCGTCACCGAATTTCACTTGCTTTGCATTTTGTGATCAGTTACCATCTTCACTTGTATTGCGTAGGACGTTCAGTCAAAGTTTAACTTATTGTCTATCAGTCGACGTCTTAACTGTTATCTCCAAAAGTTATATTCTACGAGCAGAAGTTGTTAGAATATAAAGTGTATTCTTAAACTGTTAACTCAGTGCTGTAACCAATTAATCGGTCGAATATTTTTGGCTCTTCGAGGCGGATTCATGTGCACTAAACCATCAAGTGATACAGTGTACACACCAGTGACACAGCAGTGAATCTCACAGTGTCACGTAACTCCGCCGTTATCATTAACGCAGCAACTCCCAACAACCAGAGGGTCAACCTCGGGAAGGAAACATCTTCCGCTGCACAGTAACGAGCAACGCCGTTACTTATAGCCGGAACAACGTCAATATCACAACTACAAGGTGAGCTCGTTAAATTTATCGAAATCCACCATGGCCGATAGTCAAAAAGAGCGCATTAAACAGTGGGAACGGAAACAAAAAATATTCAAAACAGAATTAGAAGGATTTAAAGCGGCTCTCGATATCTATAAGGAGGAGAGATCTGTAATCGCCATTCAATATTATTTAGAAGACATAGAGAAAGAATTTCTGACTTTTACGGAAACTCAATACGAATTGGACGATATAGAACATAGTCAAATAATGCAGGAACATATTAAACTAAAACAGGAGTTCTATAACTGTAAAGAAAAGGCATTATACCTAGTTAATAAAGAATACAGGCAAATAAAACAGCCATTAAAAAAAAAGAAACCAAGGTTTAATAGCGGATGGGGCCTTCATGACACATGGGGCATCATGGAACCATCGGAAACAATATCCAATACGGCTAAAGCCGTGGATGAACATTTAGAATCATTGTTTAATGTAGCTCCTTTGCAGCGAACGTCATATGAAGATTTACAATCTTATGCAACAAAGATAAAAACTCACTATAACGCCTTGAAAGCGTTCGAACAACCGACCAGGGAAACAATACTACTGCATTTATTCGCGTCGAAGTTAGACCACGAGACAAGGATAAACTGGAAGTTTATGACAAAATATGCATCCTTCCTACAAGTCGATGAGCTTATAGAGTTTTTATTTCACCGCCGCACTAGTTTAGAATATTTAGAATCAGTAGAAACGAACCCCATCGAGTCGGTGTATGCGCCATTTTGTCCATTTTGCAATGAAAAACATAAAATTTGGAAATGCCGCGTCTTCCAGCAAAAATCCATCAGAGAACGCGTCATAGCCGTCTTTGAGTTATCAGTGTGCACCAACTGCCTGATCAGAGGACACGTAGTTCAGAATTGCACCGCCGTATCATTATGTGATGTATGCGGAAAACGACACCATACATTGTTGCATAGATCCGACATTTGAATCAAGATTCGGGACATCACTAGCAACCCAACATACGTTAGACCTCTGACACCTTTCTGGACACCTTTCTCGACACCTCTCTTAACACCTCCGCGTATCCGAAGAGTTCCATTAAAACAATTGAGGCATCACCAACACGATAATCTTCAAGCCCATCACCCAGGCAGAGGAGACAATGACGGCGACGGTCAACCACTTCAAAAAGGACTGAATCAAACCACATTTCGTTGTCGAGTATTGCTAGAGACCGGTACCAGCATAAATTTAATTTAATTTTATTGATCATTACTTGATCAACACTTAATGAAAGAGATAAAACATGTTCAGTGAGGTGTGGCAACGTATTAAATGTAAAAAAAATGTTATAATTACTAAATTGTATCGATTTACAGTAAAACTTACATTAATTATAATAAAATCTGTACTCACTAGAAATGCATATTAATTGCACTAATTATCTAAATTATGCTAGTTGTAAAAACTGAAAATAACATGATAATGAAAAAGACTGATATCAACAAAGTTATAGTAAAGCATAAAACGTCATTCCTTCCTTTTGACCTTTCTGTGTTTCTTTTAGTTCGATACAACATTTGCGAAATTATGTGTATAATATATATAACTTATCAGTGAACATATTTTAAAATTACCCTGTTGCATATTGCATGATGATCTATATGATTTTCCACTCGTTGTTACAATTCAATTACACTATTTATTAGGAATGAGTTAATTAAATTCATTTAATCATTCTCACAAGGAGACGTGTATAAAATTATATTTTATATCAAATGTATAATAATTAAATATTTGTTTATTCCCTTTAGTGAAAACTATAATACCATATATCTTAAATTCTACTTTTGTAATGTCTCTGTGTTTCATAATAAGTAGGTAAGGGCCAAATTCAGCATGCAAAAACTGTTTTCTATTTTTGATGCATGTGTGATGCTTTGATTACAAAAGAATAAAAACTCAGATTGAAATAACACAATGTAATTATACAGATTAACTATTAAATTGTATCAATAATCTTTGGATTTTACTTTTTTACGCCTTCCCTTCATATACGTGTCCCCCCCCCCCCCCCCCCAGGAAAGAACGGTAATTTATGACGTAGAAAATCGATTCTCCATTTTCCGCTAATTGTCCATTCTCCATTAACTGTTATTGTGTTTAATTTAAATATTTCTAAAATAAACTCAATTTTCTAGAATCAATTTACCCTAGGGATTTACGTTATTACATATATATATATATATATATATATATATGTCGAGTTAACATTGGTGTTAGGGGCGTGTAACGAATCTTCATTTGGATTAGCCATCGTTGTTATACGATATAGATGATATTTACTGGTACAAATATGATTATTACAGAATTTGACAAGTAACCGTGGCGATTAAATACTCGAGATGCTGATGATAATGATCTTAGATTCAATAACGAATCCACGGTAGACGGGATAGCAAATGCGCTTTCTTCCAAAGTCTAAGTCGAACTCAACTTACTTGTTCACAATTCAAGTGGAACTGCACTTATATACTCTGTACCTCTCTGTACCTCTCGAGTCAACTATATTTTTAAGGAGAGCTATACAACTACTCCATACCTTTGTTACGGTAAAAACGTCCATCCCATGACCGTGGTTACGTTCAGCGACCAATTGTGTCACCTCGGGCCTAAGCGCATTGTCAAAAGTCTCAGGCAAACATAATCGGATTAAATCAGAAACAACTACTTCTAAGTTTCATTATTTAAGTACAGCTATAATAAAAGGTTTAGGCTAAAGTATTGGGGATCTTCCCACAAATTCCAAAAGAAAGGCCCCGATGTTCTTTCATCTTTTGTTCATTCATATATATGTAAGATCGTAAATCTTGGGGATAATTCAGGTGATCGATTCTAAAGTCTGAAAATCGAGTTTTATTGTGAAAGTAGTTAGATAAAATACAAAAATAAACAACAATGGATATCCGTCTATAACAGTAAATAACAATAAATTACATAGACGCGAAATAACAAGTTCTATACAATGTTTACCTGAAAATCGAGAATCGATTTTCAACGTCCTGAGCTACCGATCTTTCTTCGTCAGTCTTCAAAATTTTAAATGGTTATTCTGTGCTCCTGTCTGTCTCTGATGTTGCTCTCTGTCCGTCCGTTTGGGAAAACAGTGTCTCTCAAAAAATGGTTGTCTGTAAAACCCTAAGAGGGTTGCTCTGTCCGTGAGACAAAAAGTCGTGCTACCCGTAAAACAAAAAGAGTTCCTATCCCACGTGAACTCTAGGGAGTTTACATATAATATATATATATATATATGTTTGAATTAGGTTTAGTTCATTTCTTAAAAAGCATATACTGCTTGTTATAGAAGAAAGGAAGAAATTTAAAAGAAACAAATTGCCTTGGTCGCATCGAAAAGCCCAACATTATGAAAATACCACAAACGTTTCACTTATGTAATTTCGTTATGTAATTACGAAGGAATTTACAGGAAAGAAATCAGAGGCTTGCGACATCCAAGCAACAAATGCTTTCTCCTCGAGCGTAAAGCTAAACATGACGTGACATGGGCAGGAGAAGTCTTTTGTAATTAAACGATTGTGAGAACGTACCTCTCCGCGACCGCGTCTCTCCGCGAACGGTCGTAACACATTGTGCGTCTATTATTTCCTTATAAAATGAAAGAAACTTTTCGGACAACCTAATAGTTTGGCGGTCGTTGAGATATGGAGTTAGTCTGGCCTGGGAAAAGTGAAGAAAGAGCTTAGTACATTTATTCTCGCACGGCTAAAATTATATTATATAATGAGGAAAACACCAATTCAGCTGTTAGTTGAAGTCACTAAAGTGTTTCCACTAACAAATACCACGGGTATGTTTTTTTGCTTGCAGTCATATACAGAACTCAATTTCATTTTCACATGCTTGAAATTTAGTCACATGATAGTTCATTGTATATATTAATAAAAAAAGAAAAAAGAAAAAGAAAAAAAAATTAGTGTAGCTGTCTTCTTGAACCTCCAAACACAAGTCAGACTTGCCAAACGTACTAATTGGCGAATACTGAAGTCTATTGTTGAATAAACAGAGATGATTCGCGCTCTACTTGCCTAATTGTCTTCTTTTTTTAAATTTTTAACGCTATAAAGATAACTTATTACAAGTATCAAATTTGAAATCAATAAGTCTCGATTCTTTCTCACGATCTAAGATTAGCATGAGAGTACATGTATTACCGAAATTATTTATAAATACTGTAAACATCAATTTACTATTTTTTGTAATTATGCGAAAGCTATCTTAGTAATTTCAAAATAATGTACAGACGACAGTACTTAAAAAATGCCGTGAATCTTATGGGCAGACTGCAGATATTTATGCATTTACAGGAAATTTATATTTTTTTTTTTTCATATTTTCATTTTTTTTTTCATATTTTCATTTTTTTTTTTTCATATTGAACGTAAGAAAAGCGAGAATTTACGTCTCTTGCTGACGCGTTTTCCTCGCGACCGCGTCTCTCCGCGAACGGTCGTAACACTACAGTCTACGCGAAAACAAGTGTTGTAAGTTATTGTAAATATATATATTATAGAACTGTAGACTACAGTTTTATTATAAAACAAACATCCCTATTATTCCACAAGAAATAAGGGGATCGACCTGTTCGTGGTGTCGATTATTATAATCGTAACGGGAATTTATGACTCCCGTTGACGCGCTTCAACGCGATCGCGTCTCCCCGCGACTGGACGAAAATACAGCAAGTGCTTATAAATTTATGAAAAATGTGGACGCACAAAAGTAGAGAAAATGCATATAATGCCTCAAAACATATAAAATATTAAAAGTATGATATTCATTGTTATAATATTTAGTAGGCGAAACGAACCTCCTGCGGAAAAATGCCACAATGTACGTGGTATATAAAAAGTAAGTGTAAAAACCACCGTGGAGTAATTCTACATCAATGAAAATTTGTAAAACAAAAAATTCGTGCGAAATTGTCTTTGAGCATGATTTTCAAAATCAAAAATTTTTTTATTGGAACGTATTCAACTCATCAATGAAACGAAATTACAAAATATCTCGTGATATATTAGGTTGACAACTAAGTGATTGCGGATTTTGTCAATACCACCTAATGACAAAATTTGCAATCACTTAGTTGCCAACCCAATACGTCCCGAAATGGACCAATCGCATATTAGTATTAGGTTATCCGAAAAGTTTCTTTCGTTTTATGAGTAAATAATAGATGCGCGCCGTTTTTTTGTTTTATGTTATTTTGTCAAATTACGTACAATCCATTTTGTTCCGTTGAGATAATTGTCGAGATAATTTGAAAAAAACGCGACATTTCACATACTTGGTTTCACGTTTGTATATATTCTAATGAGCAGAACACACGATATTTTAATCAGTTTAAGTTATATTTATTTCAGCTCAAAGCGTAATCAATGTGTTATATATGATAACATTTTAAAGATAAAGAAAATTTTAATCAAAATACTATCAGTACTTTCTATTTTACCATATTACCATTGTTATGAATAGACCTCCACATATACTTTCTCAATTTTTGGAAGGGAATAGAAACGTCATTATTTTACAAATGTTAGTCTAAATATTGAAACACAGCCTGGCATATCAAGCCGCTAAACATCTGAGAGGGTACTACTCTCGGAAATCTTAAAGAGTTGTCATATGTATACAGTAAATTCCTTGAACCATTCCCACTATACTATAGACACTATAGGCATTATAGACACTATAGACTATTACTGTAGAATTTCGACATTTTCATTGTATATAAGAAACTGATAAATGACGCTTCTTAGACAGAGCGTGATGAAAAATGTAAAAAAGTAAGAGAGAGAGAGAGAGAGAGAGAGAGAGAGAGAGAGAGAATCAATCAAGACAGTATAAAAACAGGCAAATAAAGGAAAACACGTGGTCAAGAGAATTATAATTATATTTAGCTATATGTTGCATTTTCTTCTTGATTGAAATACATTCCTCATTATATTTTAAAGTACGTTGTCACCATTCACGAATCCACGTGATAGTGGCTGAATGTGGTTACTGCAAAAATATTAAAATATAAGGCAAGAAAGAAAAGTGAAACACGTGACAAATGCCAGTATCGTTCCGAACAAATAAAATAGAATAGAAAGAATAGAAAAAAACGGAAGGATGGATAGTACAACAATGTCATTAAGTAAGGTAGAGCCATTAATAGATAAAAACTATCAAGTATGGCTGTTGAAAGTAGGTGTAACCTTGAGAAACCACAAACTCTTTAAGGAAGTTATAGAAAATGATAAACCTGCACAAAATTCTGAGGATGTTACTCAAGAAAATAAAAATGGCCTCGTCTGAGAAGTAAAAAATAATGAGGCGTTCGAAATTATTATAATAATCGAACAGGTTGGATTGTGTTTAGCGCAAAAAAGATATGAAGCGATTTAAAATATATTTATGTGGGGGAAGCTGAAGAGGTCAAATAACAGATATAGAGTTAGAGCTAAAAGGTATTACAAAGGGAAGTCCTGAACTGCAATGAAATATATAATCCGTGCAGAGAATGCTGCTCAAAGGAGCACATTTCTGGGTAAAGTAATACAACCTGAGAAATAGCATGCCATGTAATCCGGGACGTACGTATAAAATTTGAAAGGATGTAGTATAGAGAACTCAAAGCATAATCATCTTAGAAGACATATAATAAATCTTATTACGAAGAAGAGAATCGTATGAAAGTTAGCAATAATAATTACTATTACGAAGCGAATTCAACTAATGAAAAACACACAATATGAAAAGACATATTCCTCGCGTGAAACCCGGCATAAACCAAAGCAAGAGATTGCTTTTACAGAACTGACAAAAGAGATGGTACATTAGGAAATAGATCTAATAAAAGAAGAGGAGGCACAAGAATTAGAGGAGAATTTAGCAATAGCAAGCAACAAATAAATATGGCTATTCAAGCCCACAAAGGATTTGCTTTTCATGCATTTGTATATTTTAGGATATATACTGAGAAGGATAACAACTCTTGACACCCTGAACAAATATGGATTGTGAATTCTGACACATCATCACACATGTCACTGAATGCTATATGCTTGACGAATATCGAACACTACTCGACCAAAGTGAATCTAGCACAGACAGTGCTATCTAAATGCCATTAGTATCTAAAGGCAGAAATGCCATACATGCAGATATGCCAATAATGAATGAATATAGAAATACATACATCAAAGGAGTACTGCATATTTCAAGCTTACGTACCAATCTGCTATCGGTAAGGTACCTAACAAAAATTGGCAATGAAGTTACCTTTTCAGGGAACTCAATAAAAATAACAGAATCAGAGAAAGAATTAAGACTTGATAAAGAAGAGAATAGAGGTTATACACTAGAAGCCAGGTTAAGGAATGATAATAAATCACACCTGTCTTCTGTGAAAGTAGTCTTAGACGAAAAGGGGTATATCCTGGTGAGATCAGACATAGGGAATATTAGAGGTGTAAAAGTTGATATGATGTCATTATATGCGAGGAACACTCGGAAAAGATGAGAAGGAAAGAGATCGTAAGAGGACTCAATTACTCAGTAGAAAAACTAGATATATTGAGAAAATATTGAGAAAAGTATCTAAACTTCCACACATTACATTATATGAAAATATATCATATGCCGTTGGATCTTATACGCGTAGCCTTATGTGGGCTAATGCCAGTAAAATCTCTTAATGATAGTCGGTACATGTTTGTGCTAATAAATGATTATAGTAAATATGTATATTTTGTGCATATTTTTCTAATAAACAAAGATCAGGCAATAGGTAGATTTAAGGAATATATGAGTAGGTATGAGTGCATGTTAAATAAAAGAATAATACCCATAAAATCTGACAATGGCAGAGGATTTATAAATACCGAGTTTCAAGCGTTGCTTAGGAGCAAAGGAATACGATACGAAAAGACTGCTCCATACAATCCCGAAAGCAATGAACAGAATCGTGTTAGATAAAGTAAAAGCGATGTTAATTGATAACAAACTTCCTAGGGTGTTAGGTAATAGGTTCTGGGCGGAAACCGCCGCTACAAAAACATCCATATGTCCAATAGAAGGAGCTACGGTAACTTCAATAGTGGAATGGGAAGAAAAGGTAACCGACTGCAACCCGCATTAATTCTCTGCACTGCGAATTTTATTTCAACTTCGTTACCAGCAGCTCCCAACGCTTTTAAGTGTTTTATTTGAAATTTACTTTAACTAAAAAAATAAGACGATTTAAATAAATAAAGGAAGAAACAAATTCGCTTAAATACCAGTTTTATTCACACTATTGTTGTATTTTGTAATTTTTAAGCGTATGATATATCTTGAAACAATTTCTAGGATGCAATCTTAGTTTTCTTTTGCACGTTTCATGAAAAAAGGTGCTCATGAAAGAATGTCGAGTGGGACTCGACAAAGGAGCTCCGGAGATAAAAACTGATGTCGAGTTACACTCGACATAGGAGTGCAAAGGGTTAAGGTACAACGTATTATTATATACCAAAGAATTGTAGAAATAAATTTGAACTAGTATCAAAAAGGACAAGATTTATTGGAAGTTCTGACGAGGATGCCGAATATATGATATACAGATAGTGCTACGATATATGCAGCTCGTTCGGTTTAATACAGTTTAACAAAGGTATTATAGGATTACAGCTATTAAGAAGAAATGTAGAGCAAGATGACCTAAATAATGTTATATATGTAAGTAAAAGAAATAAGGTAAAAGAAGGGAATAGAGCAATTAATAATGAAGAATATGTATGTTGAAGTAGGTCTCACTTCTAACAAAACTACATCTTCTACAGAACAATACAGTGTTTGGTTTTCTTAGTCTTGCGAAAGCTGCAACTAGCGACGAACGCGGCGCGTTTGTCACGTAAAATTCGTGATAAAAAAGGAAGAGCTGAGCCATAGCTTAACTTGACTGTCCTTTTATATTTTTATATGCTTTTATTCACAAAAGTGATCAAATACAATATTACAATGAAGTAGCGAAGTTAAAAAGTATTAAAATAGTTGTTCAAATCGCGGACAAGACTGTACCCAAGACTAGTCTCGTGGTCCAATGCTGGCAGTTTTTATATGTTGAGTTTGTAGGAGTTGAAGGGCAAGGAGAGGATCCTGAGTGCCCTATGACGTGAATTTGAATATGGTCGCTGTCACACGTTCCTCGACCCTGGCACAACACGATTCTCTTTCCAGCGCAGTTAGTAGTTAGTACCGCAGAAAGATCGCCGACATACAGACAATGTGGACGATAAAGAACAAATACTGACAAACCGAAAGGGTCGGAAAACTTCAATAGACCTAACGGCCATCAATATATTTCGGGAGCGCAGTCGTCGATGTTCGGTTAGCCACCGGAGAGTCAAGAGTCAAGAGTCGTTAATCGACAGTTGTCATATCACACTATTGCATTAAGTTCACATTAAATAATCATTCTTCATATCATAATAAATAAATAATCATCCATTTTCTGTTTAATCCATTGTAATAAAGCCACCTATCAATAAATTATCATATAGAATAGAAACCATTGGAAATCCTAATCTCTAACATTTCTGAATAAAGAAATTTTATAGTATTGGGTTGGCAACTATGTGATCGTGGATGTTGTCATTAGGTGGTAATGCATACAATACATTCATCCACGCGTTTGCTCTCTCTATTCCGAGATAAAACCTCAACAATATGGAAAGTTAAATTAACGAGGGTAATACAGGGAGCAGAAAATACTAACCAGAAGCAGAAGAGTTTCAAGAAAATATAAAACGCGGACGCAAACTAGGATGGCCGAATAAGTCACACGAGAAAAACATGACGGTTTGCTAATGGCAAGAGAAATGCGCTTAAGAGAAGAAGACGTTTCGAAAGATTAGAAAAGTGAAATGAGTAAACGAATGTTATCAATACACAGGAGACATTACTAGCAAACAACTATGTGGCAGCGATGGAATCAGAGATCGTGTCTCACCAAGATGAGACAGCACACGATATGGAGATTAGTGGAGCACGAAAAAGAGATAGAAACGATAGAAAGCAAATGGGTGTATAGTCAGAAACATTCGCAAGAAGGAAATATAAAGCACAAAGCAAGATTACTCGCAGTGGGACGTAACTAGAAATCGGAATAAATTACGGGGAATCATTCGCTCCTGTCAAACGATTGGACACATGCTCGCTCTAACAGCGATTAATCGAATGAAAATCAAGCAATCTAACGTCAAATCGGCATACTTATACAGAAATATAAAAGACAGAGTATATATGGAACAACCACTACGATTTATAACCGACAGTAACAAAGTATGCGAGCTAGTAAAACGCACATATGGATTGCCTTAATCTGGATACTATTGGATATTATATAACACAATTTGAAGGAGAATCGTGTGCATATAAATTAAGGAACAGAAGCAGCCGATCGTTGGAATATATGTGACTGACTTGTTATAGCAACAGAACTCACATCAAAATTGAAATAGGACTTTGAGTTAACGGAATCGGAAGAAAATAATTCCTTAAATATAAAAATTATAAAAAATAAGGATGTGATATAATTATCGGAAATATCATACTTAGAAAAAATTTTAAGGAAATACCGCCTAGAAAATTGCAATCCAGTAAAATACCCAGTAAGAAAATGTGCCCATGCCAAGATTTAGATGCATATGAGGTTCGCCGAAGCTGGATAAGACCGAATATCAAAAGTTACTGAGACTACTAATCTACTGAATTGGCAACTAAGTGATCGCGGAATTTGTCAATACCACCTAATAACAAAAATGAAATTAATTACCTATACTATTTAGCCGAGTTTACTTCTAACGACAATATAATTATCCAGGTTGCATTGATAAGTTTTAAAAGGTTCATCTTTATTTATCGTATCAAAATAATAGCTACAAATAACAACTATAAAATAATACATAAATTTATTATGAACACTAATTTGTGAAATTGTTAATTATGATAAATATTTATAACCTACATAACTCATTCTTGAATTAAATTCAGGATAGGATAGCTTGATTTATTTCAAGGTTAGATCAAGTTAGGCTGGATTAAATTATTTCGAGGGAGGCATGTGTTGAAGTATGAAACAAATTTTTCATTCAATAACAAGTAAATATTACGAGATATATCGACTTTATCACAAAATTGACACCCTTTCGTACTCTATATTTAATAATCAATAACTTTGTAAACAATAACCAGCAAGGGTTAAAACATTTTGCGGGTTACTTAGAAAAGCGTCCTTGAACATATGTGAAATCACTGGTTTCCCCCAAAATAAATATTCACCACATAAATTATGTTTCATCATATAAAAACAGTTATTCAAATAGATAATTCAGATATTCAAAAAAATCGGATACCTCGTGTCATGGTTAATTCAAATAATCAAAATTCTACTGTATTTGTTTTTTTCGTTCAGTCGCGGGGAGACGCGATCGCGTTGTAGCGCGTCAACAGGAGTCGTAAATTCCTGTTACGATTATAATAATCGACACCACGAACAGGTCGATCCCCTTATTTCTTGTGGGATAATAGGGGTGTTTGTTTTGTAATAAAACTGTAGTCTACAGTTCTATAATATATATATTTACAATAACTTACAACACTTGTTTTCGCGTAGACTATAGTGATGACGATATCCTGTTATTGGATCAGGAGTCGATTGACTTGGTCGTGACGGAAAGTACAGTAGTAGACTACTCGAATGTTAGAGAATAGAACAGTATTTGACTCGCCTTGCTATGTTGAAGAACGATATTTGATTTGACTGACCGAAGATAGGACGAACAGTTTTCTTGAGTAAAAGCTTGAAAAACCTTCCTCCAAAAGCGATAAGACATAACAATAATTTACAACACAATAATAAGAATCGGCTACTTTCCTAAACCATGAAAAATAGCCCAAATCATAATGTTACCTAAACCAGGCAAAGACCCACACCAAACATCATTCTATAGACCAATTTCACTACTTCCCGTGCTCTCCAAAATACTAGAAAAAATAACATACGCCGACTAAAACCAATAATAGAGAAGGAAAAATTAATACCAGATCACCAATTCGGATTCAGAAACAAACATTCCACTATACAGCAAATGCACAGACTTGTCAATGAAATAAGAACAACACTCGAAAACAAACAATATTGCACAGCCCTCTTCATGGACATAGAAAAAGCTTTCGATAAAATAAACCACGAAAGACTATTACAAACAATCAAGAAACAATTCCCGGAGCAAATGCACCAATTAATAAAATCATATCTAAGCAACAGAACCTTCGTAATAAAAATCAAAGACGCATACTCAGAAGTCAAAGACATCAAGGCAGGGGTCCCGCAAGGAAGCGTCTTAGGACCAATACTATACACACTCTACTCGGCCAACATACCAACAACTACAAATAGCGAAATATTGACATTCGCGGACGACACAGCTGTACTAGTCAGGCACACTAACCCAGCAACAGCAGTCGCAACATTACAAAAACATATCACAAAAATAGAAAAGTGGCTGCAAGCTAAACAAATCAAAGCTAACCCTAACAAATGCAACCACATCACATTCACACTGCGAAAACAGATACCACCAAACATCTTCCTGAATGGCACGCAAATAATACAAACTAGGCAAGTCAAATACCTAGGGCTACACATAGATTCACAACTCACATGGAAACACCACATCAAATCAATAATAGACAAAATACAGACAGCAAGGAGACAAATGCACTGGCTAACAAGTCGAAAATCCAAATTAAGCACTGAAAACAAATTACGAATATACAAATCAATCATAAAACCAATCTGGACATACGGAATCCCGCTATGGGGAACAGCAGCAATGAGCCATATAACCAAAATCGAAACCATGCAAGCAAAAATTCTTAGAACGATAGTAAACGCCCCATGGTACGTTAGAAACGAGGACATTCGGAAAGACCTGGGAATATCAACGGTCAAGGAGGAGATTAGCAGACTCGCAAGAAGGTACAGAGATAGAATAGAAACGCACCCGAACCGGCTGGCAGCGGCAACGGTCAACAAATCAAACATAGAGAGAAGACTAAAAAGGAAACACCCAACAGACCTCACAAAGGATATAACCTAGCAAACACGACGATGGTACCCCGCTGGGGGTAGCCACCCACATGCTATATTTTATTTTTGTTTTTCTTTTTTATTCACTTCCACCTAGATATAATACTTTACCAAATATCCTTCTGGACAAATTGTAAAAAAAAATCCAAATAAATAATTAAAAAAAAAATGTCTAAACATCTTCATTGCATACCTTCGATATTCCTAACCCATTTGCATCCAAGCGCGGATTAATCCGCGCGCTGCGACTACTTTTTTTTATTTCCATTTTAATCTAAATAATTTTTTTTTAAATAAATAATTTTTACTTTTTTCCTCTGTTATAAAGAATGTAAGATGCGATGTTTGCGAATGTAACATTAACTACCAATCGTTTTCAACAGTAAATTTTCGATAAACTCCATGAAAAATTCGGATGTCATTTACTGCACCTACGACCGACTGCGCGCGGTGATAGGGACCGGTCCTTTTAAGTAGGGCTATTATGATGCAAATGAGCTAAGGACCCATCATAAATTTTAACATTTTGTACAGTTAAGGTCCTCAAGACCATCCAAGTATATTTTAAGTTGAAACGGTCATTGTGGTTATTGTTCATTCCGGGAAAGTACGGGAAATATGGCTTTCCCCACGTTTTGTACCTTTTCCGAGCGACCATCATTCGGAGACGGCTAGTAACCTTCCTTACCCATCAACCTTTTGCCTTATCCCCTATTAGCAGCGATGACCGTTGCCCCCCACTTTCCTAACGAAAATTGTCATGAACGAATCCGCTTATCCCGTACCCTTAGACACACCCATCGCTAGTTTTCCTCTGCGGCGGCGTCACCGTCACCGAATTTCACTTGCTTTGCATTTTGTGATCAGTTACCATCTTCACTTGTATTGCGTAGGACGTTCAGTCAAAGTTTAACTTATTGTCTATCAGTCGACGTCTTAACTGTTATCTCCAAAAGTTATATTCTACGAGCAGAAGTTGTTAGAATATAAAGTGTATTCTTAAACTGTTAACTCAGTGCTGTAACCAATTAATCGGTCGAATATTTTTGGCTCTTCGAGGCGGATTCATGTGCACTAAACCATCAAGTGATACAGTGTACACACCAGTGACACAGCAGTGAATCTCACAGTGTCACGTAACTCCGCCGTTATCATTAACGCAGCAACTCCCAACAACCAGAGGGTCAACCTCGGGAAGGAAACATCTTCCGCTGCACAGTAACGAGCAACGCCGTTACTTATAGCCGGAACAACGTCAATATCACAACTACAAGGTGAGCTCGTTAAATTTATCGAAATCCACCATGGCCGATAGTCAAAAAGAGCGCATTAAACAGTGGGAACGGAAACAAAAAATATTCAAAACAGAATTAGAAGGATTTAAAGCGGCTCTCGATATCTATAAGGAGGAGAGATCTGTAATCGCCATTCAATATTATTTAGAAGACATAGAGAAAGAATTTCTGACTTTTACGGAAACTCAATACGAATTGGACGATATAGAACATAGTCAAATAATGCAGGAACATATTAAACTAAAACAGGAGTTCTATAACTGTAAAGAAAAGGCATTATACCTAGTTAATAAAGAATACAGGCAAATAAAACAGCCATTAAAAAAAAAGAAACCAAGGTTTAATAGCGGATGGGGCCTTCATGACACATGGGGCATCATGGAACCATCGGAAACAATATCCAATACGGCTAAAGCCGTGGATGAACATTTAGAATCATTGTTTAATGTAGCTCCTTTGCAGCGAACGTCATATGAAGATTTACAATCTTATGCAACAAAGATAAAAACTCACTATAACGCCTTGAAAGCGTTCGAACAACCGACCAGGGAAACAATACTACTGCATTTATTCGCGTCGAAGTTAGACCACGAGACAAGGATAAACTGGAAGTTTATGACAAAATATGCATCCTTCCTACAAGTCGATGAGCTTATAGAGTTTTTATTTCACCGCCGCACTAGTTTAGAATATTTAGAATCAGTAGAAACGAACCCCATCGAGTCGGTGTATGCGCCATTTTGTCCATTTTGCAATGAAAAACATAAAATTTGGAAATGCCGCGTCTTCCAGCAAAAATCCATCAGAGAACGCGTCATAGCCGTCTTTGAGTTATCAGTGTGCACCAACTGCCTGATCAGAGGACACGTAGTTCAGAATTGCACCGCCGTATCATTATGTGATGTATGCGGAAAACGACACCATACATTGTTGCATAGATCCGACATTTGAATCAAGATTCGGGACATCACTAGCAACCCAACATACGTTAGACCTCTGACACCTTTCTGGACACCTTTCTCGACACCTCTCTTAACACCTCCGCGTATCCGAAGAGTTCCATTAAAACAATTGAGGCATCACCAACACGATAATCTTCAAGCCCATCACCCAGGCAGAGGAGACAATGACGGCGACGGTCAACCACTTCAAAAAGGACTGAATCAAACCACATTTCGTTGTCGAGTATTGCTAGAGACCGGTACCAGCATAAATTTAATTTAATTTTATTGATCATTACTTGATCAACACTTAATGAAAGAGATAAAACATGTTCAGTGAGGTGTGGCAACGTATTAAATGTAAAAAAAATGTTATAATTACTAAATTGTATCGATTTACAGTAAAACTTACATTAATTATAATAAAATCTGTACTCACTAGAAATGCATATTAATTGCACTAATTATCTAAATTATGCTAGTTGTAAAAACTGAAAATAACATGATAATGAAAAAGACTGATATCAACAAAGTTATAGTAAAGCATAAAACGTCATTCCTTCCTTTTGACCTTTCTGTGTTTCTTTTAGTTCGATACAACATTTGCGAAATTATGTGTATAATATATATAACTTATCAGTGAACATATTTTAAAATTACCCTGTTGCATATTGCATGATGATCTATATGATTTTCCACTCGTTGTTACAATTCAATTACACTATTTATTAGGAATGAGTTAATTAAATTCATTTAATCATTCTCACAAGGAGACGTGTATAAAATTATATTTTATATCAAATGTATAATAATTAAATATTTGTTTATTCCCTTTAGTGAAAACTATAATACCATATATCTTAAATTCTACTTTTGTAATGTCTCTGTGTTTCATAATAAGTAGGTAAGGGCCAAATTCAGCATGCAAAAACTGTTTTCTATTTTTGATGCATGTGTGATGCTTTGATTACAAAAGAATAAAAACTCAGATTGAAATAACACAATGTAATTATACAGATTAACTATTAAATTGTATCAATAATCTTTGGATTTTACTTTTTTACGCCTTCCCTTCATATACGTGTCCCCCCCCCCCCCCCAGGAAAGAACGGTAATTTATGACGTAGAAAATCGATTCTCCATTTTCCGCTAATTGTCCATTCTCCATTAACTGTTATTGTGTTTAATTTAAATATTTCTAAAATAAACTCAATTTTCTAGAATCAATTTACCCTAGGGATTTACGTTATTACATATATATATATATATATATATATATATATATATATATATATATATATGTCGAGTTAACATTGGTGTTAGGGGCGTGTAACGAATCTTCATTTGGATTAGCCATCGTTGTTATACGATATAGATGATATTTACTGGTACAAATATGATTATTACAGAATTTGACAAGTAACCGTGGCGATTAAATACTCGAGATGCTGATGATAATGATCTTAGATTCAATAACGAATCCACGGTAGACGGGATAGCAAATGCGCTTTCTTCCAAAGTCTAAGTCGAACTCAACTTACTTGTTCACAATTCAAGTGGAACTGCACTTATATACTCTGTACCTCTCTGTACCTCTCGAGTCAACTATATTTTTAAGGAGAGCTATACAACTACTCCATACCTTTGTTACGGTAAAAACGTCCATCCCATGACCGTGGCTACGTTCAGCGACCAATTGTGTCACCTCGGGCCTAAGCGCATTGTCAAAAGTCTCAGGCAAACATAATCGGATTAAATCAGAAACAATTACTTCTAAGTTTCATTATTTAAGTACAGCTATAATAAAAGGTTTAGGCTAAAGTATTGGGGATCTTCCCACAAATTCCAAAAGAAAGGCCCCGATGTTCTTTCATCTTTTGTTCATTCATATATATGTAAGATCGTAAATCTTGGGGATAATTCAGGTGATCGATTCTAAAGTCTGAAAATCGAGTTTTATTGTGAAAGTAGTTAGATAAAATACAAAAATAAACAACAATGGATATCCGTCTATAACAGTAAATAACAATAAATTACATAGACGCGAAATAACAAGTTCTATACAATGTTTACCTGAAAATCGAGAATCGATTTTCAACGTCCTGAGCTACCGATCTTTCTTCGTCAGTCTTCAAAATTTTAAATGGTTATTCTGTGCTCCTGTCTGTCTCTGATGTTGCTCTCTGTCCGTCCGTTTGGGAAAACAGTGTCTCTCAAAAAATGGTTGTCTGTAAAACCCTAAGAGGGTTGCTCTGTCCGTGAGACAAAAAGTCGTGCTACCCGTAAAACAAAAAGAGTTCCTATCCCACGTGAACTCTAGGGAGTTTACATATAATATATATATATATATATATATGTTTGAATTAGGTTTAGTTCATTTCTTAAAAAGCATATACTGCTTGTTATAGAAGAAAGGAAGAAATTTAAAAGAAACAAATTGCCTTGGTCGCATCGAAAAGCCCAACATTATGAAAATACCACAAACGTTTCACTTATGTAATTTCGTTATGTAATTACGAAGGAATTTACAGGAAAGAAATCAGAGGCTTGCGACATCCAAGCAACAAATGCTTTCTCCTCGAGCGTAAAGCTAAACATGACGTGACATGGGCAGGAGAAGTCTTTTGTAATTAAACGATTGTGAGAACGTACCTCTCCGCGACCGCGTCTCTCCGCGAACGGTCGTAACACATTGTGCGTCTATTATTTCCTTATAAAATGAAAGAAACTTTTCGGACAACCTAATAGTTTGGCGGTCGTTGAGATATGGAGTTAGTCTGGCCTGGGAAAAGTGAAGAAAGAGCTTAGTACATTTATTCTCGCACGGCTAAAATTATATTATATAATGAGGAAAACACCAATTCAGCTGTTAGTTGAAGTCACTAAAGTGTTTCCACTAACAAATACCACGGGTATGTTTTTTTGCTTGCAGTCATATACAGAACTCAATTTCATTTTCACATGCTTGAAATTTAGTCACATGATAGTTCATTGTATATATTAATAAAAAAAGAAAAAAGAAAAAGAAAAAAAAATTAGTGTAGCTGTCTTCTTGAACCTCCAAACACAAGTCAGACTTGCCAAACGTACTAATTGGCGAATACTGAAGTCTATTGTTGAATAAACAGAGATGATTCGCGCTCTACTTGCCTAATTGTCTTCTTTTTTTAAATTTTTAACGCTATAAAGATAACTTATTACAAGTATCAAATTTGAAATCAATAAGTCTCGATTCTTTCTCACGATCTAAGATTAGCATGAGAGTACATGTATTACCGAAATTATTTATAAATACTGTAAACATCAATTTACTATTTTTTGTAATTATGCGAAAGCTATCTTAGTAATTTCAAAATAATGTACAGACGACAGTACTTAAAAAATGCCGTGAATCTTATGGGCAGACTGCAGATATTTATGCATTTACAGGAAATTTATATTTTTTTTTTTCATATTTTCATTTTTTTTTTCATATTTTCATTTTTTTTTCATATTGAACGTAAGAAAAGCGAGAATTTACGTCTCTCGCTGACGCGTTTTCCTCGCGACCGCGTCTCTCCGCGAACGGTCGTAACACTACAGTCTACGCGAAAACAAGTGTTGTAAGTTATTGTAAATATATATATTATAGAACTGTAGACTACAGTTTTATTATAAAACAAACATCCCTATTATTCCACAAGAAATAAGGGGATCGACCTGTTCGTGGTGTCGATTATTATAATCGTAACGGGAATTTATGACTCCCGTTGACGCGCTTCAACGCGATCGCGTCTCCCCGCGACTGGACGAAAATACAGCAAGTGCTTATAAATTTATGAAAAATGTGGACGCACAAAAGTAGAGAAAATGCATATAATGCCTCAAAACATATAAAATATTAAAAGTATGATATTCATTGTTATAATATTTAGTAGGCGAAACGAACCTCCTGCGGAAAAATGCCACAATGTACGTGGTATATAAAAAGTAAGTGTAAAAACCACCGTGGAGTAATTCTACATCAATGAAAATTTGTAAAACAAAAAATTCGTGCGAAATTGTCTTTGAGCATGATTTTCAAAATCAAAAATTTTTTTATTGGAACGTATTCAACTCATCAATGAAACGAAATTACAAAATATCTCGTGATATATTAGGTTGACAACTAAGTGATTGCGGATTTTGTCAATACCACCTAATGACAAAATTTGCAATCACTTAGTTGCCAACCCAATACGTCCCGAAATGGACCAATCGCATATTAGTATTAGGTTATCCGAAAAGTTTCTTTCGTTTTATGAGTAAATAATAGATGCGCGCCGTTTTTTTGTTTTATGTTATTTTGTCAAATTACGTACAATCCATTTTGTTCCGTTGAGATAATTGTCGAGATAATTTGAAAAAAACGCGACATTTCACATACTTGGTTTCACGTTTGTATATATTCTAATGAGCAGAACACACGATATTTTAATCAGTTTAAGTTATATTTATTTCAGCTCAAAGCGTAATCAATGTGTTATATATGATAACATTTTAAAGATAAAGAAAATTTTAATCAAAATACTATCAGTACTTTCTATTTTACCATATTACCATTGTTATGAATAGACCTCCACATATACTTTCTCAATTTTTGGAAGGGAATAGAAACGTCATTATTTTACAAATGTTAGTCTAAATATTGAAACACAGCCTGGCATATCAAGCCGCTAAACATCTGAGAGGGTACTACTCTCGGAAATCTTAAAGAGTTGTCATATGTATACAGTAAATTCCTTGAACCATTCCCACTATACTATAGACACTATAGGCATTATAGACACTATAGACTATTACTGTAGAATTTCGACATTTTCATTGTATATAAGAAACTGATAAATGACGCTTCTTAGACAGAGCGTGATGAAAAATGTAAAAAAGTAAGAGAGAGAGAGAGAGAGAGAGAGAGAGAGAGAGAATCAATCAAGACAGTATAAAAACAGGCAAATAAAGGAAAACACGTGGTCAAGAGAATTATAATTATATTTAGCTATATGTTGCATTTTCTTCTTGATTGAAATACATTCCTCATTATATTTTAAAGTACGTTGTCACCATTCACGAATCCACGTGATAGTGGCTGAATGTGGTTACTGCAAAAATATTAAAATATAAGGCAAGAAAGAAAAGTGAAACACGTGACAAATGCCAGTATCGTTCCGAACAAATAAAATAGAATAGAAAGAATAGAAAAAAACGGAAGGATGGATAGTACAACAATGTCATTAAGTAAGGTAGAGCCATTAATAGATAAAAACTATCAAGTATGGCTGTTGAAAGTAGGTGTAACCTTGAGAAACCACAAACTCTTTAAGGAAGTTATAGAAAATGATAAACCTGCACAAAATTCTGAGGATGTTACTCAAGAAAATAAAAATGGCCTCGTCTGAGAAGTAAAAAATAATGAGGCGTTCGAAATTATTATAATAATCGAACAGGTTGGATTGTGTTTAGCGCAAAAAAGATATGAAGCGATTTAAAATATATTTATGTGGGGGAAGCTGAAGAGGTCAAATAACAGATATAGAGTTAGAGCTAAAAGGTATTACAAAGGGAAGTCCTGAACTGCAATGAAATATATAATCCGTGCAGAGAATGCTGCTCAAAGGAGCACATTTCTGGGTAAAGTAATACAACCTGAGAAATAGCATGCCATGTAATCCGGGACGTACGTATAAAATTTGAAAGGATGTAGTATAGAGAACTCAAAGCATAATCATCTTAGAAGACATATAATAAATCTTATTACGAAGAAGAGAATCGTATGAAAGTTAGCAATAATAATTACTATTACGAAGCGAATTCAACTAATGAAAAACACACAATATGAAAAGACATATTCCTCGCGTGAAACCCGGCATAAACCAAAGCAAGAGATTGCTTTTACAGAACTGACAAAAGAGATGGTACATTAGGAAATAGATCTAATAAAAGAAGAGGAGGCACAAGAATTAGAGGAGAATTTAGCAATAGCAAGCAACAAATAAATATGGCTATTCAAGCCCACAAAGGATTTGCTTTTCATGCATTTGTATATTTTAGGATATATACTGAGAAGGATAACAACTCTTGACACCCTGAACAAATATGGATTGTGAATTCTGACACATCATCACACATGTCACTGAATGCTATATGCTTGACGAATATCGAACACTACTCGACCAAAGTGAATCTAGCACAGACAGTGCTATCTAAATGCCATTAGTATCTAAAGGCAGAAATGCCATACATGCAGATATGCCAATAATGAATGAATATAGAAATACATACATCAAAGGAGTACTGCATATTTCAAGCTTACGTACCAATCTGCTATCGGTAAGGTACCTAACAAAAATTGGCAATGAAGTTACCTTTTCAGGGAACTCAATAAAAATAACAGAATCAGAGAAAGAATTAAGACTTGATAAAGAAGAGAATAGAGGTTATACACTAGAAGCCAGGTTAAGGAATGATAATAAATCACACCTGTCTTCTGTGAAAGTAGTCTTAGACGAAAAGGGGTATATCCTGGTGAGATCAGACATAGGGAATATTAGAGGTGTAAAAGTTGATATGATGTCATTATATGCGAGGAACACTCGGAAAAGATGAGAAGGAAAGAGATCGTAAGAGGACTCAATTACTCAGTAGAAAAACTAGATATATTGAGAAAATATTGAGAAAAGTATCTAAACTTCCACACATTACATTATATGAAAATATATCATATGCCGTTGGATCTTATACGCGTAGCCTTATGTGGGCTAATGCCAGTAAAATCTCTTAATGATAGTCGGTACATGTTTGTGCTAATAAATGATTATAGTAAATATGTATATTTTGTGCATATTTTTCTAATAAACAAAGATCAGGCAATAGGTAGATTTAAGGAATATATGAGTAGGTATGAGTGCATGTTAAATAAAAGAATAATACCCATAAAATCTGACAATGGCAGAGGATTTATAAATACCGAGTTTCAAGCGTTGCTTAGGAGCAAAGGAATACGATACGAAAAGACTGCTCCATACAATCCCGAAAGCAATGAACAGAATCGTGTTAGATAAAGTAAAAGCGATGTTAATTGATAACAAACTTCCTAGGGTGTTAGGTAATAGGTTCTGGGCGGAAACCGCCGCTACAAAAACATCCATATGTCCAATAGAAGGAGCTACGGTAACTTCAATAGTGGAATGGGAAGAAAAGGTAACCGACTGCAACCCGCATTAATTCTCTGCACTGCGAATTTTATTTCAACTTCGTTACCAGCAGCTCCCAACGCTTTTAAGTGTTTTATTTGAAATTTACTTTAACTAAAAAAATAAGACGATTTAAATAAATAAAGGAAGAAACAAATTCGCTTAAATACCAGTTTTATTCACACTATTGTTGTATTTTGTAATTTTTAAGCGTATGATATATCTTGAAACAATTTCTAGGATGCAATCTTAGTTTTCTTTTGCACGTTTCATGAAAAAAGGTGCTCATGAAAGAATGTCGAGTGGGACTCGACAAAGGAGCTCCGGAGATAAAAACTGATGTAGAGTTACACTCGACATAGGAGTGCAAAGGGTTAAGGTACAACGTATTATTATATACCAAAGAATTGTAGAAATAAATTTGAACTAGTATCAAAAAGGACAAGATTTATTGGAAGTTCTGACGAGGATGCCGAATATATGATATACAGATAGTGCTACGATATATGCAGCTCGTTCGGTTTAATACAGTTTAACAAAGGTATTATAGGATTACAGCTATTAAGAAGAAATGTAGAGCAAGATGACCTAAATAATGTTATATATGTAAGTAAAAGAAATAAGGTAAAAGAAGGGAATAGAGCAATTAATAATGAAGAATATGTATGTTGAAGTAGGTCTCACTTCTAACAAAACTACATCTTCTACAGAACAATACAGTGTTTGGTTTTCTTAGTCTTGCGAAAGCTGCAACTAGCGACGAACGCGGCGCGTTTGTCACGTAAAATTCGTGATAAAAAAGGAAGAGCTGAGCCATAGCTTAACTTGACTGTCCTTTTATATTTTTATATGCTTTTATTCACAAAAGTGATCAAATACAATATTACAATGAAGTAGCGAAGTTAAAAAGTATTAAAATAGTTGTTCAAATCGCGGACAAGACTGTACCCAAGACTAGTCTCGTGGTCCAATGCTGGCAGTTTTTATATGTTGAGTTTGTAGGAGTTGAAGGGCAAGGAGAGGATCCTGAGTGCCCTATGACGTGAATTTGAATATGGTCGCTGTCACACGTTCCTCGACCCTGGCACAACACGATTCTCTTTCCAGCGCAGTTAGTAGTTAGTACCGCAGAAAGATCGCCGACATACAGACAATGTGGACGATAAAGAACAAATACTGACAAACCGAAAGGGTCGGAAAACTTCAATAGACCTAACGGCCATCAATATATTTCGGGAGCGCAGTCGTCGATGTTCGGTTAGCCACCGGAGAGTCAAGAGTCAAGAGTCGTTAATCGACAGTTGTCATATCACACTATTGCATTAAGTTCACATTAAATAATCATTCTTCATATCATAATAAATAAATAATCATCCATTTTCTGTTTAATCCATTGTAATAAAGCCACCTATCAATAAATTATCATATAGAATAGAAACCATTGGAAATCCTAATCTCTAACATTTCTGAATAAAGAAATTTTATAGTATTGGGTTGGCAACTATGTGATCGTGGATGTTGTCATTAGGTGGTAATGCATACAATACATTCATCCACGCGTTTGCTCTCTCTATTCCGAGATAAAACCTCAACAATATGGAAAGTTAAATTAACGAGGGTAATACAGGGAGCAGAAAATACTAACCAGAAGCAGAAGAGTTTCAAGAAAATATAAAACGCGGACGCAAACTAGGATGGCCGAATAAGTCACACGAGAAAAACATGACGGTTTGCTAATGGCAAGAGAAATGCGCTTAAGAGAAGAAGACGTTTCGAAAGATTAGAAAAGTGAAATGAGTAAACGAATGTTATCAATACACAGGAGACATTACTAGCAAACAACTATGTGGCAGCGATGGAATCAGAGATCGTGTCTCACCAAGATGAGACAGCACACGATATGGAGATTAGTGGAGCACGAAAAAGAGATAGAAACGATAGAAAGCAAATGGGTGTATAGTCAGAAACATTCGCAAGAAGGAAATATAAAGCACAAAGCAAGATTACTCGCAGTGGGACGTAACTAGAAATCGGAATAAATTACGGGGAATCATTCGCTCCTGTCAAACGATTGGACACATGCTCGCTCTAACAGCGATTAATCGAATGAAAATCAAGCAATCTAACGTCAAATCGGCATACTTATACAGAAATATAAAAGACAGAGTATATATGGAACAACCACTACGATTTATAACCGACAGTAACAAAGTATGCGAGCTAGTAAAACGCACATATGGATTGCCTTAATCTGGATACTATTGGATATTATATAACACAATTTGAAGGAGAATCGTGTGCATATAAATTAAGGAACAGAAGCAGCCGATCGTTGGAATATATGTGACTGACTTGTTATAGCAACAGAACTCACATCAAAATTGAAATAGGACTTTGAGTTAACGGAATCGGAAGAAAATAATTCCTTAAATATAAAAATTATAAAAAATAAGGATGTGATATAATTATCGGAAATATCATACTTAGAAAAAATTTTAAGGAAATACCGCCTAGAAAATTGCAATCCAGTAAAATACCCAGTAAGAAAATGTGCCCATGCCAAGATTTAGATGCATATGAGGTTCGCCGAAGCTGGATAAGACCGAATATCAAAAGTTACTGAGACTACTAATCTACTGAATTGGCAACTAAGTGATCGCGGAATTTGTCAATACCACCTAATAACAAAAATGAAATTAATTACCTATACTATTTAGCCGAGTTTACTTCTAACGACAATATAATTATCCAGGTTGCATTGATAAGTTTTAAAAGGTTCATCTTTATTTATCGTATCAAAATAATAGCTACAAATAACAACTATAAAATAATACATAAATTTATTATGAACACTAATTTGTGAAATTGTTAATTATGATAAATATTTATAACCTACATAACTCATTCTTGAATTAAATTCAGGATAGGATAGCTTGATTTATTTCAAGGTTAGATCAAGTTAGGCTGGATTAAATTATTTCGAGGGAGGCATGTGTTGAAGTATGAAACAAATTTTTCATTCAATAACAAGTAAATATTACGAGATATATCGACTTTATCACAAAATTGACACCCTTTCGTACTCTATATTTAATAATCAATAACTTTGTAAACAATAACCAGCAAGGGTTAAAACATTTTGCGGGTTACTTAGAAAAGCGTCCTTGAACATATGTGAAATCACTGGTTTCCCCCAAAATAAATATTCACCACATAAATTATGTTTCATCATATAAAAACAGTTATTCAAATAGATAATTCAGATATTCAAAAAAATCGGATACCTCGTGTCATGGTTAATTCAAATAATCAAAATTCTACTGTATTTGTTTTTTTCGTTCAGTCGCGGGGAGACGCGATCGCGTTGTAGCGCGTCAACAGGAGTCGTAAATTCCTGTTACGATTATAATAATCGACACCACGAACAGGTCGATCCCCTTATTTCTTGTGGGATAATAGGGGTGTTTGTTTTGTAATAAAACTGTAGTCTACAGTTCTATAATATATATATTTACAATAACTTACAACACTTGTTTTCGCGTAGACTATAGTGATGACGATATCCTGTTATTGGATCAGGAGTCGATTGACTTGGTCGTGACGGAAAGTACAGTAGTAGACTACTCGAATGTTAGAGAATAGAACAGTATTTGACTCGCCTTGCTATGTTGAAGAACGATATTTGATTTGACTGACCGAAGATAGGACGAACAGTTTTCTTGAGTAAAAGCTTGAAAAACCTTCCTCCAAAAGCGATAAGACATAACAATAATTTACAACACAATAATAAGAATCGGCTACTTTCCTAAACCATGAAAAATAGCCCAAATCATAATGTTACCTAAACCAGGCAAAGACCCACACCAAACATCATTCTATAGACCAATTTCACTACTTCCCGTGCTCTCCAAAATACTAGAAAAAATAACATACGCCGACTAAAACCAATAATAGAGAAGGAAAAATTAATACCAGATCACCAATTCGGATTCAGAAACAAACATTCCACTATACAGCAAATGCACAGACTTGTCAATGAAATAAGAACAACACTCGAAAACAAACAATATTGCACAGCCCTCTTCATGGACATAGAAAAAGCTTTCGATAAAATAAACCACGAAAGACTATTACAAACAATCAAGAAACAATTCCCGGAGCAAATGCACCAATTAATAAAATCATATCTAAGCAACAGAACCTTCGTAATAAAAATCAAAGACGCATACTCAGAAGTCAAAGACATCAAGGCAGGGGTCCCGCAAGGAAGCGTCTTAGGACCAATACTATACACACTCTACTCGGCCAACATACCAACAACTACAAATAGCGAAATATTGACATTCGCGGACGACACAGCTGTACTAGTCAGGCACACTAACCCAGCAACAGCAGTCGCAACATTACAAAAACATATCACAAAAATAGAAAAGTGGCTGCAAGCTAAACAAATCAAAGCTAACCCTAACAAATGCAACCACATCACATTCACACTGCGAAAACAGATACCACCAAACATCTTCCTGAATGGCACGCAAATAATACAAACTAGGCAAGTCAAATACCTAGGGCTACACATAGATTCACAACTCACATGGAAACACCACATCAAATCAATAATAGACAAAATACAGACAGCAAGGAGACAAATGCACTGGCTAACAAGTCGAAAATCCAAATTAAGCACTGAAAACAAATTACGAATATACAAATCAATCATAAAACCAATCTGGACATACGGAATCCCGCTATGGGGAACAGCAGCAATGAGCCATATAACCAAAATCGAAACCATGCAAGCAAAAATTCTTAGAACGATAGTAAACGCCCCATGGTACGTTAGAAACGAGGACATTCGGAAAGACCTGGGAATATCAACGGTCAAGGAGGAGATTAGCAGACTCGCAAGAAGGTACAGAGATAGAATAGAAACGCACCCGAACCGGCTGGCAGCGGCAACGGTCAACAAATCAAACATAGAGAGAAGACTAAAAAGGAAACACCCAACAGACCTCACAAAGGATATAACCTAGCAAACACGACGATGGTACCCCGCTGGGGGTAGCCACCCACATGCTATATTTTATTTTTGTTTTTCTTTTTTATTCACTTCCACCTAGATATAATACTTTACCAAATATCCTTCTGGACAAATTGTAAAAAAAAATCCAAATAAATAATTAAAAAAAAAATGTCTAAACATCTTCATTGCATACCTTCGATATTCCTAACCCATTTGCATCCAAGCGCGGATTAATCCGCGCGCTGCGACTACTTTTTTTTATTTCCATTTTAATCTAAATAATTTTTTTTTAAATAAATAATTTTTACTTTTTTCCTCTGTTATAAAGAATGTAAGATGCGATGTTTGCGAATGTAACATTAACTACCAATCGTTTTCAACAGTAAATTTTCGATAAACTCCATGAAAAATTCGGATGTCATTTACTGCACCTACGACCGACTGCGCGCGGTGATAGGGACCGGTCCTTTTAAGTAGGGCTATTATGATGCAAATGAGCTAAGGACCCATCATAAATTTTAACATTTTGTACAGTTAAGGTCCTCAAGACCATCCAAGTATATTTTAAGTTGAAACGGTCATTGTGGTTATTGTTCATTCCGGGAAAGTACGGGAAATATGGCTTTCCCCACGTTTTGTACCTTTTCCGAGCGACCATCATTCGGAGACGGCTAGTAACCTTCCTTACCCATCAACCTTTTGCCTTATCCCCTATTAGCAGCGATGACCGTTGCCCCCCACTTTCCTAACGAAAATTGTCATGAACGAATCCGCTTATCCCGTACCCTTAGACACACCCATCGCTAGTTTTCCTCTGCGGCGGCGTCACCGTCACCGAATTTCACTTGCTTTGCATTTTGTGATCAGTTACCATCTTCACTTGTATTGCGTAGGACGTTCAGTCAAAGTTTAACTTATTGTCTATCAGTCGACGTCTTAACTGTTATCTCCAAAAGTTATATTCTACGAGCAGAAGTTGTTAGAATATAAAGTGTATTCTTAAACTGTTAACTCAGTGCTGTAACCAATTAATCGGTCGAATATTTTTGGCTCTTCGAGGCGGATTCATGTGCACTAAACCATCAAGTGATACAGTGTACACACCAGTGACACAGCAGTGAATCTCACAGTGTCACGTAACTCCGCCGTTATCATTAACGCAGCAACTCCCAACAACCAGAGGGTCAACCTCGGGAAGGAAACATCTTCCGCTGCACAGTAACGAGCAACGCCGTTACTTATAGCCGGAACAACGTCAATATCACAACTACAAGGTGAGCTCGTTAAATTTATCGAAATCCACCATGGCCGATAGTCAAAAAGAGCGCATTAAACAGTGGGAACGGAAACAAAAAATATTCAAAACAGAATTAGAAGGATTTAAAGCGGCTCTCGATATCTATAAGGAGGAGAGATCTGTAATCGCCATTCAATATTATTTAGAAGACATAGAGAAAGAATTTCTGACTTTTACGGAAACTCAATACGAATTGGACGATATAGAACATAGTCAAATAATGCAGGAACATATTAAACTAAAACAGGAGTTCTATAACTGTAAAGAAAAGGCATTATACCTAGTTAATAAAGAATACAGGCAAATAAAACAGCCATTAAAAAAAAAGAAACCAAGGTTTAATAGCGGATGGGGCCTTCATGACACATGGGGCATCATGGAACCATCGGAAACAATATCCAATACGGCTAAAGCCGTGGATGAACATTTAGAATCATTGTTTAATGTAGCTCCTTTGCAGCGAACGTCATATGAAGATTTACAATCTTATGCAACAAAGATAAAAACTCACTATAACGCCTTGAAAGCGTTCGAACAACCGACCAGGGAAACAATACTACTGCATTTATTCGCGTCGAAGTTAGACCACGAGACAAGGATAAACTGGAAGTTTATGACAAAATATGCATCCTTCCTACAAGTCGATGAGCTTATAGAGTTTTTATTTCACCGCCGCACTAGTTTAGAATATTTAGAATCAGTAGAAACGAACCCCATCGAGTCGGTGTATGCGCCATTTTGTCCATTTTGCAATGAAAAACATAAAATTTGGAAATGCCGCGTCTTCCAGCAAAAATCCATCAGAGAACGCGTCATAGCCGTCTTTGAGTTATCAGTGTGCACCAACTGCCTGATCAGAGGACACGTAGTTCAGAATTGCACCGCCGTATCATTATGTGATGTATGCGGAAAACGACACCATACATTGTTGCATAGATCCGACATTTGAATCAAGATTCGGGACATCACTAGCAACCCAACATACGTTAGACCTCTGACACCTTTCTGGACACCTTTCTCGACACCTCTCTTAACACCTCCGCGTATCCGAAGAGTTCCATTAAAACAATTGAGGCATCACCAACACGATAATCTTCAAGCCCATCACCCAGGCAGAGGAGACAATGACGGCGACGGTCAACCACTTCAAAAAGGACTGAATCAAACCACATTTCGTTGTCGAGTATTGCTAGAGACCGGTACCAGCATAAATTTAATTTAATTTTATTGATCATTACTTGATCAACACTTAATGAAAGAGATAAAACATGTTCAGTGAGGTGTGGCAACGTATTAAATGTAAAAAAAATGTTATAATTACTAAATTGTATCGATTTACAGTAAAACTTACATTAATTATAATAAAATCTGTACTCACTAGAAATGCATATTAATTGCACTAATTATCTAAATTATGCTAGTTGTAAAAACTGAAAATAACATGATAATGAAAAAGACTGATATCAACAAAGTTATAGTAAAGCATAAAACGTCATTCCTTCCTTTTGACCTTTCTGTGTTTCTTTTAGTTCGATACAACATTTGCGAAATTATGTGTATAATATATATAACTTATCAGTGAACATATTTTAAAATTACCCTGTTGCATATTGCATGATGATCTATATGATTTTCCACTCGTTGTTACAATTCAATTACACTATTTATTAGGAATGAGTTAATTAAATTCATTTAATCATTCTCACAAGGAGACGTGTATAAAATTATATTTTATATCAAATGTATAATAATTAAATATTTGTTTATTCCCTTTAGTGAAAACTATAATACCATATATCTTAAATTCTACTTTTGTAATGTCTCTGTGTTTCATAATAAGTAGGTAAGGGCCAAATTCAGCATGCAAAAACTGTTTTCTATTTTTGATGCATGTGTGATGCTTTGATTACAAAAGAATAAAAACTCAGATTGAAATAACACAATGTAATTATACAGATTAACTATTAAATTGTATCAATAATCTTTGGATTTTACTTTTTTACGCCTTCCCTTCATATACGTGTCCCCCCCCCCCCCCCAGGAAAGAACGGTAATTTATGACGTAGAAAATCGATTCTCCATTTTCCGCTAATTGTCCATTCTCCATTAACTGTTATTGTGTTTAATTTAAATATTTCTAAAATAAACTCAATTTTCTAGAATCAATTTACCCTAGGGATTTACGTTATTACATATATATATATATATATATATATATATATATATATATATATATATGTCGAGTTAACATTGGTGTTAGGGGCGTGTAACGAATCTTCATTTGGATTAGCCATCGTTGTTATACGATATAGATGATATTTACTGGTACAAATATGATTATTACAGAATTTGACAAGTAACCGTGGCGATTAAATACTCGAGATGCTGATGATAATGATCTTAGATTCAATAACGAATCCACGGTAGACGGGATAGCAAATGCGCTTTCTTCCAAAGTCTAAGTCGAACTCAACTTACTTGTTCACAATTCAAGTGGAACTGCACTTATATACTCTGTACCTCTCTGTACCTCTCGAGTCAACTATATTTTTAAGGAGAGCTATACAACTACTCCATACCTTTGTTACGGTAAAAACGTCCATCCCATGACCGTGGCTACGTTCAGCGACCAATTGTGTCACCTCGGGCCTAAGCGCATTGTCAAAAGTCTCAGGCAAACATAATCGGATTAAATCAGAAACAATTACTTCTAAGTTTCATTATTTAAGTACAGCTATAATAAAAGGTTTAGGCTAAAGTATTGGGGATCTTCCCACAAATTCCAAAAGAAAGGCCCCGATGTTCTTTCATCTTTTGTTCATTCATATATATGTAAGATCGTAAATCTTGGGGATAATTCAGGTGATCGATTCTAAAGTCTGAAAATCGAGTTTTATTGTGAAAGTAGTTAGATAAAATACAAAAATAAACAACAATGGATATCCGTCTATAACAGTAAATAACAATAAATTACATAGACGCGAAATAACAAGTTCTATACAATGTTTACCTGAAAATCGAGAATCGATTTTCAACGTCCTGAGCTACCGATCTTTCTTCGTCAGTCTTCAAAATTTTAAATGGTTATTCTGTGCTCCTGTCTGTCTCTGATGTTGCTCTCTGTCCGTCCGTTTGGGAAAACAGTGTCTCTCAAAAAATGGTTGTCTGTAAAACCCTAAGAGGGTTGCTCTGTCCGTGAGACAAAAAGTCGTGCTACCCGTAAAACAAAAAGAGTTCCTATCCCACGTGAACTCTAGGGAGTTTACATATAATATATATATATATATATATATGTTTGAATTAGGTTTAGTTCATTTCTTAAAAAGCATATACTGCTTGTTATAGAAGAAAGGAAGAAATTTAAAAGAAACAAATTGCCTTGGTCGCATCGAAAAGCCCAACATTATGAAAATACCACAAACGTTTCACTTATGTAATTTCGTTATGTAATTACGAAGGAATTTACAGGAAAGAAATCAGAGGCTTGCGACATCCAAGCAACAAATGCTTTCTCCTCGAGCGTAAAGCTAAACATGACGTGACATGGGCAGGAGAAGTCTTTTGTAATTAAACGATTGTGAGAACGTACCTCTCCGCGACCGCGTCTCTCCGCGAACGGTCGTAACACATTGTGCGTCTATTATTTCCTTATAAAATGAAAGAAACTTTTCGGACAACCTAATAGTTTGGCGGTCGTTGAGATATGGAGTTAGTCTGGCCTGGGAAAAGTGAAGAAAGAGCTTAGTACATTTATTCTCGCACGGCTAAAATTATATTATATAATGAGGAAAACACCAATTCAGCTGTTAGTTGAAGTCACTAAAGTGTTTCCACTAACAAATACCACGGGTATGTTTTTTTGCTTGCAGTCATATACAGAACTCAATTTCATTTTCACATGCTTGAAATTTAGTCACATGATAGTTCATTGTATATATTAATAAAAAAAGAAAAAAGAAAAAGAAAAAAAAATTAGTGTAGCTGTCTTCTTGAACCTCCAAACACAAGTCAGACTTGCCAAACGTACTAATTGGCGAATACTGAAGTCTATTGTTGAATAAACAGAGATGATTCGCGCTCTACTTGCCTAATTGTCTTCTTTTTTTAAATTTTTAACGCTATAAAGATAACTTATTACAAGTATCAAATTTGAAATCAATAAGTCTCGATTCTTTCTCACGATCTAAGATTAGCATGAGAGTACATGTATTACCGAAATTATTTATAAATACTGTAAACATCAATTTACTATTTTTTGTAATTATGCGAAAGCTATCTTAGTAATTTCAAAATAATGTACAGACGACAGTACTTAAAAAATGCCGTGAATCTTATGGGCAGACTGCAGATATTTATGCATTTACAGGAAATTTATATTTTTTTTTTTCATATTTTCATTTTTTTTTTCATATTTTCATTTTTTTTTCATATTGAACGTAAGAAAAGCGAGAATTTACGTCTCTCGCTGACGCGTTTTCCTCGCGACCGCGTCTCTCCGCGAACGGTCGTAACACTACAGTCTACGCGAAAACAAGTGTTGTAAGTTATTGTAAATATATATATTATAGAACTGTAGACTACAGTTTTATTATAAAACAAACATCCCTATTATTCCACAAGAAATAAGGGGATCGACCTGTTCGTGGTGTCGATTATTATAATCGTAACGGGAATTTATGACTCCCGTTGACGCGCTTCAACGCGATCGCGTCTCCCCGCGACTGGACGAAAATACAGCAAGTGCTTATAAATTTATGAAAAATGTGGACGCACAAAAGTAGAGAAAATGCATATAATGCCTCAAAACATATAAAATATTAAAAGTATGATATTCATTGTTATAATATTTAGTAGGCGAAACGAACCTCCTGCGGAAAAATGCCACAATGTACGTGGTATATAAAAAGTAAGTGTAAAAACCACCGTGGAGTAATTCTACATCAATGAAAATTTGTAAAACAAAAAATTCGTGCGAAATTGTCTTTGAGCATGATTTTCAAAATCAAAAATTTTTTTATTGGAACGTATTCAACTCATCAATGAAACGAAATTACAAAATATCTCGTGATATATTAGGTTGACAACTAAGTGATTGCGGATTTTGTCAATACCACCTAATGACAAAATTTGCAATCACTTAGTTGCCAACCCAATACGTCCCGAAATGGACCAATCGCATATTAGTATTAGGTTATCCGAAAAGTTTCTTTCGTTTTATGAGTAAATAATAGATGCGCGCCGTTTTTTTGTTTTATGTTATTTTGTCAAATTACGTACAATCCATTTTGTTCCGTTGAGATAATTGTCGAGATAATTTGAAAAAAACGCGACATTTCACATACTTGGTTTCACGTTTGTATATATTCTAATGAGCAGAACACACGATATTTTAATCAGTTTAAGTTATATTTATTTCAGCTCAAAGCGTAATCAATGTGTTATATATGATAACATTTTAAAGATAAAGAAAATTTTAATCAAAATACTATCAGTACTTTCTATTTTACCATATTACCATTGTTATGAATAGACCTCCACATATACTTTCTCAATTTTTGGAAGGGAATAGAAACGTCATTATTTTACAAATGTTAGTCTAAATATTGAAACACAGCCTGGCATATCAAGCCGCTAAACATCTGAGAGGGTACTACTCTCGGAAATCTTAAAGAGTTGTCATATGTATACAGTAAATTCCTTGAACCATTCCCACTATACTATAGACACTATAGGCATTATAGACACTATAGACTATTACTGTAGAATTTCGACATTTTCATTGTATATAAGAAACTGATAAATGACGCTTCTTAGACAGAGCGTGATGAAAAATGTAAAAAAGTAAGAGAGAGAGAGAGAGAGAATCAATCAAGACAGTATAAAAACAGGCAAATAAAGGAAAACACGTGGTCAAGAGAATTATAATTATATTTAGCTATATGTTGCATTTTCTTCTTGATTGAAATACATTCCTCATTATATTTTAAAGTACGTTGTCACCATTCACGAATCCACGTGATAGTGGCTGAATGTGGTTACTGCAAAAATATTAAAATATAAGGCAAGAAAGAAAAGTGAAACACGTGACAAATGCCAGTATCGTTCCGAACAAATAAAATAGAATAGAAAGAATAGAAAAAAACGGAAGGATGGATAGTACAACAATGTCATTAAGTAAGGTAGAGCCATTAATAGATAAAAACTATCAAGTATGGCTGTTGAAAGTAGGTGTAACCTTGAGAAACCACAAACTCTTTAAGGAAGTTATAGAAAATGATAAACCTGCACAAAATTCTGAGGATGTTACTCAAGAAAATAAAAATGGCCTCGTCTGAGAAGTAAAAAATAATGAGGCGTTCGAAATTATTATAATAATCGAACAGGTTGGATTGTGTTTAGCGCAAAAAAGATATGAAGCGATTTAAAATATATTTATGTGGGGGAAGCTGAAGAGGTCAAATAACAGATATAGAGTTAGAGCTAAAAGGTATTACAAAGGGAAGTCCTGAACTGCAATGAAATATATAATCCGTGCAGAGAATGCTGCTCAAAGGAGCACATTTCTGGGTAAAGTAATACAACCTGAGAAATAGCATGCCATGTAATCCGGGACGTACGTATAAAATTTGAAAGGATGTAGTATAGAGAACTCAAAGCATAATCATCTTAGAAGACATATAATAAATCTTATTACGAAGAAGAGAATCGTATGAAAGTTAGCAATAATAATTACTATTACGAAGCGAATTCAACTAATGAAAAACACACAATATGAAAAGACATATTCCTCGCGTGAAACCCGGCATAAACCAAAGCAAGAGATTGCTTTTACAGAACTGACAAAAGAGATGGTACATTAGGAAATAGATCTAATAAAAGAAGAGGAGGCACAAGAATTAGAGGAGAATTTAGCAATAGCAAGCAACAAATAAATATGGCTATTCAAGCCCACAAAGGATTTGCTTTTCATGCATTTGTATATTTTAGGATATATACTGAGAAGGATAACAACTCTTGACACCCTGAACAAATATGGATTGTGAATTCTGACACATCATCACACATGTCACTGAATGCTATATGCTTGACGAATATCGAACACTACTCGACCAAAGTGAATCTAGCACAGACAGTGCTATCTAAATGCCATTAGTATCTAAAGGCAGAAATGCCATACATGCAGATATGCCAATAATGAATGAATATAGAAATACATACATCAAAGGAGTACTGCATATTTCAAGCTTACGTACCAATCTGCTATCGGTAAGGTACCTAACAAAAATTGGCAATGAAGTTACCTTTTCAGGGAACTCAATAAAAATAACAGAATCAGAGAAAGAATTAAGACTTGATAAAGAAGAGAATAGAGGTTATACACTAGAAGCCAGGTTAAGGAATGATAATAAATCACACCTGTCTTCTGTGAAAGTAGTCTTAGACGAAAAGGGGTATATCCTGGTGAGATCAGACATAGGGAATATTAGAGGTGTAAAAGTTGATATGATGTCATTATATGCGAGGAACACTCGGAAAAGATGAGAAGGAAAGAGATCGTAAGAGGACTCAATTACTCAGTAGAAAAACTAGATATATTGAGAAAATATTGAGAAAAGTATCTAAACTTCCACACATTACATTATATGAAAATATATCATATGCCGTTGGATCTTATACGCGTAGCCTTATGTGGGCTAATGCCAGTAAAATCTCTTAATGATAGTCGGTACATGTTTGTGCTAATAAATGATTATAGTAAATATGTATATTTTGTGCATATTTTTCTAATAAACAAAGATCAGGCAATAGGTAGATTTAAGGAATATATGAGTAGGTATGAGTGCATGTTAAATAAAAGAATAATACCCATAAAATCTGACAATGGCAGAGGATTTATAAATACCGAGTTTCAAGCGTTGCTTAGGAGCAAAGGAATACGATACGAAAAGACTGCTCCATACAATCCCGAAAGCAATGAACAGAATCGTGTTAGATAAAGTAAAAGCGATGTTAATTGATAACAAACTTCCTAGGGTGTTAGGTAATAGGTTCTGGGCGGAAACCGCCGCTACAAAAACATCCATATGTCCAATAGAAGGAGCTACGGTAACTTCAATAGTGGAATGGGAAGAAAAGGTAACCGACTGCAACCCGCATTAATTCTCTGCACTGCGAATTTTATTTCAACTTCGTTACCAGCAGCTCCCAACGCTTTTAAGTGTTTTATTTGAAATTTACTTTAACTAAAAAAATAAGACGATTTAAATAAATAAAGGAAGAAACAAATTCGCTTAAATACCAGTTTTATTCACACTATTGTTGTATTTTGTAATTTTTAAGCGTATGATATATCTTGAAACAATTTCTAGGATGCAATCTTAGTTTTCTTTTGCACGTTTCATGAAAAAAGGTGCTCATGAAAGAATGTCGAGTGGGACTCGACAAAGGAGCTCCGGAGATAAAAACTGATGTAGAGTTACACTCGACATAGGAGTGCAAAGGGTTAAGGTACAACGTATTATTATATACCAAAGAATTGTAGAAATAAATTTGAACTAGTATCAAAAAGGACAAGATTTATTGGAAGTTCTGACGAGGATGCCGAATATATGATATACAGATAGTGCTACGATATATGCAGCTCGTTCGGTTTAATACAGTTTAACAAAGGTATTATAGGATTACAGCTATTAAGAAGAAATGTAGAGCAAGATGACCTAAATAATGTTATATATGTAAGTAAAAGAAATAAGGTAAAAGAAGGGAATAGAGCAATTAATAATGAAGAATATGTATGTTGAAGTAGGTCTCACTTCTAACAAAACTACATCTTCTACAGAACAATACAGTGTTTGGTTTTCTTAGTCTTGCGAAAGCTGCAACTAGCGACGAACGCGGCGCGTTTGTCACGTAAAATTCGTGATAAAAAAGGAAGAGCTGAGCCATAGCTTAACTTGACTGTCCTTTTATATTTTTATATGCTTTTATTCACAAAAGTGATCAAATACAATATTACAATGAAGTAGCGAAGTTAAAAAGTATTAAAATAGTTGTTCAAATCGCGGACAAGACTGTACCCAAGACTAGTCTCGTGGTCCAATGCTGGCAGTTTTTATATGTTGAGTTTGTAGGAGTTGAAGGGCAAGGAGAGGATCCTGAGTGCCCTATGACGTGAATTTGAATATGGTCGCTGTCACACGTTCCTCGACCCTGGCACAACACGATTCTCTTTCCAGCGCAGTTAGTAGTTAGTACCGCAGAAAGATCGCCGACATACAGACAATGTGGACGATAAAGAACAAATACTGACAAACCGAAAGGGTCGGAAAACTTCAATAGACCTAACGGCCATCAATATATTTCGGGAGCGCAGTCGTCGATGTTCGGTTAGCCACCGGAGAGTCAAGAGTCAAGAGTCGTTAATCGACAGTTGTCATATCACACTATTGCATTAAGTTCACATTAAATAATCATTCTTCATATCATAATAAATAAATAATCATCCATTTTCTGTTTAATCCATTGTAATAAAGCCACCTATCAATAAATTATCATATAGAATAGAAACCATTGGAAATCCTAATCTCTAACATTTCTGAATAAAGAAATTTTATAGTATTGGGTTGGCAACTATGTGATCGTGGATGTTGTCATTAGGTGGTAATGCATACAATACATTCATCCACGCGTTTGCTCTCTCTATTCCGAGATAAAACCTCAACAATATGGAAAGTTAAATTAACGAGGGTAATACAGGGAGCAGAAAATACTAACCAGAAGCAGAAGAGTTTCAAGAAAATATAAAACGCGGACGCAAACTAGGATGGCCGAATAAGTCACACGAGAAAAACATGACGGTTTGCTAATGGCAAGAGAAATGCGCTTAAGAGAAGAAGACGTTTCGAAAGATTAGAAAAGTGAAATGAGTAAACGAATGTTATCAATACACAGGAGACATTACTAGCAAACAACTATGTGGCAGCGATGGAATCAGAGATCGTGTCTCACCAAGATGAGACAGCACACGATATGGAGATTAGTGGAGCACGAAAAAGAGATAGAAACGATAGAAAGCAAATGGGTGTATAGTCAGAAACATTCGCAAGAAGGAAATATAAAGCACAAAGCAAGATTACTCGCAGTGGGACGTAACTAGAAATCGGAATAAATTACGGGGAATCATTCGCTCCTGTCAAACGATTGGACACATGCTCGCTCTAACAGCGATTAATCGAATGAAAATCAAGCAATCTAACGTCAAATCGGCATACTTATACAGAAATATAAAAGACAGAGTATATATGGAACAACCACTACGATTTATAACCGACAGTAACAAAGTATGCGAGCTAGTAAAACGCACATATGGATTGCCTTAATCTGGATACTATTGGATATTATATAACACAATTTGAAGGAGAATCGTGTGCATATAAATTAAGGAACAGAAGCAGCCGATCGTTGGAATATATGTGACTGACTTGTTATAGCAACAGAACTCACATCAAAATTGAAATAGGACTTTGAGTTAACGGAATCGGAAGAAAATAATTCCTTAAATATAAAAATTATAAAAAATAAGGATGTGATATAATTATCGGAAATATCATACTTAGAAAAAATTTTAAGGAAATACCGCCTAGAAAATTGCAATCCAGTAAAATACCCAGTAAGAAAATGTGCCCATGCCAAGATTTAGATGCATATGAGGTTCGCCGAAGCTGGATAAGACCGAATATCAAAAGTTACTGAGACTACTAATCTACTGAATTGGCAACTAAGTGATCGCGGAATTTGTCAATACCACCTAATAACAAAAATGAAATTAATTACCTATACTATTTAGCCGAGTTTACTTCTAACGACAATATAATTATCCAGGTTGCATTGATAAGTTTTAAAAGGTTCATCTTTATTTATCGTATCAAAATAATAGCTACAAATAACAACTATAAAATAATACATAAATTTATTATGAACACTAATTTGTGAAATTGTTAATTATGATAAATATTTATAACCTACATAACTCATTCTTGAATTAAATTCAGGATAGGATAGCTTGATTTATTTCAAGGTTAGATCAAGTTAGGCTGGATTAAATTATTTCGAGGGAGGCATGTGTTGAAGTATGAAACAAATTTTTCATTCAATAACAAGTAAATATTACGAGATATATCGACTTTATCACAAAATTGACACCCTTTCGTACTCTATATTTAATAATCAATAACTTTGTAAACAATAACCAGCAAGGGTTAAAACATTTTGCGGGTTACTTAGAAAAGCGTCCTTGAACATATGTGAAATCACTGGTTTCCCCCAAAATAAATATTCACCACATAAATTATGTTTCATCATATAAAAACAGTTATTCAAATAGATAATTCAGATATTCAAAAAAATCGGATACCTCGTGTCATGGTTAATTCAAATAATCAAAATTCTACTGTATTTGTTTTTTTCGTTCAGTCGCGGGGAGACGCGATCGCGTTGTAGCGCGTCAACAGGAGTCGTAAATTCCTGTTACGATTATAATAATCGACACCACGAACAGGTCGATCCCCTTATTTCTTGTGGGATAATAGGGGTGTTTGTTTTGTAATAAAACTGTAGTCTACAGTTCTATAATATATATATTTACAATAACTTACAACACTTGTTTTCGCGTAGACTATAGTGATGACGATATCCTGTTATTGGATCAGGAGTCGATTGACTTGGTCGTGACGGAAAGTACAGTAGTAGACTACTCGAATGTTAGAGAATAGAACAGTATTTGACTCGCCTTGCTATGTTGAAGAACGATATTTGATTTGACTGACCGAAGATTTGACTGACCGAAGATAGGACGAACAGTTTTCTTGAGTAAAAGCTTGAAAAACCTTCCTCCAAAAGCGATAAGACATAACAATAATTTACAACACAATAATAAGAATCGGCTACTTTCCTAAACCATGAAAAATAGCCCAAATCATAATGTTACCTAAACCAGGCAAAGACCCACACCAAACATCATTCTATAGACCAATTTCACTACTTCCCGTGCTCTCCAAAATACTAGAAAAAATAACATACGCCGACTAAAACCAATAATAGAGAAGGAAAAATTAATACCAGATCACCAATTCGGATTCAGAAACAAACATTCCACTATACAGCAAATGCACAGACTTGTCAATGAAATAAGAACAACACTCGAAAACAAACAATATTGCACAGCCCTCTTCATGGACATAGAAAAAGCTTTCGATAAAATAAACCACGAAAGACTATTACAAACAATCAAGAAACAATTCCCGGAGCAAATGCACCAATTAATAAAATCATATCTAAGCAACAGAACCTTCGTAATAAAAATCAAAGACGCATACTCAGAAGTCAAAGACATCAAGGCAGGGGTCCCGCAAGGAAGCGTCTTAGGACCAATACTATACACACTCTACTCGGCCAACATACCAACAACTACAAATAGCGAAATATTGACATTCGCGGACGACACAGCTGTACTAGTCAGGCACACTAACCCAGCAACAGCAGTCGCAACATTACAAAAACATATCACAAAAATAGAAAAGTGGCTGCAAGCTAAACAAATCAAAGCTAACCCTAACAAATGCAACCACATCACATTCACACTGCGAAAACAGATACCACCAAACATCTTCCTGAATGGCACGCAAATAATACAAACTAGGCAAGTCAAATACCTAGGGCTACACATAGATTCACAACTCACATGGAAACACCACATCAAATCAATAATAGACAAAATACAGACAGCAAGGAGACAAATGCACTGGCTAACAAGTCGAAAATCCAAATTAAGCACTGAAAACAAATTACGAATATACAAATCAATCATAAAACCAATCTGGACATACGGAATCCCGCTATGGGGAACAGCAGCAATGAGCCATATAACCAAAATCGAAACCATGCAAGCAAAAATTCTTAGAACGATAGTAAACGCCCCATGGTACGTTAGAAACGAGGACATTCGGAAAGACCTGGGAATATCAACGGTCAAGGAGGAGATTAGCAGACTCGCAAGAAGGTACAGAGATAGAATAGAAACGCACCCGAACCGGCTGGCAGCGGCAACGGTCAACAAATCAAACATAGAGAGAAGACTAAAAAGGAAACACCCAACAGACCTCACAAAGGATATAACCTAGCAAACACGACGATGGTACCCCGCTGGGGGTAGCCACCCACATGCTATATTTTATTTTTGTTTTTCTTTTTTATTCACTTCCACCTAGATATAATACTTTACCAAATATCCTTCTGGACAAATTGTAAAAAAAAATCCAAATAAATAATTAAAAAAAAAATGTCTAAACATCTTCATTGCATACCTTCGATATTCCTAACCCATTTGCATCCAAGCGCGGATTAATCCGCGCGCTGCGACTACTTTTTTTTATTTCCATTTTAATCTAAATAATTTTTTTTTAAATAAATAATTTTTACTTTTTTCCTCTGTTATAAAGAATGTAAGATGCGATGTTTGCGAATGTAACATTAACTACCAATCGTTTTCAACAGTAAATTTTCGATAAACTCCATGAAAAATTCGGATGTCATTTACTGCACCTACGACCGACTGCGCGCGGTGATAGGGACCGGTCCTTTTAAGTAGGGCTATTATGATGCAAATGAGCTAAGGACCCATCATAAATTTTAACATTTTGTACAGTTAAGGTCCTCAAGACCATCCAAGTATATTTTAAGTTGAAACGGTCATTGTGGTTATTGTTCATTCCGGGAAAGTACGGGAAATATGGCTTTCCCCACGTTTTGTACCTTTTCCGAGCGACCATCATTCGGAGACGGCTAGTAACCTTCCTTACCCATCAACCTTTTGCCTTATCCCCTATTAGCAGCGATGACCGTTGCCCCCCACTTTCCTAACGAAAATTGTCATGAACGAATCCGCTTATCCCGTACCCTTAGACACACCCATCGCTAGTTTTCCTCTGCGGCGGCGTCACCGTCACCGAATTTCACTTGCTTTGCATTTTGTGATCAGTTACCATCTTCACTTGTATTGCGTAGGACGTTCAGTCAAAGTTTAACTTATTGTCTATCAGTCGACGTCTTAACTGTTATCTCCAAAAGTTATATTCTACGAGCAGAAGTTGTTAGAATATAAAGTGTATTCTTAAACTGTTAACTCAGTGCTGTAACCAATTAATCGGTCGAATATTTTTGGCTCTTCGAGGCGGATTCATGTGCACTAAACCATCAAGTGATACAGTGTACACACCAGTGACACAGCAGTGAATCTCACAGTGTCACGTAACTCCGCCGTTATCATTAACGCAGCAACTCCCAACAACCAGAGGGTCAACCTCGGGAAGGAAACATCTTCCGCTGCACAGTAACGAGCAACGCCGTTACTTATAGCCGGAACAACGTCAATATCACAACTACAAGGTGAGCTCGTTAAATTTATCGAAATCCACCATGGCCGATAGTCAAAAAGAGCGCATTAAACAGTGGGAACGGAAACAAAAAATATTCAAAACAGAATTAGAAGGATTTAAAGCGGCTCTCGATATCTATAAGGAGGAGAGATCTGTAATCGCCATTCAATATTATTTAGAAGACATAGAGAAAGAATTTCTGACTTTTACGGAAACTCAATACGAATTGGACGATATAGAACATAGTCAAATAATGCAGGAACATATTAAACTAAAACAGGAGTTCTATAACTGTAAAGAAAAGGCATTATACCTAGTTAATAAAGAATACAGGCAAATAAAACAGCCATTAAAAAAAAAGAAACCAAGGTTTAATAGCGGATGGGGCCTTCATGACACATGGGGCATCATGGAACCATCGGAAACAATATCCAATACGGCTAAAGCCGTGGATGAACATTTAGAATCATTGTTTAATGTAGCTCCTTTGCAGCGAACGTCATATGAAGATTTACAATCTTATGCAACAAAGATAAAAACTCACTATAACGCCTTGAAAGCGTTCGAACAACCGACCAGGGAAACAATACTACTGCATTTATTCGCGTCGAAGTTAGACCACGAGACAAGGATAAACTGGAAGTTTATGACAAAATATGCATCCTTCCTACAAGTCGATGAGCTTATAGAGTTTTTATTTCACCGCCGCACTAGTTTAGAATATTTAGAATCAGTAGAAACGAACCCCATCGAGTCGGTGTATGCGCCATTTTGTCCATTTTGCAATGAAAAACATAAAATTTGGAAATGCCGCGTCTTCCAGCAAAAATCCATCAGAGAACGCGTCATAGCCGTCTTTGAGTTATCAGTGTGCACCAACTGCCTGATCAGAGGACACGTAGTTCAGAATTGCACCGCCGTATCATTATGTGATGTATGCGGAAAACGACACCATACATTGTTGCATAGATCCGACATTTGAATCAAGATTCGGGACATCACTAGCAACCCAACATACGTTAGACCTCTGACACCTTTCTGGACACCTTTCTCGACACCTCTCTTAACACCTCCGCGTATCCGAAGAGTTCCATTAAAACAATTGAGGCATCACCAACACGATAATCTTCAAGCCCATCACCCAGGCAGAGGAGACAATGACGGCGACGGTCAACCACTTCAAAAAGGACTGAATCAAACCACATTTCGTTGTCGAGTATTGCTAGAGACCGGTACCAGCATAAATTTAATTTAATTTTATTGATCATTACTTGATCAACACTTAATGAAAGAGATAAAACATGTTCAGTGAGGTGTGGCAACGTATTAAATGTAAAAAAAATGTTATAATTACTAAATTGTATCGATTTACAGTAAAACTTACATTAATTATAATAAAATCTGTACTCACTAGAAATGCATATTAATTGCACTAATTATCTAAATTATGCTAGTTGTAAAAACTGAAAATAACATGATAATGAAAAAGACTGATATCAACAAAGTTATAGTAAAGCATAAAACGTCATTCCTTCCTTTTGACCTTTCTGTGTTTCTTTTAGTTCGATACAACATTTGCGAAATTATGTGTATAATATATATAACTTATCAGTGAACATATTTTAAAATTACCCTGTTGCATATTGCATGATGATCTATATGATTTTCCACTCGTTGTTACAATTCAATTACACTATTTATTAGGAATGAGTTAATTAAATTCATTTAATCATTCTCACAAGGAGACGTGTATAAAATTATATTTTATATCAAATGTATAATAATTAAATATTTGTTTATTCCCTTTAGTGAAAACTATAATACCATATATCTTAAATTCTACTTTTGTAATGTCTCTGTGTTTCATAATAAGTAGGTAAGGGCCAAATTCAGCATGCAAAAACTGTTTTCTATTTTTGATGCATGTGTGATGCTTTGATTACAAAAGAATAAAAACTCAGATTGAAATAACACAATGTAATTATACAGATTAACTATTAAATTGTATCAATAATCTTTGGATTTTACTTTTTTACGCCTTCCCTTCATATACGTGTCCCCCCCCCCCCCCCCAGGAAAGAACGGTAATTTATGACGTAGAAAATCGATTCTCCATTTTCCGCTAATTGTCCATTCTCCATTAACTGTTATTGTGTTTAATTTAAATATTTCTAAAATAAACTCAATTTTCTAGAATCAATTTACCCTAGGGATTTACGTTATTACATATATATATATATATATATATATATGTCGAGTTAACATTGGTGTTAGGGGCGTGTAACGAATCTTCATTTGGATTAGCCATCGTTGTTATACGATATAGATGATATTTACTGGTACAAATATGATTATTACAGAATTTGACAAGTAACCGTGGCGATTAAATACTCGAGATGCTGATGATAATGATCTTAGATTCAATAACGAATCCACGGTAGACGGGATAGCAAATGCGCTTTCTTCCAAAGTCTAAGTCGAACTCAACTTACTTGTTCACAATTCAAGTGGAACTGCACTTATATACTCTGTACCTCTCTGTACCTCTCGAGTCAACTATATTTTTAAGGAGAGCTATACAACTACTCCATACCTTTGTTACGGTAAAAACGTCCATCCCATGACCGTGGCTACGTTCAGCGACCAATTGTGTCACCTCGGGCCTAAGCGCATTGTCAAAAGTCTCAGGCAAACATAATCGGATTAAATCAGAAACAATTACTTCTAAGTTTCATTATTTAAGTACAGCTATAATAAAAGGTTTAGGCTAAAGTATTGGGGATCTTCCCACAAATTCCAAAAGAAAGGCCCCGATGTTCTTTCATCTTTTGTTCATTCATATATATGTAAGATCGTAAATCTTGGGGATAATTCAGGTGATCGATTCTAAAGTCTGAAAATCGAGTTTTATTGTGAAAGTAGTTAGATAAAATACAAAAATAAACAACAATGGATATCCGTCTATAACAGTAAATAACAATAAATTACATAGACGCGAAATAACAAGTTCTATACAATGTTTACCTGAAAATCGAGAATCGATTTTCAACGTCCTGAGCTACCGATCTTTCTTCGTCAGTCTTCAAAATTTTAAATGGTTATTCTGTGCTCCTGTCTGTCTCTGATGTTGCTCTCTGTCCGTCCGTTTGGGAAAACAGTGTCTCTCAAAAAATGGTTGTCTGTAAAACCCTAAGAGGGTTGCTCTGTCCGTGAGACAAAAAGTCGTGCTACCCGTAAAACAAAAAGAGTTCCTATCCCACGTGAACTCTAGGGAGTTTACATATAATATATATATATATATATATATATATATATATATATATATATGTTTGAATTAGGTTTAGTTCATTTCTTAAAAAGCATATACTGCTTGTTATAGAAGAAGGGAAGAAATTTAAAAGAAACAAATTGCCTTGGTCGCATCGAAAAGCCCAACATTATGAAAATACCACAAACGTTTCACTTATGTAATTTCGTTATGTAATTACGAAGGAATTTACAGGAAAGAAATCAGAGGCTTGCGACATCCAAGCAACAAATGCTTTCTCCTCGAGCGTAAAGCTAAACATGACGTGACATGGGCAGGAGAAGTCTTTTGTAATTAAACGATTGTGAGAACGTACCTCTCCGCGACCGCGTCTCTCCGCGAACGGTCGTAACACATTGTGCGTCTATTATTTCCTTATAAAATGAAAGAAACTTTTCGGACAACCTAATAGTTTGGCGGTCGTTGAGATATGGAGTTAGTCTGGCCTGGGAAAAGTGAAGAAAGAGCTTAGTACATTTATTCTCGCACGGCTAAAATTATATTATATAATGAGGAAAACACCAATTCAGCTGTTAGTTGAAGTCACTAAAGTGTTTCCACTAACAAATACCACGGGTATGTTTTTTTGCTTGCAGTCATATACAGAACTCAATTTCATTTTCACATGCTTGAAATTTAGTCACATGATAGTTCATTGTATATATTAATAAAAAAAGAAAAAAGAAAAAGAAAAAAAAATTAGTGTAGCTGTCTTCTTGAACCTCCAAACACAAGTCAGACTTGCCAAACGTACTAATTGGCGAATACTGAAGTCTATTGTTGAATAAACAGAGATGATTCGCGCTCTACTTGCCTAATTGTCTTCTTTTTTTAAATTTTTAACGCTATAAAGATAACTTATTACAAGTATCAAATTTGAAATCAATAAGTCTCGATTCTTTCTCACGATCTAAGATTAGCATGAGAGTACATGTATTACCGAAATTATTTATAAATACTGTAAACATCAATTTACTATTTTTTGTAATTATGCGAAAGCTATCTTAGTAATTTCAAAATAATGTACAGACGACAGTACTTAAAAAATGCCGTGAATCTTATGGGCAGACTGCAGATATTTATGCATTTACAGGAAATTTATATTTTTTTTTTTTCATATTTTCATTTTTTTTTTCATATTTTCATTTTTTTTTTTCATATTGAACGTAAGAAAAGCGAGAATTTACGTCTCTTGCTGACGCGTTTTCCTCGCGACCGCGTCTCTCCGCGAACGGTCGTAACACTACAGTCTACGAGAAAACAAGTGTTGTAAGTTATTGTAAATATATATATTATAGAACTGTAGACTACAGTTTTATTATAAAACAAACATCCCTATTATTCCACAAGAAATAAGGGGATCGACCTGTTCGTGGTGTCGATTATTATAATCGTAACGGGAATTTATGACTCCCGTTGACGCGCTTCAACGCGATCGCGTCTCCCCGCGACTGGACGAAAATACAGCAAGTGCTTATAAATTTATGAAAAATGTGGACGCACAAAAGTAGAGAAAATGCATATAATGCCTCAAAACATATAAAATATTAAAAGTATGATATTCATTGTTATAATATTTAGTAGGCGAAACGAACCTCCTACGGAAAAATGCCACAATGTACGTGGTATATAAAAAGTAAGTGTAAAAACCACCGTGGAGTAATTCTACATCAATGAAAATTTGTAAAACAAAAAATTCGTGCGAAATTGTCTTTGAGCATGATTTTCAAAATCAAAAATTTTTTTATTGGAACGTATTCAACTCATCAATGAAACGAAATTACAAAATATCTCGTGATATATTAGGTTGACAACTAAGTGATTGCGGATTTTGTCAATACCACCTAATGACAAAATTTGCAATCACTTAGTTGCCAACCCAATACGTCCCGAAATGGACCAATCGCATATTAGTATTAGGTTATCCGAAAAGTTTCTTTCGTTTTATGAGTAAATAATAGATGCGCGCCGTTTTTTTGTTTTATGTTATTTTGTCAAATTACGTACAATCCATTTTGTTCCGTTGAGATAATTGTCGAGATAATTTGAAAAAAACGCGACATTTCACATACTTGGTTTCACGTTTGTATATATTCTAATGAGCAGAACACACGATATTTTAATCAGTTTAAGTTATATTTATTTCAGCTCAAAGCGTAATCAATGTGTTATATATGATAACATTTTAAAGATAAAGAAAATTTTAATCAAAATACTATCAGTACTTTCTATTTTACCATATTACCATTGTTATGAATAGACCTCCACATATACTTTCTCAATTTTTGGAAGGGAATAGAAACGTCATTATTTTACAAATGTTAGTCTAAATATTGAAACACAGCCTGGCATATCAAGCCGCTAAACATCTGAGAGGGTACTACTCTCGGAAATCTTAAAGAGTTGTCATATGTATACAGTAAATTCCTTGAACCATTCCCACTATACTATAGACACTATAGGCATTATAGACACTATAGACTATTACTGTAGAATTTCGACATTTTCATTGTATATAAGAAACTGATAAATGACGCTTCTTAGACAGAGCGTGATGAAAAATGTAAAAAAGTAAGAGAGAGAGAGAGAGAGAGAGAGAGAGAGAGAGAATCAATCAAGACAGTATAAAAACAGGCAAATAAAGGAAAACACGTGGTCAAGAGAATTATAATTATATTTAGCTATATGTTGCATTTTCTTCTTGATTGAAATACATTCCTCATTATATTTTAAAGTACGTTGTCACCATTCACGAATCCACGTGATAGTGGCTGAATGTGGTTACTGCAAAAATATTAAAATATAAGGCAAGAAAGAAAAGTGAAACACGTGACAAATGCCAGTATCGTTCCGAACAAATAAAATAGAATAGAAAGAATAGAAAAAAACGGAAGGATGGATAGTACAACAATGTCATTAAGTAAGGTAGAGCCATTAATAGATAAAAACTATCAAGTATGGCTGTTGAAAGTAGGTGTAACCTTGAGAAACCACAAACTCTTTAAGGAAGTTATAGAAAATGATAAACCTGCACAAAATTCTGAGGATGTTACTCAAGAAAATAAAAATGGCCTCGTCTGAGAAGTAAAAAATAATGAGGCGTTCGAAATTATTATAATAATCGAACAGGTTGGATTGTGTTTAGCGCAAAAAAGATATGAAGCGATTTAAAATATATTTATGTGGGGGAAGCTGAAGAGGTCAAATAACAGATATAGAGTTAGAGCTAAAAGGTATTACAAAGGGAAGTCCTGAACTGCAATGAAATATATAATCCGTGCAGAGAATGCTGCTCAAAGGAGCACATTTCTGGGTAAAGTAATACAACCTGAGAAATAGCATGCCATGTAATCCGGGACGTACGTATAAAATTTGAAAGGATGTAGTATAGAGAACTCAAAGCATAATCATCTTAGAAGACATATAATAAATCTTATTACGAAGAAGAGAATCGTATGAAAGTTAGCAATAATAATTACTATTACGAAGCGAATTCAACTAATGAAAAACACACAATATGAAAAGACATATTCCTCGCGTGAAACCCGGCATAAACCAAAGCAAGAGATTGCTTTTACAGAACTGACAAAAGAGATGGTACATTAGGAAATAGATCTAATAAAAGAAGAGGAGGCACAAGAATTAGAGGAGAATTTAGCAATAGCAAGCAACAAATAAATATGGCTATTCAAGCCCACAAAGGATTTGCTTTTCATGCATTTGTATATTTTAGGATATATACTGAGAAGGATAACAACTCTTGACACCCTGAACAAATATGGATTGTGAATTCTGACACATCATCACACATGTCACTGAATGCTATATGCTTGACGAATATCGAACACTACTCGACCAAAGTGAATCTAGCACAGACAGTGCTATCTAAATGCCATTAGTATCTAAAGGCAGAAATGCCATACATGCAGATATGCCAATAATGAATGAATATAGAAATACATACATCAAAGGAGTACTGCATATTTCAAGCTTACGTACCAATCTGCTATCGGTAAGGTACCTAACAAAAATTGGCAATGAAGTTACCTTTTCAGGGAACTCAATAAAAATAACAGAATCAGAGAAAGAATTAAGACTTGATAAAGAAGAGAATAGAGGTTATACACTAGAAGCCAGGTTAAGGAATGATAATAAATCACACCTGTCTTCTGTGAAAGTAGTCTTAGACGAAAAGGGGTATATCCTGGTGAGATCAGACATAGGGAATATTAGAGGTGTAAAAGTTGATATGATGTCATTATATGCGAGGAACACTCGGAAAAGATGAGAAGGAAAGAGATCGTAAGAGGACTCAATTACTCAGTAGAAAAACTAGATATATTGAGAAAATATTGAGAAAAGTATCTAAACTTCCACACATTACATTATATGAAAATATATCATATGCCGTTGGATCTTATACGCGTAGCCTTATGTGGGCTAATGCCAGTAAAATCTCTTAATGATAGTCGGTACATGTTTGTGCTAATAAATGATTATAGTAAATATGTATATTTTGTGCATATTTTTCTAATAAACAAAGATCAGGCAATAGGTAGATTTAAGGAATATATGAGTAGGTATGAGTGCATGTTAAATAAAAGAATAATACCCATAAAATCTGACAATGGCAGAGGATTTATAAATACCGAGTTTCAAGCGTTGCTTAGGAGCAAAGGAATACGATACGAAAAGACTGCTCCATACAATCCCGAAAGCAATGAACAGAATCGTGTTAGATAAAGTAAAAGCGATGTTAATTGATAACAAACTTCCTAGGGTGTTAGGTAATAGGTTCTGGGCGGAAACCGCCGCTACAAAAACATCCATATGTCCAATAGAAGGAGCTACGGTAACTTCAATAGTGGAATGGGAAGAAAAGGTAACCGACTGCAACCCGCATTAATTCTCTGCACTGCGAATTTTATTTCAACTTCGTTACCAGCAGCTCCCAACGCTTTTAAGTGTTTTATTTGAAATTTACTTTAACTAAAAAAATAAGACGATTTAAATAAATAAAGGAAGAAACAAATTCGCTTAAATACCAGTTTTATTCACACTATTGTTGTATTTTGTAATTTTTAAGCGTATGATATATCTTGAAACAATTTCTAGGATGCAATCTTAGTTTTCTTTTGCACGTTTCATGAAAAAAGGTGCTCATGAAAGAATGTCGAGTGGGACTCGACAAAGGAGCTCCGGAGATAAAAACTGATGTCGAGTTACACTCGACATAGGAGTGCAAAGGGTTAAGGTACAACGTATTATTATATACCAAAGAATTGTAGAAATAAATTTGAACTAGTATCAAAAAGGACAAGATTTATTGGAAGTTCTGACGAGGATGCCGAATATATGATATACAGATAGTGCTACGATATATGCAGCTCGTTCGGTTTAATACAGTTTAACAAAGGTATTATAGGATTACAGCTATTAAGAAGAAATGTAGAGCAAGATGACCTAAATAATGTTATATATGTAAGTAAAAGAAATAAGGTAAAAGAAGGGAATAGAGCAATTAATAATGAAGAATATGTATGTTGAAGTAGGTCTCACTTCTAACAAAACTACATCTTCTACAGAACAATACAGTGTTTGGTTTTCTTAGTCTTGCGAAAGCTGCAACTAGCGACGAACGCGGCGCGTTTGTCACGTAAAATTCGTGATAAAAAAGGAAGAGCTGAGCCATAGCTTAACTTGACTGTCCTTTTATATTTTTATATGCTTTTATTCACAAAAGTGATCAAATACAATATTACAATGAAGTAGCGAAGTTAAAAAGTATTAAAATAGTTGTTCAAATCGCGGACAAGACTGTACCCAAGACTAGTCTCGTGGTCCAATGCTGGCAGTTTTTATATGTTGAGTTTGTAGGAGTTGAAGGGCAAGGAGAGGATCCTGAGTGCCCTATGACGTGAATTTGAATATGGTCGCTGTCACACGTTCCTCGACCCTGGCACAACACGATTCTCTTTCCAGCGCAGTTAGTAGTTAGTACCGCAGAAAGATCGCCGACATACAGACAATGTGGACGATAAAGAACAAATACTGACAAACCGAAAGGGTCGGAAAACTTCAATAGACCTAACGGCCATCAATATATTTCGGGAGCGCAGTCGTCGATGTTCGGTTAGCCACCGGAGAGTCAAGAGTCAAGAGTCGTTAATCGACAGTTGTCATATCACACTATTGCATTAAGTTCACATTAAATAATCATTCTTCATATCATAATAAATAAATAATCATCCATTTTCTGTTTAATCCATTGTAATAAAGCCACCTATCAATAAATTATCATATAGAATAGAAACCATTGGAAATCCTAATCTCTAACATTTCTGAATAAAGAAATTTTATAGTATTGGGTTGGCAACTATGTGATCGTGGATGTTGTCATTAGGTGGTAATGCATACAATACATTCATCCACGCGTTTGCTCTCTCTATTCCGAGATAAAACCTCAACAATATGGAAAGTTAAATTAACGAGGGTAATACAGGGAGCAGAAAATACTAACCAGAAGCAGAAGAGTTTCAAGAAAATATAAAACGCGGACGCAAACTAGGATGGCCGAATAAGTCACACGAGAAAAACATGACGGTTTGCTAATGGCAAGAGAAATGCGCTTAAGAGAAGAAGACGTTTCGAAAGATTAGAAAAGTGAAATGAGTAAACGAATGTTATCAATACACAGGAGACATTACTAGCAAACAACTATGTGGCAGCGATGGAATCAGAGATCGTGTCTCACCAAGATGAGACAGCACACGATATGGAGATTAGTGGAGCACGAAAAAGAGATAGAAACGATAGAAAGCAAATGGGTGTATAGTCAGAAACATTCGCAAGAAGGAAATATAAAGCACAAAGCAAGATTACTCGCAGTGGGACGTAACTAGAAATCGGAATAAATTACGGGGAATCATTCGCTCCTGTCAAACGATTGGACACATGCTCGCTCTAACAGCGATTAATCGAATGAAAATCAAGCAATCTAACGTCAAATCGGCATACTTATACAGAAATATAAAAGACAGAGTATATATGGAACAACCACTACGATTTATAACCGACAGTAACAAAGTATGCGAGCTAGTAAAACGCACATATGGATTGCCTTAATCTGGATACTATTGGATATTATATAACACAATTTGAAGGAGAATCGTGTGCATATAAATTAAGGAACAGAAGCAGCCGATCGTTGGAATATATGTGACTGACTTGTTATAGCAACAGAACTCACATCAAAATTGAAATAGGACTTTGAGTTAACGGAATCGGAAGAAAATAATTCCTTAAATATAAAAATTATAAAAAATAAGGATGTGATATAATTATCGGAAATATCATACTTAGAAAAAATTTTAAGGAAATACCGCCTAGAAAATTGCAATCCAGTAAAATACCCAGTAAGAAAATGTGCCCATGCCAAGATTTAGATGCATATGAGGTTCGCCGAAGCTGGATAAGACCGAATATCAAAAGTTACTGAGACTACTAATCTACTGAATTGGCAACTAAGTGATCGCGGAATTTGTCAATACCACCTAATAACAAAAATGAAATTAATTACCTATACTATTTAGCCGAGTTTACTTCTAACGACAATATAATTATCCAGGCTGCATTGATAAGTTTTAAAAGGTTCATCTTTATTTATCGTATCAAAATAATAGCTACAAATAACAACTATAAAATAATACATAAATTTATTATGAACACTAATTTGTGAAATTGTTAATTATGATAAATATTTATAACCTACATAACTCATTCTTGAATTAAATTCAGGATAGGATAGCTTGATTTATTTCAAGGTTAGATCAAGTTAGGCTGGATTAAATTATTTCGAGGGAGGCATGTGTTGAAGTATGAAACAAATTTTTCATTCAATAACAAGTAAATATTACGAGATATATCGACTTTATCACAAAATTGACACCCTTTCGTACTCTATATTTAATAATCAATAACTTTGTAAACAATAACCAGCAAGGGTTAAAACATTTTGCGGGTTACTTAGAAAAGCGTCCTTGAACATATGTGAAATCACTGGTTTCCCCCAAAATAAATATTCACCACATAAATTATGTTTCATCATATAAAAACAGTTATTCAAATAGATAATTCAGATATTCAAAAAAATCGGATACCTCGTGTCATGGTTAATTCAAATAATCAAAATTCTACTGTATTTGTTTTTTTCGTTCAGTCGCGGGGAGACGCGATCGCGTTGTAGCGCGTCAACAGGAGTCGTAAATTCCTGTTACGATTATAATAATCGACACCACGAACAGGTCGATCCCCTTATTTCTTGTGGGATAATAGGGGTGTTTGTTTTGTAATAAAACTGTAGTCTACAGTTCTATAATATATATATTTACAATAACTTACAACACTTGTTTTCGCGTAGACTATAGTGATGACGATATCCTGTTATTGGATCAGGAGTCGATTGACTTGGTCGTGACGGAAAGTACAGTAGTAGACTACTCGAATGTTAGAGAATAGAACAGTATTTGACTCGCCTTGCTATGTTGAAGAACGATATTTGATTTGACTGACCGAAGATAGGACGAACAGTTTTCTTGAGTAAAAGCTTGAAAAACCTTCCTCCAAAAGCGATAAGACATAACAATAATTTACAACACAATAATAAGAATCGGCTACTTTCCTAAACCATGAAAAATAGCCCAAATCATAATGTTACCTAAACCAGGCAAAGACCCACACCAAACATCATTCTATAGACCAATTTCACTACTTCCCGTGCTCTCCAAAATACTAGAAAAAATAACATACGCCGACTAAAACCAATAATAGAGAAGGAAAAATTAATACCAGATCACCAATTCGGATTCAGAAACAAACATTCCACTATACAGCAAATGCACAGACTTGTCAATGAAATAAGAACAACACTCGAAAACAAACAATATTGCACAGCCCTCTTCATGGACATAGAAAAAGCTTTCGATAAAATAAACCACGAAAGACTATTACAAACAATCAAGAAACAATTCCCGGAGCAAATGCACCAATTAATAAAATCATATCTAAGCAACAGAACCTTCGTAATAAAAATCAAAGACGCATACTCAGAAGTCAAAGACATCAAGGCAGGGGTCCCGCAAGGAAGCGTCTTAGGACCAATACTATACACACTCTACTCGGCCAACATACCAACAACTACAAATAGCGAAATATTGACATTCGCGGACGACACAGCTGTACTAGTCAGGCACACTAACCCAGCAACAGCAGTCGCAACATTACAAAAACATATCACAAAAATAGAAAAGTGGCTGCAAGCTAAACAAATCAAAGCTAACCCTAACAAATGCAACCACATCACATTCACACTGCGAAAACAGATACCACCAAACATCTTCCTGAATGGCACGCAAATAATACAAACTAGGCAAGTCAAATACCTAGGGCTACACATAGATTCACAACTCACATGGAAACACCACATCAAATCAATAATAGACAAAATACAGACAGCAAGGAGACAAATGCACTGGCTAACAAGTCGAAAATCCAAATTAAGCACTGAAAACAAATTACGAATATATAAATCAATCATAAAACCAATCTGGACATACGGAATCCCGCTATGGGGAACAGCAGCAATGAGCCATATAACCAAAATCGAAACCATGCAAGCAAAAATTCTTAGAACGATAGTAAACGCCCCATGGTACGTTAGAAACGAGGACATTCGGAAAGACCTGGGAATATCAACGGTCAAGGAGGAGATTAGCAGACTCGCAAGAAGGTACAGAGATAGAATAGAAACGCACCCGAACCGGCTGGCAGCGGCAACGGTCAACAAATCAAACATAGAGAGAAGACTAAAAAGGAAACACCCAACAGACCTCACAAAGGATATAACCTAGCAAACACGACGATGGTACCCCGCTGGGGGTAGCCACCCACATGCTATATTTTATTTTTGTTTTTCTTTTTTATTCACTTCCACCTAGATATAATACTTTACCAAATATCCTTCTGGACAAATTGTAAAAAAAAAATCCAAATAAATAATTAAAAAAAAAATGTCTAAACATCTTCATTGCATACCTTCGATATTCCTAACCCATTTGCATCCAAGCGCGGATTAATCCGCGCGCTGCGACTACTTTTTTTTATTTCCATTTTAATCTAAATAATTTTTTTTTAAATAAATAATTTTTACTTTTTTCCTCTGTTATAAAGAATGTAAGATGCGATGTTTGCGAATGTAACATTAACTACCAATCGTTTTCAACAGTAAATTTTCGATAAACTCCATGAAAAATTCGGATGTCATTTACTGCACCTACGACCGACTGCGCGCGGTGATAGGGACCGGTCCTTTTAAATAGGGCTATTATGATGCAAATGAGCTAAGGACCCATCATAAATTTTAACATTTTGTACAGTTAAGGTCCTCAAGACCATCCAAGTATATTTTAAGTTGAAACGGTCATTGTGGTTATTGTTCATTCCGGGAAAGTACGGGAAATATGGCTTTCCCCACGTTTTGTACCTTTTCCGAGCGACCATCATTCGGAGACGGCTAGTAACCTTCCTTACCCATCAACCTTTTGCCTTATCCCCTATTAGCAGCGATGACCGTTGCCCCCCACTTTCCTAACGAAAATTGTCATGAACGAATCCGCTTATCCCGTACCCTTAGACACACCCATCGCTAGTTTTCCTCTGCGGCGGCGTCACCGTCACCGAATTTCACTTGCTTTGCATTTTGTGATCAGTTACCATCTTCACTTGTATTGCGTAGGACGTTCAGTCAAAGTTTAACTTATTGTCTATCAGTCGACGTCTTAACTGTTATCTCCAAAAGTTATATTCTACGAGCAGAAGTTGTTAGAATATAAAGTGTATTCTTAAACTGTTAACTCAGTGCTGTAACCAATTAATCGGTCGAATATTTTTGGCTCTTCGAGGCGGATTCATGTGCACTAAACCATCAAGTGATACAGTGTACACACCAGTGACACAGCAGTGAATCTCACAGTGTCACGTAACTCCGCCGTTATCATTAACGCAGCAACTCCCAACAACCAGAGGGTCAACCTCGGGAAGGAAACATCTTCCGCTGCACAGTAACGAGCAACGCCGTTACTTATAGCCGGAACAACGTCAATATCACAACTACAAGGTGAGCTCGTTAAATTTATCGAAATCCACCATGGCCGATAGTCAAAAAGAGCGCATTAAACAGTGGGAACGGAAACAAAAAATATTCAAAACAGAATTAGAAGGATTTAAAGCGGCTCTCGATATCTATAAGGAGGAGAGATCTGTAATCGCCATTCAATATTATTTAGAAGACATAGAGAAAGAATTTCTGACTTTTACGGAAACTCAATACGAATTGGACGATATAGAACATAGTCAAATAATGCAGGAACATATTAAACTAAAACAGGAGTTCTATAACTGTAAAGAAAAGGCATTATACCTAGTTAATAAAGAATACAGGCAAATAAAACAGCCATTAAAAAAAAAGAAACCAAGGTTTAATAGCGGATGGGGCCTTCATGACACATGGGGCATCATGGAACCATCGGAAACAATATCCAATACGGCTAAAGCCGTGGATGAACATTTAGAATCATTGTTTAATGTAGCTCCTTTGCAGCGAACGTCATATGAAGATTTACAATCTTATGCAACAAAGATAAAAACTCACTATAACGCCTTGAAAGCGTTCGAACAACCGACCAGGGAAACAATACTACTGCATTTATTCGCGTCGAAGTTAGACCACGAGACAAGGATAAACTGGAAGTTTATGACAAAATATGCATCCTTCCTACAAGTCGATGAGCTTATAGAGTTTTTATTTCACCGCCGCACTAGTTTAGAATATTTAGAATCAGTAGAAACGAACCCCATCGAGTCGGTGTATGCGCCATTTTGTCCATTTTGCAATGAAAAACATAAAATTTGGAAATGCCGCGTCTTCCAGCAAAAATCCATCAGAGAACGCGTCATAGCCGTCTTTGAGTTATCAGTGTGCACCAACTGCCTGATCAGAGGACACGTAGTTCAGAATTGCACCGCCGTATCATTATGTGATGTATGCGGAAAACGACACCATACATTGTTGCATAGATCCGACATTTGAATCAAGATTCGGGACATCACTAGCAACCCAACATACGTTAGACCTCTGACACCTTTCTGGACACCTTTCTCGACACCTCTCTTAACACCTCCGCGTATCCGAAGAGTTCCATTAAAACAATTGAGGCATCACCAACACGATAATCTTCAAGCCCATCACCCAGGCAGAGGAGACAATGACGGCGACGGTCAACCACTTCAAAAAGGACTGAATCAAACCACATTTCGTTGTCGAGTATTGCTAGAGACCGGTACCAGCATAAATTTAATTTAATTTTATTGATCATTACTTGATCAACACTTAATGAAAGAGATAAAACATGTTCAGTGAGGTGTGGCAACGTATTAAATGTAAAAAAAATGTTATAATTACTAAATTGTATCGATTTACAGTAAAACTTACATTAATTATAATAAAATCTGTACTCACTAGAAATGCATATTAATTGCACTAATTATCTAAATTATGCTAGTTGTAAAAACTGAAAATAACATGATAATGAAAAAGACTGATATCAACAAAGTTATAGTAAAGCATAAAACGTCATTCCTTCCTTTTGACCTTTCTGTGTTTCTTTTAGTTCGATACAACATTTGCGAAATTATGTGTATAATATATATAACTTATCAGTGAACATATTTTAAAATTACCCTGTTGCATATTGCATGATGATCTATATGATTTTCCACTCGTTGTTACAATTCAATTACACTATTTATTAGGAATGAGTTAATTAAATTCATTTAATCATTCTCACAAGGAGACGTGTATAAAATTATATTTTATATCAAATGTATAATAATTAAATATTTGTTTATTCCCTTTAGTGAAAACTATAATACCATATATCTTAAATTCTACTTTTGTAATGTCTCTGTGTTTCATAATAAGTAGGTAAGGGCCAAATTCAGCATGCAAAAACTGTTTTCTATTTTTGATGCATGTGTGATGCTTTGATTACAAAAGAATAAAAACTCAGATTGAAATAACACAATGTAATTATACAGATTAACTATTAAATTGTATCAATAATCTTTGGATTTTACTTTTTTACGCCTTCCCTTCATATACGTGTCCCCCCCCCCCCCCCAGGAAAGAACGGTAATTTATGACGTAGAAAATCGATTCTCCATTTTCCGCTAATTGTCCATTCTCCATTAACTGTTATTGTGTTTAATTTAAATATTTCTAAAATAAACTCAATTTTCTAGAATCAATTTACCCTAGGGATTTACGTTATTACATATATATATATATATATATATATATATGTCGAGTTAACATTGGTGTTAGGGGCGTGTAACGAATCTTCATTTGGATTAGCCATCGTTGTTATACGATATAGATGATATTTACTGGTACAAATATGATTATTACAGAATTTGACAAGTAACCGTGGCGATTAAATACTCGAGATGCTGATGATAATGATCTTAGATTCAATAACGAATCCACGGTAGACGGGATAGCAAATGCGCTTTCTTCCAAAGTCTAAGTCGAACTCAACTTACTTGTTCACAATTCAAGTGGAACTGCACTTATATACTCTGTACCTCTCTGTACCTCTCGAGTCAACTATATTTTTAAGGAGAGCTATACAACTACTCCATACCTTTGTTACGGTAAAAACGTCCATCCCATGACCGTGGCTACGTTCAGCGACCAATTGTGTCACCTCGGGCCTAAGCGCATTGTCAAAAGTCTCAGGCAAACATAATCGGATTAAATCAGAAACAACTACTTCTAAGTTTCATTATTTAAGTACAGCTATAATAAAAGGTTTAGGCTAAAGTATTGGGGATCTTCCCACAAATTCCAAAAGAAAGGCCCCGATGTTCTTTCATCTTTTGTTCATTCATATATATGTAAGATCGTAAATCTTGGGGATAATTCAGGTGATCGATTCTAAAGTCTGAAAATCGAGTTTTATTGTGAAAGTAGTTAGATAAAATACAAAAATAAACAACAATGGATATCCGTCTATAACAGTAAATAACAATAAATTACATAGACGCGAAATAACAAGTTCTATACAATGTTTACCTGAAAATCGAGAATCGATTTTCAACGTCCTGAGCTACCGATCTTTCTTCGTCAGTCTTCAAAATTTTAAATGGTTATTCTGTGCTCCTGTCTGTCTCTGATGTTGCTCTCTGTCCGTCCGTTTGGGAAAACAGTGTCTCTCAAAAAATGGTTGTCTGTAAAACCCTAAGAGGGTTGCTCTGTCCGTGAGACAAAAAGTCGTGCTACCCGTAAAACAAAAAGAGTTCCTATCCCACGTGAACTCTAGGGAGTTTACATATAATATATATATATATATATATATATATATATATATATATATATATATATATATATATATATATATATATATATATATGTTTGAATTAGGTTTAGTTCATTTCTTAAAAAGCATATACTGCTTGTTATAGAAGAAAGGAAGAAATTTAAAAGAAACAAATTGCCTTGGTCGCATCGAAAAGCCCAACATTATGAAAATACCACAAACGTTTCACTTATGTAATTTCGTTATGTAATTACGAAGGAATTTACAGGAAAGAAATCAGAGGCTTGCGACATCCAAGCAACAAATGCTTTCTCCTCGAGCGTAAAGCTAAACATGACGTGACATGGGCAGGAGAAGTCTTTTGTAATTAAACGATTGTGAGAACGTACCTCTCCGCGACCGCGTCTCTCCGCGAACGGTCGTAACACATTGTGCGTCTATTATTTCCTTATAAAATGAAAGAAACTTTTCGGACAACCTAATAGTTTGGCGGTCGTTGAGATATGGAGTTAGTCTGGCCTGGGAAAAGTGAAGAAAGAGCTTAGTACATTTATTCTCGCACGGCTAAAATTATATTATATAATGAGGAAAACACCAATTCAGCTGTTAGTTGAAGTCACTAAAGTGTTTCCACTAACAAATACCACGGGTATGTTTTTTTGCTTGCAGTCATATACAGAACTCAATTTCATTTTCACATGCTTGAAATTTAGTCACATGATAGTTCATTGTATATATTAATAAAAAAAGAAAAAAGAAAAAGAAAAAAAAATTAGTGTAGCTGTCTTCTTGAACCTCCAAACACAAGTCAGACTTGCCAAACGTACTAATTGGCGAATACTGAAGTCTATTGTTGAATAAACAGAGATGATTCGCGCTCTACTTGCCTAATTGTCTTCTTTTTTTAAATTTTTAACGCTATAAAGATAACTTATTACAAGTATCAAATTTGAAATCAATAAGTCTCGATTCTTTCTCACGATCTAAGATTAGCATGAGAGTACATGTATTACCGAAATTATTTATAAATACTGTAAACATCAATTTACTATTTTTTGTAATTATGCGAAAGCTATCTTAGTAATTTCAAAATAATGTACAGACGACAGTACTTAAAAAATGCCGTGAATCTTATGGGCAGACTGCAGATATTTATGCATTTACAGGAAATTTATATTTTTTTTTTTCATATTTTCATTTTTTTTTTCATATTTTCATTTTTTTTTCATATTGAACGTAAGAAAAGCGAGAATTTACGTCTCTCGCTGACGCGTTTTCCTCGCGACCGCGTCTCTCCGCGAACGGTCGTAACACTACAGTCTACGCGAAAACAAGTGTTGTAAGTTATTGTAAATATATATATTATAGAACTGTAGACTACAGTTTTATTATAAAACAAACATCCCTATTATTCCACAAGAAATAAGGGGATCGACCTGTTCGTGGTGTCGATTATTATAATCGTAACGGGAATTTATGACTCCCGTTGACGCGCTTCAACGCGATCGCGTCTCCCCGCGACTGGACGAAAATACAGCAAGTGCTTATAAATTTATGAAAAATGTGGACGCACAAAAGTAGAGAAAATGCATATAATGCCTCAAAACATATAAAATATTAAAAGTATGATATTCATTGTTATAATATTTAGTAGGCGAAACGAACCTCCTGCGGAAAAATGCCACAATGTACGTGGTATATAAAAAGTAAGTGTAAAAACCACCGTGGAGTAATTCTACATCAATGAAAATTTGTAAAACAAAAAATTCGTGCGAAATTGTCTTTGAGCATGATTTTCAAAATCAAAAATTTTTTTATTGGAACGTATTCAACTCATCAATGAAACGAAATTACAAAATATCTCGTGATATATTAGGTTGACAACTAAGTGATTGCGGATTTTGTCAATACCACCTAATGACAAAATTTGCAATCACTTAGTTGCCAACCCAATACGTCCCGAAATGGACCAATCGCATATTAGTATTAGGTTATCCGAAAAGTTTCTTTCGTTTTATGAGTAAATAATAGATGCGCGCCGTTTTTTTGTTTTATGTTATTTTGTCAAATTACGTACAATCCATTTTGTTCCGTTGAGATAATTGTCGAGATAATTTGAAAAAAACGCGACATTTCACATACTTGGTTTCACGTTTGTATATATTCTAATGAGCAGAACACACGATATTTTAATCAGTTTAAGTTATATTTATTTCAGCTCAAAGCGTAATCAATGTGTTATATATGATAACATTTTAAAGATAAAGAAAATTTTAATCAAAATACTATCAGTACTTTCTATTTTACCATATTACCATTGTTATGAATAGACCTCCACATATACTTTCTCAATTTTTGGAAGGGAATAGAAACGTCATTATTTTACAAATGTTAGTCTAAATATTGAAACACAGCCTGGCATATCAAGCCGCTAAACATCTGAGAGGGTACTACTCTCGGAAATCTTAAAGAGTTGTCATATGTATACAGTAAATTCCTTGAACCATTCCCACTATACTATAGACACTATAGGCATTATAGACACTATAGACTATTACTGTAGAATTTCGACATTTTCATTGTATATAAGAAACTGATAAATGACGCTTCTTAGACAGAGCGTGATGAAAAATGTAAAAAAGTAAGAGAGAGAGAGAGAGAGAGAGAGAGAGAGAGAGAGAATCAATCAAGACAGTATAAAAACAGGCAAATAAAGGAAAACACGTGGTCAAGAGAATTATAATTATATTTAGCTATATGTTGCATTTTCTTCTTGATTGAAATACATTCCTCATTATATTTTAAAGTACGTTGTCACCATTCACGAATCCACGTGATAGTGGCTGAATGTGGTTACTGCAAAAATATTAAAATATAAGGCAAGAAAGAAAAGTGAAACACGTGACAAATGCCAGTATCGTTCCGAACAAATAAAATAGAATAGAAAGAATAGAAAAAAACGGAAGGATGGATAGTACAACAATGTCATTAAGTAAGGTAGAGCCATTAATAGATAAAAACTATCAAGTATGGCTGTTGAAAGTAGGTGTAACCTTGAGAAACCACAAACTCTTTAAGGAAGTTATAGAAAATGATAAACCTGCACAAAATTCTGAGGATGTTACTCAAGAAAATAAAAATGGCCTCGTCTGAGAAGTAAAAAATAATGAGGCGTTCGAAATTATTATAATAATCGAACAGGTTGGATTGTGTTTAGCGCAAAAAAGATATGAAGCGATTTAAAATATATTTATGTGGGGGAAGCTGAAGAGGTCAAATAACAGATATAGAGTTAGAGCTAAAAGGTATTACAAAGGGAAGTCCTGAACTGCAATGAAATATATAATCCGTGCAGAGAATGCTGCTCAAAGGAGCACATTTCTGGGTAAAGTAATACAACCTGAGAAATAGCATGCCATGTAATCCGGGACGTACGTATAAAATTTGAAAGGATGTAGTATAGAGAACTCAAAGCATAATCATCTTAGAAGACATATAATAAATCTTATTACGAAGAAGAGAATCGTATGAAAGTTAGCAATAATAATTACTATTACGAAGCGAATTCAACTAATGAAAAACACACAATATGAAAAGACATATTCCTCGCGTGAAACCCGGCATAAACCAAAGCAAGAGATTGCTTTTACAGAACTGACAAAAGAGATGGTACATTAGGAAATAGATCTAATAAAAGAAGAGGAGGCACAAGAATTAGAGGAGAATTTAGCAATAGCAAGCAACAAATAAATATGGCTATTCAAGCCCACAAAGGATTTGCTTTTCATGCATTTGTATATTTTAGGATATATACTGAGAAGGATAACAACTCTTGACACCCTGAACAAATATGGATTGTGAATTCTGACACATCATCACACATGTCACTGAATGCTATATGCTTGACGAATATCGAACACTACTCGACCAAAGTGAATCTAGCACAGACAGTGCTATCTAAATGCCATTAGTATCTAAAGGCAGAAATGCCATACATGCAGATATGCCAATAATGAATGAATATAGAAATACATACATCAAAGGAGTACTGCATATTTCAAGCTTACGTACCAATCTGCTATCGGTAAGGTACCTAACAAAAATTGGCAATGAAGTTACCTTTTCAGGGAACTCAATAAAAATAACAGAATCAGAGAAAGAATTAAGACTTGATAAAGAAGAGAATAGAGGTTATACACTAGAAGCCAGGTTAAGGAATGATAATAAATCACACCTGTCTTCTGTGAAAGTAGTCTTAGACGAAAAGGGGTATATCCTGGTGAGATCAGACATAGGGAATATTAGAGGTGTAAAAGTTGATATGATGTCATTATATGCGAGGAACACTCGGAAAAGATGAGAAGGAAAGAGATCGTAAGAGGACTCAATTACTCAGTAGAAAAACTAGATATATTGAGAAAATATTGAGAAAAGTATCTAAACTTCCACACATTACATTATATGAAAATATATCATATGCCGTTGGATCTTATACGCGTAGCCTTATGTGGGCTAATGCCAGTAAAATCTCTTAATGATAGTCGGTACATGTTTGTGCTAATAAATGATTATAGTAAATATGTATATTTTGTGCATATTTTTCTAATAAACAAAGATCAGGCAATAGGTAGATTTAAGGAATATATGAGTAGGTATGAGTGCATGTTAAATAAAAGAATAATACCCATAAAATCTGACAATGGCAGAGGATTTATAAATACCGAGTTTCAAGCGTTGCTTAGGAGCAAAGGAATACGATACGAAAAGACTGCTCCATACAATCCCGAAAGCAATGAACAGAATCGTGTTAGATAAAGTAAAAGCGATGTTAATTGATAACAAACTTCCTAGGGTGTTAGGTAATAGGTTCTGGGCGGAAACCGCCGCTACAAAAACATCCATATGTCCAATAGAAGGAGCTACGGTAACTTCAATAGTGGAATGGGAAGAAAAGGTAACCGACTGCAACCCGCATTAATTCTCTGCACTGCGAATTTTATTTCAACTTCGTTACCAGCAGCTCCCAACGCTTTTAAGTGTTTTATTTGAAATTTACTTTAACTAAAAAAATAAGACGATTTAAATAAATAAAGGAAGAAACAAATTCGCTTAAATACCAGTTTTATTCACACTATTGTTGTATTTTGTAATTTTTAAGCGTATGATATATCTTGAAACAATTTCTAGGATGCAATCTTAGTTTTCTTTTGCACGTTTCATGAAAAAAGGTGCTCATGAAAGAATGTCGAGTGGGACTCGACAAAGGAGCTCCGGAGATAAAAACTGATGTCGAGTTACACTCGACATAGGAGTGCAAAGGGTTAAGGTACAACGTATTATTATATACCAAAGAATTGTAGAAATAAATTTGAACTAGTATCAAAAAGGACAAGATTTATTGGAAGTTCTGACGAGGATGCCGAATATATGATATACAGATAGTGCTACGATATATGCAGCTCGTTCGGTTTAATACAGTTTAACAAAGGTATTATAGGATTACAGCTATTAAGAAGAAATGTAGAGCAAGATGACCTAAATAATGTTATATATGTAAGTAAAAGAAATAAGGTAAAAGAAGGGAATAGAGCAATTAATAATGAAGAATATGTATGTTGAAGTAGGTCTCACTTCTAACAAAACTACATCTTCTACAGAACAATACAGTGTTTGGTTTTCTTAGTCTTGCGAAAGCTGCAACTAGCGACGAACGCGGCGCGTTTGTCACGTAAAATTCGTGATAAAAAAGGAAGAGCTGAGCCATAGCTTAACTTGACTGTCCTTTTATATTTTTATATGCTTTTATTCACAAAAGTGATCAAATACAATATTACAATGAAGTAGCGAAGTTAAAAAGTATTAAAATAGTTGTTCAAATCGCGGACAAGACTGTACCCAAGACTAGTCTCGTGGTCCAATGCTGGCAGTTTTTATATGTTGAGTTTGTAGGAGTTGAAGGGCAAGGAGAGGATCCTGAGTGCCCTATGACGTGAATTTGAATATGGTCGCTGTCACACGTTCCTCGACCCTGGCACAACACGATTCTCTTTCCAGCGCAGTTAGTAGTTAGTACCGCAGAAAGATCGCCGACATACAGACAATGTGGACGATAAAGAACAAATACTGACAAACCGAAAGGGTCGGAAAACTTCAATAGACCTAACGGCCATCAATATATTTCGGGAGCGCAGTCGTCGATGTTCGGTTAGCCACCGGAGAGTCAAGAGTCAAGAGTCGTTAATCGACAGTTGTCATATCACACTATTGCATTAAGTTCACATTAAATAATCATTCTTCATATCATAATAAATAAATAATCATCCATTTTCTGTTTAATCCATTGTAATAAAGCCACCTATCAATAAATTATCATATAGAATAGAAACCATTGGAAATCCTAATCTCTAACATTTCTGAATAAAGAAATTTTATAGTATTGGGTTGGCAACTATGTGATCGTGGATGTTGTCATTAGGTGGTAATGCATACAATACATTCATCCACGCGTTTGCTCTCTCTATTCCGAGATAAAACCTCAACAATATGGAAAGTTAAATTAACGAGGGTAATACAGGGAGCAGAAAATACTAACCAGAAGCAGAAGAGTTTCAAGAAAATATAAAACGCGGACGCAAACTAGGATGGCCGAATAAGTCACACGAGAAAAACATGACGGTTTGCTAATGGCAAGAGAAATGCGCTTAAGAGAAGAAGACGTTTCGAAAGATTAGAAAAGTGAAATGAGTAAACGAATGTTATCAATACACAGGAGACATTACTAGCAAACAACTATGTGGCAGCGATGGAATCAGAGATCGTGTCTCACCAAGATGAGACAGCACACGATATGGAGATTAGTGGAGCACGAAAAAGAGATAGAAACGATAGAAAGCAAATGGGTGTATAGTCAGAAACATTCGCAAGAAGGAAATATAAAGCACAAAGCAAGATTACTCGCAGTGGGACGTAACTAGAAATCGGAATAAATTACGGGGAATCATTCGCTCCTGTCAAACGATTGGACACATGCTCGCTCTAACAGCGATTAATCGAATGAAAATCAAGCAATCTAACGTCAAATCGGCATACTTATACAGAAATATAAAAGACAGAGTATATATGGAACAACCACTACGATTTATAACCGACAGTAACAAAGTATGCGAGCTAGTAAAACGCACATATGGATTGCCTTAATCTGGATACTATTGGATATTATATAACACAATTTGAAGGAGAATCGTGTGCATATAAATTAAGGAACAGAAGCAGCCGATCGTTGGAATATATGTGACTGACTTGTTATAGCAACAGAACTCACATCAAAATTGAAATAGGACTTTGAGTTAACGGAATCGGAAGAAAATAATTCCTTAAATATAAAAATTATAAAAAATAAGGATGTGATATAATTATCGGAAATATCATACTTAGAAAAAATTTTAAGGAAATACCGCCTAGAAAATTGCAATCCAGTAAAATACCCAGTAAGAAAATGTGCCCATGCCAAGATTTAGATGCATATGAGGTTCGCCGAAGCTGGATAAGACCGAATATCAAAAGTTACTGAGACTACTAATCTACTGAATTGGCAACTAAGTGATCGCGGAATTTGTCAATACCACCTAATAACAAAAATGAAATTAATTACCTATACTATTTAGCCGAGTTTACTTCTAACGACAATATAATTATCCAGGTTGCATTGATAAGTTTTAAAAGGTTCATCTTTATTTATCGTATCAAAATAATAGCTACAAATAACAACTATAAAATAATACATAAATTTATTATGAACACTAATTTGTGAAATTGTTAATTATGATAAATATTTATAACCTACATAACTCATTCTTGAATTAAATTCAGGATAGGATAGCTTGATTTATTTCAAGGTTAGATCAAGTTAGGCTGGATTAAATTATTTCGAGGGAGGCATGTGTTGAAGTATGAAACAAATTTTTCATTCAATAACAAGTAAATATTACGAGATATATCGACTTTATCACAAAATTGACACCCTTTCGTACTCTATATTTAATAATCAATAACTTTGTAAACAATAACCAGCAAGGGTTAAAACATTTTGCGGGTTACTTAGAAAAGCGTCCTTGAACATATGTGAAATCACTGGTTTCCCCCAAAATAAATATTCACCACATAAATTATGTTTCATCATATAAAAACAGTTATTCAAATAGATAATTCAGATATTCAAAAAAATCGGATACCTCGTGTCATGGTTAATTCAAATAATCAAAATTCTACTGTATTTGTTTTTTTCGTTCAGTCGCGGGGAGACGCGATCGCGTTGTAGCGCGTCAACAGGAGTCGTAAATTCCTGTTACGATTATAATAATCGACACCACGAACAGGTCGATCCCCTTATTTCTTGTGGGATAATAGGGGTGTTTGTTTTGTAATAAAACTGTAGTCTACAGTTCTATAATATATATATTTACAATAACTTACAACACTTGTTTTCGCGTAGACTATAGTGATGACGATATCCTGTTATTGGATCAGGAGTCGATTGACTTGGTCGTGACGGAAAGTACAGTAGTAGACTACTCGAATGTTAGAGAATAGAACAGTATTTGACTCGCCTTGCTATGTTGAAGAACGATATTTGATTTGACTGACCGAAGATAGGACGAACAGTTTTCTTGAGTAAAAGCTTGAAAAACCTTCCTCCAAAAGCGATAAGACATAACAATAATTTACAACACAATAATAAGAATCGGCTACTTTCCTAAACCATGAAAAATAGCCCAAATCATAATGTTACCTAAACCAGGCAAAGACCCACACCAAACATCATTCTATAGACCAATTTCACTACTTCCCGTGCTCTCCAAAATACTAGAAAAAATAACATACGCCGACTAAAACCAATAATAGAGAAGGAAAAATTAATACCAGATCACCAATTCGGATTCAGAAACAAACATTCCACTATACAGCAAATGCACAGACTTGTCAATGAAATAAGAACAACACTCGAAAACAAACAATATTGCACAGCCCTCTTCATGGACATAGAAAAAGCTTTCGATAAAATAAACCACGAAAGACTATTACAAACAATCAAGAAACAATTCCCGGAGCAAATGCACCAATTAATAAAATCATATCTAAGCAACAGAACCTTCGTAATAAAAATCAAAGACGCATACTCAGAAGTCAAAGACATCAAGGCAGGGGTCCCGCAAGGAAGCGTCTTAGGACCAATACTATACACACTCTACTCGGCCAACATACCAACAACTACAAATAGCGAAATATTGACATTCGCGGACGACACAGCTGTACTAGTCAGGCACACTAACCCAGCAACAGCAGTCGCAACATTACAAAAACATATCACAAAAATAGAAAAGTGGCTGCAAGCTAAACAAATCAAAGCTAACCCTAACAAATGCAACCACATCACATTCACACTGCGAAAACAGATACCACCAAACATCTTCCTGAATGGCACGCAAATAATACAAACTAGGCAAGTCAAATACCTAGGGCTACACATAGATTCACAACTCACATGGAAACACCACATCAAATCAATAATAGACAAAATACAGACAGCAAGGAGACAAATGCACTGGCTAACAAGTCGAAAATCCAAATTAAGCACTGAAAACAAATTACGAATATACAAATCAATCATAAAACCAATCTGGACATACGGAATCCCGCTATGGGGAACAGCAGCAATGAGCCATATAACCAAAATCGAAACCATGCAAGCAAAAATTCTTAGAACGATAGTAAACGCCCCATGGTACGTTAGAAACGAGGACATTCGGAAAGACCTGGGAATATCAACGGTCAAGGAGGAGATTAGCAGACTCGCAAGAAGGTACAGAGATAGAATAGAAACGCACCCGAACCGGCTGGCAGCGGCAACGGTCAACAAATCAAACATAGAGAGAAGACTAAAAAGGAAACACCCAACAGACCTCACAAAGGATATAACCTAGCAAACACGACGATGGTACCCCGCTGGGGGTAGCCACCCACATGCTATATTTTATTTTTGTTTTTCTTTTTTATTCACTTCCACCTAGATATAATACTTTACCAAATATCCTTCTGGACAAATTGTAAAAAAAAATCCAAATAAATAATTAAAAAAAAAATGTCTAAACATCTTCATTGCATACCTTCGATATTCCTAACCCATTTGCATCCAAGCGCGGATTAATCCGCGCGCTGCGACTACTTTTTTTTATTTCCATTTTAATCTAAATAATTTTTTTTTAAATAAATAATTTTTACTTTTTTCCTCTGTTATAAAGAATGTAAGATGCGATGTTTGCGAATGTAACATTAACTACCAATCGTTTTCAACAGTAAATTTTCGATAAACTCCATGAAAAATTCGGATGTCATTTACTGCACCTACGACCGACTGCGCGCGGTGATAGGGACCGGTCCTTTTAAGTAGGGCTATTATGATGCAAATGAGCTAAGGACCCATCATAAATTTTAACATTTTGTACAGTTAAGGTCCTCAAGACCATCCAAGTATATTTTAAGTTGAAACGGTCATTGTGGTTATTGTTCATTCCGGGAAAGTACGGGAAATATGGCTTTCCCCACGTTTTGTACCTTTTCCGAGCGACCATCATTCGGAGACGGCTAGTAACCTTCCTTACCCATCAACCTTTTGCCTTATCCCCTATTAGCAGCGATGACCGTTGCCCCCCACTTTCCTAACGAAAATTGTCATGAACGAATCCGCTTATCCCGTACCCTTAGACACACCCATCGCTAGTTTTCCTCTGCGGCGGCGTCACCGTCACCGAATTTCACTTGCTTTGCATTTTGTGATCAGTTACCATCTTCACTTGTATTGCGTAGGACGTTCAGTCAAAGTTTAACTTATTGTCTATCAGTCGACGTCTTAACTGTTATCTCCAAAAGTTATATTCTACGAGCAGAAGTTGTTAGAATATAAAGTGTATTCTTAAACTGTTAACTCAGTGCTGTAACCAATTAATCGGTCGAATATTTTTGGCTCTTCGAGGCGGATTCATGTGCACTAAACCATCAAGTGATACAGTGTACACACCAGTGACACAGCAGTGAATCTCACAGTGTCACGTAACTCCGCCGTTATCATTAACGCAGCAACTCCCAACAACCAGAGGGTCAACCTCGGGAAGGAAACATCTTCCGCTGCACAGTAACGAGCAACGCCGTTACTTATAGCCGGAACAACGTCAATATCACAACTACAAGGTGAGCTCGTTAAATTTATCGAAATCCACCATGGCCGATAGTCAAAAAGAGCGCATTAAACAGTGGGAACGGAAACAAAAAATATTCAAAACAGAATTAGAAGGATTTAAAGCGGCTCTCGATATCTATAAGGAGGAGAGATCTGTAATCGCCATTCAATATTATTTAGAAGACATAGAGAAAGAATTTCTGACTTTTACGGAAACTCAATACGAATTGGACGATATAGAACATAGTCAAATAATGCAGGAACATATTAAACTAAAACAGGAGTTCTATAACTGTAAAGAAAAGGCATTATACCTAGTTAATAAAGAATACAGGCAAATAAAACAGCCATTAAAAAAAAAGAAACCAAGGTTTAATAGCGGATGGGGCCTTCATGACACATGGGGCATCATGGAACCATCGGAAACAATATCCAATACGGCTAAAGCCGTGGATGAACATTTAGAATCATTGTTTAATGTAGCTCCTTTGCAGCGAACGTCATATGAAGATTTACAATCTTATGCAACAAAGATAAAAACTCACTATAACGCCTTGAAAGCGTTCGAACAACCGACCAGGGAAACAATACTACTGCATTTATTCGCGTCGAAGTTAGACCACGAGACAAGGATAAACTGGAAGTTTATGACAAAATATGCATCCTTCCTACAAGTCGATGAGCTTATAGAGTTTTTATTTCACCGCCGCACTAGTTTAGAATATTTAGAATCAGTAGAAACGAACCCCATCGAGTCGGTGTATGCGCCATTTTGTCCATTTTGCAATGAAAAACATAAAATTTGGAAATGCCGCGTCTTCCAGCAAAAATCCATCAGAGAACGCGTCATAGCCGTCTTTGAGTTATCAGTGTGCACCAACTGCCTGATCAGAGGACACGTAGTTCAGAATTGCACCGCCGTATCATTATGTGATGTATGCGGAAAACGACACCATACATTGTTGCATAGATCCGACATTTGAATCAAGATTCGGGACATCACTAGCAACCCAACATACGTTAGACCTCTGACACCTTTCTGGACACCTTTCTCGACACCTCTCTTAACACCTCCGCGTATCCGAAGAGTTCCATTAAAACAATTGAGGCATCACCAACACGATAATCTTCAAGCCCATCACCCAGGCAGAGGAGACAATGACGGCGACGGTCAACCACTTCAAAAAGGACTGAATCAAACCACATTTCGTTGTCGAGTATTGCTAGAGACCGGTACCAGCATAAATTTAATTTAATTTTATTGATCATTACTTGATCAACACTTAATGAAAGAGATAAAACATGTTCAGTGAGGTGTGGCAACGTATTAAATGTAAAAAAAATGTTATAATTACTAAATTGTATCGATTTACAGTAAAACTTACATTAATTATAATAAAATCTGTACTCACTAGAAATGCATATTAATTGCACTAATTATCTAAATTATGCTAGTTGTAAAAACTGAAAATAACATGATAATGAAAAAGACTGATATCAACAAAGTTATAGTAAAGCATAAAACGTCATTCCTTCCTTTTGACCTTTCTGTGTTTCTTTTAGTTCGATACAACATTTGCGAAATTATGTGTATAATATATATAACTTATCAGTGAACATATTTTAAAATTACCCTGTTGCATATTGCATGATGATCTATATGATTTTCCACTCGTTGTTACAATTCAATTACACTATTTATTAGGAATGAGTTAATTAAATTCATTTAATCATTCTCACAAGGAGACGTGTATAAAATTATATTTTATATCAAATGTATAATAATTAAATATTTGTTTATTCCCTTTAGTGAAAACTATAATACCATATATCTTAAATTCTACTTTTGTAATGTCTCTGTGTTTCATAATAAGTAGGTAAGGGCCAAATTCAGCATGCAAAAACTGTTTTCTATTTTTGATGCATGTGTGATGCTTTGATTACAAAAGAATAAAAACTCAGATTGAAATAACACAATGTAATTATACAGATTAACTATTAAATTGTATCAATAATCTTTGGATTTTACTTTTTTACGCCTTCCCTTCATATACGTGTCCCCCCCCCCCCCCCAGGAAAGAACGGTAATTTATGACGTAGAAAATCGATTCTCCATTTTCCGCTAATTGTCCATTCTCCATTAACTGTTATTGTGTTTAATTTAAATATTTCTAAAATAAACTCAATTTTCTAGAATCAATTTACCCTAGGGATTTACGTTATTACATATATATATATATATATATATATATATATATATATATATATATATGTCGAGTTAACATTGGTGTTAGGGGCGTGTAACGAATCTTCATTTGGATTAGCCATCGTTGTTATACGATATAGATGATATTTACTGGTACAAATATGATTATTACAGAATTTGACAAGTAACCGTGGCGATTAAATACTCGAGATGCTGATGATAATGATCTTAGATTCAATAACGAATCCACGGTAGACGGGATAGCAAATGCGCTTTCTTCCAAAGTCTAAGTCGAACTCAACTTACTTGTTCACAATTCAAGTGGAACTGCACTTATATACTCTGTACCTCTCTGTACCTCTCGAGTCAACTATATTTTTAAGGAGAGCTATACAACTACTCCATACCTTTGTTACGGTAAAAACGTCCATCCCATGACCGTGGCTACGTTCAGCGACCAATTGTGTCACCTCGGGCCTAAGCGCATTGTCAAAAGTCTCAGGCAAACATAATCGGATTAAATCAGAAACAATTACTTCTAAGTTTCATTATTTAAGTACAGCTATAATAAAAGGTTTAGGCTAAAGTATTGGGGATCTTCCCACAAATTCCAAAAGAAAGGCCCCGATGTTCTTTCATCTTTTGTTCATTCATATATATGTAAGATCGTAAATCTTGGGGATAATTCAGGTGATCGATTCTAAAGTCTGAAAATCGAGTTTTATTGTGAAAGTAGTTAGATAAAATACAAAAATAAACAACAATGGATATCCGTCTATAACAGTAAATAACAATAAATTACATAGACGCGAAATAACAAGTTCTATACAATGTTTACCTGAAAATCGAGAATCGATTTTCAACGTCCTGAGCTACCGATCTTTCTTCGTCAGTCTTCAAAATTTTAAATGGTTATTCTGTGCTCCTGTCTGTCTCTGATGTTGCTCTCTGTCCGTCCGTTTGGGAAAACAGTGTCTCTCAAAAAATGGTTGTCTGTAAAACCCTAAGAGGGTTGCTCTGTCCGTGAGACAAAAAGTCGTGCTACCCGTAAAACAAAAAGAGTTCCTATCCCACGTGAACTCTAGGGAGTTTACATATAATATATATATATATATATATATGTTTGAATTAGGTTTAGTTCATTTCTTAAAAAGCATATACTGCTTGTTATAGAAGAAAGGAAGAAATTTAAAAGAAACAAATTGCCTTGGTCGCATCGAAAAGCCCAACATTATGAAAATACCACAAACGTTTCACTTATGTAATTTCGTTATGTAATTACGAAGGAATTTACAGGAAAGAAATCAGAGGCTTGCGACATCCAAGCAACAAATGCTTTCTCCTCGAGCGTAAAGCTAAACATGACGTGACATGGGCAGGAGAAGTCTTTTGTAATTAAACGATTGTGAGAACGTACCTCTCCGCGACCGCGTCTCTCCGCGAACGGTCGTAACACATTGTGCGTCTATTATTTCCTTATAAAATGAAAGAAACTTTTCGGACAACCTAATAGTTTGGCGGTCGTTGAGATATGGAGTTAGTCTGGCCTGGGAAAAGTGAAGAAAGAGCTTAGTACATTTATTCTCGCACGGCTAAAATTATATTATATAATGAGGAAAACACCAATTCAGCTGTTAGTTGAAGTCACTAAAGTGTTTCCACTAACAAATACCACGGGTATGTTTTTTTGCTTGCAGTCATATACAGAACTCAATTTCATTTTCACATGCTTGAAATTTAGTCACATGATAGTTCATTGTATATATTAATAAAAAAAGAAAAAAGAAAAAGAAAAAAAAATTAGTGTAGCTGTCTTCTTGAACCTCCAAACACAAGTCAGACTTGCCAAACGTACTAATTGGCGAATACTGAAGTCTATTGTTGAATAAACAGAGATGATTCGCGCTCTACTTGCCTAATTGTCTTCTTTTTTTAAATTTTTAACGCTATAAAGATAACTTATTACAAGTATCAAATTTGAAATCAATAAGTCTCGATTCTTTCTCACGATCTAAGATTAGCATGAGAGTACATGTATTACCGAAATTATTTATAAATACTGTAAACATCAATTTACTATTTTTTGTAATTATGCGAAAGCTATCTTAGTAATTTCAAAATAATGTACAGACGACAGTACTTAAAAAATGCCGTGAATCTTATGGGCAGACTGCAGATATTTATGCATTTACAGGAAATTTATATTTTTTTTTTTCATATTTTCATTTTTTTTTCATATTTTCATTTTTTTTTCATATTGAACGTAAGAAAAGCGAGAATTTACGTCTCTCGCTGACGCGTTTTCCTCGCGACCGCGTCTCTCCGCGAACGGTCGTAACACTACAGTCTACGCGAAAACAAGTGTTTTAAGTTATTGTAAATATATATATTATAGAACTGTAGACTACAGTTTTATTATAAAACAAACATCCCTATTATTCCACAAGAAATAAGGGGATCGACCTGTTCGTGGTGTCGATTATTATAATCGTAACGGGAATTTATGACTCCCGTTGACGCGCTTCAACGCGATCGCGTCTCCCCGCGACTGGACGAAAATACAGCAAGTGCTTATAAATTTATGAAAAATGTGGACGCACAAAAGTAGAGAAAATGCATATAATGCCTCAAAACATATAAAATATTAAAAGTATGATATTCATTGTTATAATATTTAGTAGGCGAAACGAACCTCCTGCGGAAAAATGCCACAATGTACGTGGTATATAAAAAGTAAGTGTAAAAACCACCGTGGAGTAATTCTACATCAATGAAAATTTGTAAAACAAAAAATTCGTGCGAAATTGTCTTTGAGCATGATTTTCAAAATCAAAAATTTTTTTATTGGAACGTATTCAACTCATCAATGAAACGAAATTACAAAATATCTCGTGATATATTAGGTTGACAACTAAGTGATTGCGGATTTTGTCAATACCACCTAATGACAAAATTTGCAATCACTTAGTTGCCAACCCAATACGTCCCGAAATGGACCAATCGCATATTAGTATTAGGTTATCCGAAAAGTTTCTTTCGTTTTATGAGTAAATAATAGATGCGCGCCGTTTTTTTGTTTTATGTTATTTTGTCAAATTACGTACAATCCATTTTGTTCCGTTGAGATAATTGTCGAGATAATTTGAAAAAAACGCGACATTTCACATACTTGGTTTCACGTTTGTACGAAAGTGTACTGTTGTAAAAAATACGTTTGCGAAAGAAAGACACTTTCCGGACAATCTAATTTTCATACTAATTTTCAACCACACTTAGAAAGAAATAACAAAAGTATGAAATAGAATTTTAACGCAACGTGCTAAAGTATCCAACAATGGAGCAATAGTTGAAACGTCGATATTGTTTGAATAATTTCAACTTCATCATATATCTTTATTTACAATTCAAAAGTGAAGCGTAAAACGTAACATGAATATTTGTCGACCGCGAATATACTGCGTTTGCATGTTAAACGTATTAAAAATTGTAGCAATAAGTAAAGTTTTAACGATTTAAATTATTTTGCATGCATTTGATGGAAAGTCCCTTCACTTCAATTTCATTTTGTTATTTGTTGTGAACATGTATGGTTTTACTAACAACTAACAACTGTGTTATATTTCAAACTGAATAGGTATTAAAATACATTGGGATTAAGTATCGCTGTTTAAGGTCATTACCACCTAATGGCAAAATCCGCGATCTACTTAATTGACAACCTAATACATAAGTACGAGGCTACAGTCAAGATAGTCTGGACAATTATATAAATAGAAAAGCGGACACCTTACCGATTTCAATGAGCTTGAACTATATTGTCAAGGCTAACATTTTCAACAATTTTCACCTATAAATGTAACCGTCACTCGATTTCTATTTACAAGATATTCATAAAAAAATTTAATTAAATTTAGTTTCCTTACACTTCATCCGGGTATGTAGGTGGCCGTATTTTTATATAAACTAAACTAGCCCAACCTAAATTTAACACATCAATGCTGATTATTTTTAATATAAGTAAAAAAAAAAAGAAAAGAAGCAAAGAAGGAAGAGGATAGATAAATTGGAGTAGATACTGAGAAGAGACGAAGAAGAGGAAGAGAGAATAAAGCCGGATATCTATGCGGAATAAATTCGGAAACTTATAACAACTAACCTGTGTAAAATTAGTCCTACACCTCTTAAATTTCGAATTTTTGTTGTCATTTCAAGTTGTCAAAGTATCAAATTCTACGTTTGTTCTACATTCTTTCAATGAAATAATGATTTATCTTGAAAGATTCCAGAAATAATCCCCAAGAAAGTGAATTTTTTTATTTTATATACAGTAGAATATAGTAAAATGTTCATTGAAGTATTGAAGAATACTTCAAACATTTGACTCGACAAACAGTTGTGTAACATAGTAAAACTGTAATTATATAAGTATCCTAAAAGTTTTCATATTTTTTATAAGTCATACAACAATATAATAATAAAACAACTTAGGTTTGGACATACTTAAATAATCCAATTGAATCTTTAGAAATAGTTCGTTTTTATTTAAAACTATAAATAGTCATATCTCTTCTTCTGTAATAATACAACTTATTTATTTGTACGTTTCTTCAAAAACTTTTATTAACTAATACATGTTACAGCGCAACAAGACGATTGTGAAGCCTTCGAATCTTTAGAAATAGTTTAAGAAAACGACACCTGTTTATAGCTAAGAACATTCGATTAAGACTAATCGCGTAACTTAATTCTCAAGTTATTCAGCCGAGATACAAATCGCAACCTATAGACCAGATAATCGATGATTCTTTTTGACAATAATAACGACACGATTATGTCGCTCGAATTGTATAGATTTTAATAATTAAAGTTACGAGGCTTGCATTAACATTTCCTGCAACTCCTTGATTTCGCATCAGCTTCGTTCGCACGTTCCAACGTCCAAAAGATACCTTTTCAATCTCATGGTTCCTCAATTTCGCGTCGAATTCGACTATGAAATTTCAACCTCCTGCGGCTCCCTGATCTCGCGTCAGATTCATCCGCACGTGTTTCCATCCTAGAGGGCCGCTGATCTCTCATCGTGTTCGCCCTCGTAAACAATAGTCCTAGCGGCTCGCTGAACTCGTATCAGGCTCGTCCGCATATCTACAACCGCACATACATTGCAACCGTATTCCAGAAAATACCCTCGCAGGTCTCTCACGCTGTTCGAAGCTCTGACTAGTAATAATATACGTGGGACAACAAGAGTGAGGGTTGATAGAAAAGAGATAGGTATAAAAAAAATAACTTCAATACTTTAACCAATTAAAATACGTGACAGATTAACAAGAAAGAGGGTGAGCAAATATGGTAAAGTAGAGGGTGCGAGAAAACTATTAAGGAGTCTAGCAACGGAAACTAGGAAATCTCGAAGGAGACAGAAGTTAAGAAGAGAATTAAAGAGAGAAGAGGAAAAGTGTGGGAAGCATTTACCTTAAAGCAATCATCAAACAAAAGGGGATAATCTGTGGGATAAAATGAACAGATTGCATACTTTAACAATACATGGATAGCAGAATTACGGGTAGATGAAAAGGTCTGTTACGTCGCGTGAGTCGATACCTGCGACGTCCCTCATGGTCAGGCCGCCGGGGCCTGCACATCGTCACACTGACCCGCAATAAACCCAAGGAACCACCATAGCCCACATCTGTTAACAATAAAATTGCATCCTTTGCACATATTCGGTTTATGAGTGGTCCCTTAAAAGGGTCCTTAGGTTTATTGCACGCTCGTACTCATTACGGAGAAAGCGGAGGTTTGCCCAGCGAGGTAGCGGGTTTTTCCCAAGGACAGAAACAAACGTGAGTCATATTTGCCGAGGACTGTCCCCTCGTATTTAATTCATTATCATTGGGAATACCCAATGGGCATCGCGGATCGTTACCCTCACTTTTCTACCGAAAGGTGTGAACTACGAATCCGCGTTCTTAGTTCACCAAGGATACACGCACAACAAGCTTTCTTCCTAAATAGTACGAGACGGGTCAATCACTGCTCTAAGATTCCTTGGACAGTCAAGTCCACTGTTCTACTAGCCCTCGGACAGTCAAGTCCACTGTTCTAATATCGAAGTCTCGCTCGGGCAACCGAGGCGAACAGATGTGTGTAAACAAACGTGTGCTCCAGTCAAGTGATTCAGAGAAGTGCTACGAATAGTGATAGTGACAAACAATACAGCAGCAGATATCAACGATCAAGATTGCAACCAATGGAGAAAAATATTACATAAAAGGGTCGTCAGATTTACCAGGCTTACAGCAACAACAGCAAAATAATAACAACCAAAATGATATGGAAATAGAAGAAATGGAAGAGCAGCGGAGACAGGAGGAGTGCAGACACGACAACAAAATAAGTTACCAGGACGAAAACTGGAAGCTAGCAAAGACTAGCAAAAAACGTAAAATAATTCCAGGCACAAATGCTGCAGGAAACCCAGATACAGAAAAGCAGCGATGGCTGCAAGAATTACCTTTAAGAAACTCCTTCAGCTCATTAACGGAAGAAATAGGCAATGACCCGACAAGCAAAACCACAACTAAAACACCTTACATATCAAAACCACCACCAATATTTGTTGAGGCCCAAATAATAGACCCGCTTATTGATCTACTAAACAAGATAGTCGGGAAGGATAACTACACAATAAAACAAACAAAATTAGAACAAGTAAAAATTCAAACAAACACCCCAGAAGTTTATAGGAAAGTGATAAATGAACTAAAGGGAAAAAATGCTATATACCATTCGTACCAACTCAAAACAGAAAGGAGCTATAAAATAGTTATAAGAGGTTTACATCCAAAAACTAACACAAAAAAATTAAGCGAAGAATTAGGAAAAATTGGCCATGAAACAAGAGCAATAAACAATATGACAAGATACGATACGAAGCAACCATTGCCATTATTCTTAATAGAACTGGAACCCAGAACCAATAACAAGGAAATTTATGAAATCAAAAAAATACTAAATACAATTGTAACAGTGGAACCACCACGCTACAAAAAAGATATACCACAATGCATGCGGTGTCAACAATACGGACACACAAAAAATTATTGCAACAGAAGCCCGGCATGTGTTAAATGTGCAAAAAATCACCTAACAATACACTGCCCATACACAGGAAAAATAGAAGAAGTTAAATGCTATAATCGTAACGGAAACCACCCAGCCAGCTACAAAGGATGTGAAATAAGGAAACAAATACAACGTAAACTGTTTCCTCCACTTCGCAACAGATCACATAATAACCATCAACCACAACAAAGTATAACGGATAAGGAAACAACATTGAAAGCACAATACGAACTAAACGCTATAAACAGAAACATAGATCCCCAAGGTAACCGAAGCTACGCACAAGTAACTAAAAACATTAGCAAACCAACGCTTGCAAACAATCAGAATGAAAACAATAACATCGAAGACGCTACAGACATCAAAGAAATGCTCAAACAATCCATTAAAGGTATGGAAATGTTAGGAAAAATGGTAAGTGATCTAAACACAATACTAAGACAACAAGCACAACAAACAACAATCATGTTACAACTACTCACAAACTTGCTAAGTAAAAAATAGAGATGGACATTTTGAAAATAGCAGTCTGGAACTCCAATGGCTTGCAACAGCGAGCCCACGAAACTAAAATATTTTTGTATAAAAATAATATTGATATACTACTTGTCTCAGAAACACATTTCACCCTAAAAAACTACATAAAAATACCGTACTACACCATATACGATACCAAACATCCCTCAGGTAAAGCACATGGAGGAACTGCAGTAATAATAAAAAATGACATCAAGCATCACTTACATAGTCAAACAAATCAAGAACACCTACAAGCAACCACTGTCACAATACAAACCAATGACAATTACTTCCAGATGTCAGCAGTATATGCACCTCCGAGACACAAAATGACACTTAAAAAATGGGAAGAGTACTTCCAATCCTTAGGCGACAAATATATAGCGGCAGGAGACTTTAATGCAAAGCACACATTATGGGGTTCGAGAATTAGCACGCCGAGAGATAGAACATTGGAAAAATACATTAGAAGCAGCAACCTCAAGGTACTATCTACGGGAAAACCAACGTACTGGCCGACAGACCCCAATAAAATACCTGACCTGTTGGATTTTGCAGTAACAAAAGGGCTAAATGTAAGCAAATTAAAAATAGCAACCAGCCTCGAGCTTAACTCCGACCATACACCAATTATAATAGAATATACAAGCAAACCACTACTTTATAACAAGTCAGAGTCGCTTTGCAATAAAACCACCAACTGGCAAACTTTCAAAGAGCTGATCGAAAACAAAATCAACTACAATATCCCGTTGAAAACACCTGAACACGTTGAGCAGGCAGTAGCAACTTTGACAGAAATAATACAGGAAGCAGCGTGGGCAACCACCACCTATGAAACAAATAGCAGGCAATCAAAAATTATTCCGCAGGACATCCTAGACAAAATCAGGGAAAAAAGAAAAGCGAAAGCAAAATGGCAAAAACAGAGAACACGAGAAAACAAGAAAAACCTAAATAAACTTGCAAAGGAACTAAAGAATAAAATAAGGGAACATCATAATAACGAATTCTCAAAATTCATCGAATCACTATCCGCGCATGAGAATACCGACTACTCCCTATGGAAAGTCACTAACAAAATTAAGAAAACAGTAAAAACAATCCCAGCAATCAGAAAAATGGACAACACATGGGCCAGAACCAACGAAGAGCAGGCAGAAGAATTTTCAAAGCATCTACAAAATATATTTTCGCCGTATGAAATTAATAACAGCATCCCTGGATGGCAAACAAACGAAGAAGTGGAAAATGCCAGCAACACAACTGATAAACGCTGCACCATACTCAGCACAACAGCGCAAGAAGTTACAAACTTAATTGAGGCAACAAAGACAAGTAAAGCACCAGGATTTGACTTGATCAATGGGAAAATCTTAAAAAACCTTCCCCCAAAGGCAATAACACTAACAACGATAATATTTAACGCAATTCTAAGAATACAGTACTTTCCTACACTATGGAAAATAGCACAGATAGTGATGTTACCCAAACCAAATAAAAACCCACATCGAACTGCATCCTACAGGCCGATATCATAACTACCTGTATTTTCCAAATTATTAGAGAAAATAATATATAACCGCTTAAAACCAACAATAGAAAAAGAAAAACTAATACCGAACCATCAATTTGGATTCAGGAATAAACACTCCACAATAGAACAAATGCATAGACTCGTCAATGAAATCTTACAGTCGCTTGAAACAAAACAATACTGCACAGCACTCTTTATGGATATCGAAAAAGCATTCGACAAAGTTAACCATGAAAAACTTCTTCAAACAATCAAAAAGCAATTTCCAGAACAAATCTACAAACTACTCAAATCTTACTTAAACAACAGAACCTTTGTAGTAAAAATAAATGATGCATACTCTGAAATTAAGGACATCAAGGCAGGAGTACCGCAAGGAAGTGTCTTAGGACCAATATTATACACACTATACACGGCAGATATACCAACAACTGTCAACAGTAAAACACTGACGTTTGCGGACGATACGGCCATACTAGTGAGGCATGCAAATCTAGAAACGGCCGCCGCACTACTACAAGAACACATTACAAAAATAAAAAAATGGCTGCAAAACAAACAAATAAAAGTGAACACCAGCAAGTGCAGCCACATAACATTTACACTTAGAAAAGGAAAAACACCAGATATTCAACTGAACGGCACCCACATAGCACAAACAAAGCAAGTCAAATATCTAGGAATAAATTTAGACACACGCCTTACATGGAAGCACCATATAAAATCAATAAGAAACAGAATAAGTGCAAAAAGGAAGCAGATGTACTGGTTAATCAATAGAAAATCTAAATTAAACACAATGAATAAACTAAACATACAAAACAATAATCAAACCAATCTGGGCATACGGAGTCCCACTATGGGGGACGGCAGCAATGAGTCACATAAGCAAAATAGAAATAGAGCAAGCAAAAATTTTAAGGACAATAGTTAACGCTCCATGGTACGTCAGAAATGAAGACCTACGAAAAGATCTAAAAATTCCAACAGTCAAAGAGGAAATCGCTAGATACAAAAAAGTACAAAGAAAGACTTGCAGCACACCCAAACCAGCTGGTTGCTGAAACAAATAAAACCAAAATAGAAAGAAGACTGAAGAGGAAGCATCCCGCAGACCTCGAAATAGAGATGCAATAGGAAACCTAGAAGATGGAACCCCGCTGGGGGTAACCATCCACATGCTATATTTTATTTATTTGTTACGACCGTTCGCGGAGAGACGCGGTCGCGAGGAAAACGCGTCAGCAAGAGGCGTAAATTCTCGCTACGATTCGGCTAATCGACGCCGCGAATTAGTCGTTCCCCGTGTTTCGATTAGGATAACAGGGGTGGTTAATTGAAATTAACACTGTGTTTACATGTTAATATAGCATGTATTTTTAACAATAAATTGAATAAGAGTATAATCGTCACTAATTGTTTTGTGATAGATACAGTTAATGATTTATAAAGATTCGATCCGATTTTTGATGTATGCTGCGTGAATATTTTAATGAGACTGTTCAGATGCGACTGTTCGGTTAGAGTTGTCGAATGAGACCGATTGCCCTTAGACCGATTCCTTGTCTTTCGGGGAGACAACCCCCACTACGCTCGAATCACGCCACCGCTCGCGCCGATGATCACGTAGGCCGACTTCTTTGTGAGAATGAAATAACGGTCCGAGATCGACGGTTCCAGAACTCGTTATTTGGTGACAAATATGCGCTCGTCGATACAATGTATATTTTTCGTCGGGCAGATAAGAGGATGTATCTGCGACGCTGGAGGACCGCGAGCGACGGTTGGAAATACGATCTCTGCAGAGGCTCGTGGCCTAACATTATTTTTTATTTATATTTTTTTTATTTTTTATTTTTTATTTATATTTTTTTTATTTTTTATTTTTTTTTTATTTTTTATTTTTTTTTTTATTCTTTTATTCTCTAAGCTATAATATTTTACCAAATGTCCTTCTGGACAAATTGTAAAAATTTAACAAACAATCAATAAAAAAAAAAAAATATCTCAATAAGGTCATTAACAAAATATTAGCCAAACCCATCAACCTAAACATAAATAATACTCTCAATCAACAGAAGAATAGAAAAAGACACAAAAAAGAAAGATTTAAGAAGATTAAAAAGAGATGGACGCACAATGTATTTTGTTTTATATTAGCTTATTGAATTATGCACGAACATAATAATAGAAATAGAACGAAATGGATCATATCTAATTCAATAAAATAATATGAAACAGAAATTGTTGTTCATCTATTATCACCTTATGAAACGAAAGAAACTTTTTGGACAACCTAATAAGATTGAGCTGATGAGAAAAAACGAGCTGATTGATTTTTCCAGGAATAGAAACAGATAGAACGAGAAATTGGAAGTTGAAATTGAAACACTCAAAGAAAAGGAACAGGCCCGGTTCCTTGGCATAATTATAGGCAGAAAGCTGAAGTTTGAAGAACAAATGAAACCGATAGTTTGCAAAGCTAAAAAAAAGACTAAAAATGCTGAGATACTTTGCTTATTGCAAAAAGGGAGCGAATTCGTATACCATCGTCATCCTGTACAAAAGTCTTGTAAGATCTGTCTTAAGATATGCAATGTAAGTATGTTGTTGCGCGGTATCGACATAACTGGTTTCATTTACGATTGTTTTACACTTAACAAACTCGTTTATACAGTGAATTATCATTTATACAACTATTTATACAACTATTTTATGATACAAGAATTGAACGCGACCGTTCGCTATGAAGTCTCAAAAGTGACTCTTTGTCCTCGAAATATCACCGAAGACCGCTTGTCTTTTTTCTATTCCGCTGCGGTTCCCGTTGGCTTTGGCATTTGCGAATCTAGATGTTTGATCCATTGACATCATGCAATCAAAAACGAAATAGATAAAAAAATTTCATATACAACACAGAATTACTAAGTAAATTTACACTATTAATTGCCAAATTCCAGACTTGAACAATATGATCATAGGCAAAACTTGGATACATACTGGTGGTTAGGAAGTGGTATTCTGGATCAACTTCAGTAAACATATTTCTTTGAATGATGAAATTAAAAATGTTATACGAGTAGCGATAATACCGTAAACAGTTTAAAATTTAATTAGATATAATATTACTTATAAGCTCGTAAGAAGTTTCTATTTGTAAATTAGTTAGTTAATTATTTTGTTTTATTTTATTTATATTATCATATATTACTTTATTTTTTTTTATTTTATTTTGCCTTTTAATTTCATTTATTTATTTTATTTCATCAATATAATTTTCATATGCACTAAGAAAAGATAAAATAATAAAAGAAATATTTTAATTAAATATAAGAAATCATAATCTGTGAGTACTCTAATTTTAAAGCCATTGGATTGAATTCATTATAACTAATATTTTATTGAAGCTGCGGTTAATATCACACGGTTATGTTGTTGTTGTTTATTATATTATATTATATTATATTATATTATATTATATTATATTATATTATATTATATTATATTATATTATATTATATTATATTATATTATATTATATTATATTATATTATATTATATTATATTATATTATATTAAAACTGTTTTGTGAATAAACGCTAAAAAAAGGTACACATTATACAGTTGTTTATCGAAATCATTACAAAATCACGTAGTATCTAAACATCCGACGCGACACTTAAAACTCGCTTGTTGAAAAATAGGAACATTGCTGTCAATGAAATTAGCATAGTCGTCTGTGCTACATGTATCAACGCAAGCGTCGGACGCATATATCAGCTGGTGTTGCTATGTGAGTGGTGCAGACAGGCGATGAATGTTACCCATACAATTCGGATTTAAGACTCGGACTCCAGATTTCAGACGCAACCGCGTAAGGCGCGGCAGTACGGCTAAGGAAATTCCATCTTTAGACAATAGGGCCTTGTCTAGCACTCTTTCCAGGAAAAGCGTGCTCAGATTGCAAAGCACCTCACAACAGAAAAGACCAGCAAAGTAAGTTAAATATAAAAAGGCATTCCAAGCGTTAAGTGAGATTGTTTTCAGTCAAAACGAATTTTTAATCAATATCCAAACGTGTTACTTTGTATATCAATTGTATAAATAAAACGAAAGGATTAATATATCCTTCAAAACTTTGCACACTACACAAAAATACAGAACACATTGACTCGCAACATATTCTGATAAAGTTTCATTTGCTTGAAAAGAAACAAAAGATTTTGTCGACATTTCTAAAACATGATCGAAATTGATTGCAATATACTTGCGTCTGCAGTTTGCTACTGAAACAGATGATTATCAGATACTTACATAGTTTAAGGCGGACTCAGTATTTGAAAATTTTTGAAAATCAGTTAGAAGTAAAATTTTCAAAATTAAAAGACAGACGTGTGTTTATGATTTCGAACATCACAAAATATTGATTTTTTAATGCGAACAAAATTTTATTTAAGTATGTTAAACCTTACACATTAAAACTCAAAAGGAGCAACTCGATTACAAAAATAGTATCTGAATTCTATTTTCATGAAAATGAGCAATTCACGTAAATTACATGATATTTCACTGAAAAAAATTCCTAACTTCAACGTCAAAAAATGATCGATTTGATGTGGAATGACCCTTATTGGAAAACAGAAGCGTGTTTCTTCACTGTTTCAGTATATGCAAATGAATCTGAGCCATACATCAGACGCTACCATCTGATGCTTATACCGTCTTTCCTATTGTTACTTAGTATTCTATCTGGCACTTCGAGACTGAAAAAACTGAGAAAAAACTTACATTTTCTTCCTGTGATCCTTGCTTTTCTTTATTCAATTTAATTTAGTCAGCTTTTCGTAACATCCTACACCTACGATTATAAGTAAGCACACAGGTAAATAATACATAGATAATAACAATGGATAATGAAATATAAATAATAAATAAATAGATAATAATGTATTAATTAATTAAATGCTTCAGATAGAACATTTTAATTTTATAAAAGAAGCGAAATAGGACATTTTTATCTAGAAACAACTTGAAATCATATTTAATTATTTTATTTACATAATATTAAAAATGATTATCTCTTTATCCAACGGGTTAAGTTTAGGTTGGACCTAAAATATAAAAATATAAAATATAATATGCGGCCATCTACTCCAAAATGAAGTGTAATTGTAACATAAATTGTATTAAAGCTTTTTGCCAATATCTTGGAAACTAAAGCCAAGTAGCGATAACGTGTATAAAACAAAGTTGTTCAGAATGACGACCTTGACAACGTATTTCAAAATCATGAAAATCGGTGAGGTGTGCCCTTTTGTATGTAATTACTTAAATAAGTTTTATATTAACATAATGAAAAATAATACGATATATATCTCAATCTTTATTATTTATTTGTTAATAATATTAACAAGAACACCATTATTGTTGACAAAACAACAACGTATGATTCGTATTATTCATTTCGATAATATATTATTCAAGGCTCGAACAGTTTCTCTAAATAGTATAACATTAATATATATTAACAGATGAATGTAGCTCTGTAAATTTAGACAGTAATACGACTGAAAATTGAGTTGATGTAGCAAAAGCTTACGGCTGTTTGAAACTAGCAACGTATCTAAATATGCATGCGTTCAATTGCATCCACTCGACAAATTTCATCGATTAATTCCGAAACTAAACGTAATATTGGAATTATACCTTGGAACAATGTTTACAACAACTAAAACAATCTAAAACAACCTTTAAATTAAAAAAAAAGGAGACCTAGTAAAAAATCACTTTTTTAGTGATAAATTATTTGTTTGGAACAATCTAGGACAAATGTAGAATAATTTGGAGCAACAACAAAAAATTCGAGATTTAAGAAAAGGGGCACTAACTACATATACTGAATTTATATCTAAAAATCTGCCTTCTCAAAATACTTGATACGTAAAACAATGCACATAAGTTTTTGTTACTATAATTGTATAATTATTTCGGAACATTAAATTCATTAATTAATATTATTACGTTAATAGCGAAGTATTTTTGATAGTATCGAAGTAGGATTAGTTTAATGATAGCAATACTGAGCATTGGATAATTCGAAGGAATAAATGAATATTAGAATTTTATTTAGAAATATAAAATTTTTATATTTGGCGTTGTTTATGAAAACATTCGTTAAGGATACGTTCGTTCGCTGATTAAATAATAAGTTCATTCATTGCTCGATAATTAAAAGTATACAACAAGGATCGTTTTAGCTAATTTATTTAATTAAATTACAAATTCCTTAAATTGAGGACATTTCTCTTCATTTTGACAATAATATCGTATAATAAAAGAATCTTCTTTCCTTACTTTTTCTTTACCTACAACACTAGAACAACCCAGAACAAAAATGTGAAAAGTGGAACACGCATATAAGGCTGATTTTGCTCTTGCATCGATGTCGTTTGTCGGGCCGTGCTGCAGTCTTCAAATTTTTGTTTTGGGTTGCTCGTAGTGATGTGAGCATGTGTTTCAAAGAAGAATTTTTTACTGCTATTTTTTAATACTATTCTATATAAAATCAAAATATTCGGTATCAAGAAATAATTTTTTTTAATTGGATTATTTCCGAAACCTTCTGAGATAAATCATTATTTGTTTGGAACAATGTAGAATAAACGTAAAATAATTTGAAACAACTTTAAAAAATACGACATTTAAAAAATTAGATGCTAATTTTATAAGGCGAAAAACTTGCACTTTATTTTTACGATCATTTTTACGTAACATTAAAAGTTCAAGACATTATGTCATATTATGTCATTTATTCTTCGTCCATTAGATCTTTAGACAGCTGAACGAATAGTTTCCGTAAAACGGTCTCATATCAACAAAATAGCTACGAATAAAAACTGTAAACAAATATGTTCGATCGACAGATTGAAAATTTAAACAAATCTCTCGTTGCTCCAAATGTTCTAATTTTAATGTTAACGTTACTCTTGCTTCTTTAAATAATATAAGTAAATTTTACTTTATGTATAAAAGGCAAGTCATTTTCGATCAAGATAGATAATAATTTAATTATTACTATTGAAATCAGAATTATAGTGATCTTTATTTATTATATAGATTTATTTATTGTGATTGAAATAGAGAATTATAACTATTTAATTAGAACTTAATGCAGTAAAGTAATACAACTAAGGACAACTATAAATTGATAGTTCACAACTCAATTTACAACTTACAACTAACAGTCCACAACTTACGAGCAACGATTGACCCGCAACTACTTGCAGCTTACTCGCAACTGACACTAGTCACAACTCAGTCATAACTCCAACTACAACTATTGACTACTGATCATTGACCCCTCTCACCACCAACACTTTCCTTTTATACCAGAGTTTTCGATATTACTACAACGTACACGTGTTTTACAACTGTTGACTCAAGATGGTCTCGTACACCTTTCTTAACACGTTGAATGCCACGCCAGTTTTACAAGGTTTGGTCGTGGCGCGACGATGAATTTTTTATTATGCGATACATATAATGTTGAAGTCTTACCTACAAGAGATATGTTACGGTGTATAATCATCAATTTCACTCGATTCACTTATTTTTACGATTATCAATTATCTCATATTGTCCCTTCGCGTTGTTAATTAATTGTTCTATGTTGTTACGTCTGGGGTCCTGCCATAAACCATAATTCATCCTTCGATCATACTTATTCGGACCCGCAATAATTCTAAAGAACCGTCACAATATTTAGCATTTTCTACTATACAATCAAGGCCCTTAACTGCCATCAAGCAACTTTCAAGACGAAACGTTCCTTAGAGTTATTGTTCATTAAAGTAAAACATGGAAAAAGCGGGTTTTCCCATGTTCAACAGCCATTGGTGGGGGCGCACATAATAGAACTGTATTTCATGTATAAATAAAACTGTTTATATATGTTTTATACCGCATTAATTTCGTCACACTATTGTAATAACGATAGTAATAATAAAAAATGTATAACTATTTACATTTGTTCAAATTATGTGTTTCTACTAATCTTGGTGCGCCGGTCACCGGTGACCCTCATGGCATTTAACGTGTCAATAACCCAATGTCCTAAAGGGTCAAAGGCATATGGTTTATTGGGATTTCCTCAAGAGCTTTTCCACGATATTACATTACTTTAATAATTAGTTTTGATCATTTATCAATTTTATTTTATTCGTAATAATTTCTATCTTATTTAAAAAGAAAGAGAAACTATAATATAAGATTATTAAATCGAAAACAATTGTATGACGTATGCAACTGAATATACATAATGTTTTTAAAGTAGCAATGCTGAAAGAAGCTATAACCGAAGTTTTCGAGAAATTTTTTAAGAGATCAGCAGAACACCAAGTCGATGAACGTAGAAATGAGAGAAACTAAAAAATGTTTTGCTCAATTGATAAAATGCAAAATGTAGATGTATAAATGATTAGTATAATATGAAATTGCAAATATCGATCAGCTTTTCATTTCCTATTTAATTGAAAATTTAATTAAAGATTACATTCATTAAGAATGTTTTCTAAAAGCAAAAGATTTAGTTACGAATAATATTTTTCCTGTTCTAATGTAGACAAATTTAGTACAAAAAGGAGAAAGTAGAAAATGTATAAAAAGTCCCCTTACTAGTGAAATTAAAAAATGTTCACAAGAAACCAAGAAGCAATTTAAAAAGAAGAGAGATAGCAAATTTTTTAAAGACTATATCTAATCTTTTTTCCAAGCATAAAGGAAAAATCAATAAAGATAAAGATATTAATTTATACTATAAAGCATACACAGACACAGTAAATAGAATACAATAAGACTTCAAATAAATAGAATCAACAACTTTTCTATTTTGTTTATCGTATTTTGTATATTATTTATACATATAATAACATGATGGAACAGTCCGTTTTTTTAAACGCATATAACTTTCTTCGTTTCTTAAAATTCATAAACAATTTTCAATATCTCAGCCTATCGGGGAATACAGATAGAGAAGTTATTATCAAGCCATTCTATAAGCGATGCTCATTTATTTAAATATCGTTCGTCTCCGTAAATGCACAAACACATGTAGGTACTTTGCTCTAAATTATTATCATGTAATGACCTAGTATTTAACGAAACAGAAATATGCAAGTTTCTTATCCCTCGAAATCTAACAGTTCTCACAAAGCAGAAATAACTTTGAATCAGAAAACAAAATGTACTCTCGAAATGACAAGGCACATAACGTTCGACAAGCATAAAATAAGCAGCGCTTTGAACCACATTATCAAGTGTTTGACACGTGGAAACGATATCACGACAAATAAACATCGGTAATTCTTCGTAAAACTAATCTATCTGTCGTATTGTATCCATGAAACAAGCAAAACGATTTCTCGCGCTCCGCAAACTTCAAACATCATTGGAGGGAACGCGAACACGAATTTACACTGTTCACTGACGCGAGCTCGATATGAATTAAGCAAATAGGTGTGGAATGTACGCACTCCTAGCTAAATTCACTGAATGTTAACCTATCAACATCTGCGACACAATCTCCAGCCGATGGATGATCTTTCACCGCAATGTTTCATGTATATCCAAATTCAGTAACAGATATAATATAAGAGTTAACAACCACCAAAACCCATTAGTTACCCAATTACTTGACACGACGGATCAGATCCGCAGACTAAAAAGACAATACCCTTTAGATTTAAGCAGTAGATTCAAGTAGAATCGAACATAATATAAACTTATAATCCAAGTTATAGTACCACGCCAAAATAATTTACTTATAATTCTCGATGAAAATTGATTGTAAAAAGTCAAATAAAAAAAAAAAATGTTTCGTGTGAATCACAAACATTCCGGCCAAGCGAACGTGTAACGAACAAATATTACGCGCCACGATGTATGCGCGCTGCATTCATAAACTATAACTGGTAACTAGATTGGAGAAAAAAGCGCGTTTAAAACAAATGTACGAACCTTGTTCCGATAAGTGCTCGGCAGGCAAGCCCATTGCGCGTAGCTCATATGAACCATCGCTCAAGAATTTCTTGTTATCTCGTGAAATCTCTCTTCGTTGTACCTATCCCTTGAACTTGCATTCACATCAACACACCATCATTCACTGTTCAGTCAATTTAGAGTTAATCAACACTGAAGTTATAGAGTAAAAGATTGAACGAAAAATAGTTTAAACATGAGATTTAGGAAGAATGTAACCATACATAAAAAAAACCAGTTTAATAATAATAAAGTGATAAGTAAAAATAGTTTCGAACTAATGGAAAATTACAATAAAACGTAAACTGTTCAACAGTTGCGCGTCAATTTTCTATTTAACTGTCAAAGTGTGATTTTAACGCCTACTCTGCATGACTTTCTCCGCGAGAATGCCGATTTCCGTGAAATGAAAATATATTGCGATAACTGAATATTACTCGATTAAATCCTCGTCGCGGTATTTATCGCGGTATTTATCACGAGAAACGAACGCGCGAATAATCAGTTTGAAGTGACGCTGCCTTGCAACGCGATAAGGAATTAACCAGGATGAATAGGATATCGTCGATTATAAACGCACTATTCAGGTACGATTCATTCGCGAAACTGTGATAGAAAATTATGTTAACGAGTATTTTGAGAGGTTTTCTTGATCACACGAGTGAGAAAACACGTGCACGTTTCAAAGCGTTACTATTGCTACTCAGCGCGCGAAGGATACGCTCGGTGATTGTACGGGAGAGTCAGCAACTGCTGCCACTGGCCCAACTCAGGGAACCTCGATAACTGCTCGTTACGCGCAGTCGAAGCATACGGGACCCTCAGGCCCGTACGAACAAGCCAACGAAAATTTCCTTTTTCCTTATAAATGTATAAAAACTTGCATTCTAATAATAATAAAATGAAATAAAATACACTGTATTAGTGCATGCTTTTTAGCAAACAATTTCAATAAAGATATTGTTTTTCTTCATAAAGCTGTATCATATTTTTGAACCTTCTTCATAATTAATTTATGTAATTGAATATTTATTGACTTATAATTTATTTTTAAATGTAATTCAATACCCTCTGTCTGTTCTCGTGTTTTGACATTATATAGTGGTGTACGTGATAATGTAAACATATTTTAATTTTACATAAATTAGATGAAAATAAGTATCTCAAGATTATTGTATTTATTAAAATTTATTTTGATTTCTTCCGACTTTTATTTACATTAATGCTTAATAAATCTAATAAATTGTACTATATTATATTTGAATATTTTTCTATATTTCCATAAAGTAAAATGCAAATTAATACAAAATAAATGAGAAGTAGAATTTTTATTTCTTAATATGCGATCTGTATTTTCATTATTTCAAATATGTAATTCATTTGTGTAATTCATATAAATTCAACATTTTAATTTTTTTCATAATCTGTTACGCTGTTTTTCAAACTTTGAAAAATTTCTCTATTAAATTTATTTTTATAACGTTATTTAACCCTTCTGTAATATTCTTAACAATGTTTTAAAAATGTTTCAACTGATTTCATATAGTTTCATATGGTCCTCCTTACATTGGAAAAAATTACATTATTTTATTTATTTTAATTGTCCCGTGCATATGTACACTAACTTCATTACTAATTTCTTTAAACATGACACTTCGAAATAAAAAACAGAACACACATTTGGTATATATAACTATTACTCGAATAACATAATATGTTTGAAAAAACTGTAACACTCAGAACAAAATATTATAATACTTGTAAAACATAGAGCTCCATTCTCTTTTTAAACTTTTAAACCAAATTAGAAATCTTTAACGATAAGGCTAATTTTACACCTAAACTCCCATCTTTATTATAAACTCTATGTACATGTAAAGAATTTAAATAATCCTAAATCATTAGGTTTGCTAGTAAATAGTAATACAACAACTATTCACACTATACCAATATGTAATTACCATTATTATTTTCGACGCCAAAAAGAAGCAAGGATAATTCAGCTATCTTAAATTCCATCTTATCAGTACCTCTATCCACGATAAAGAGTATTCTTATTATCATGTTTTAATTGTAAGTTTCTTGAAATAAATATCAAATAAATAAACTCACAAATACATAATTGTTATTTATAAAAGATTTAAGAAAACTATTATTTGTAGATTTCTCAATAAATTTTTAAGATACAAAGGAATGAAAATACAAGAAATAAATTACAAAGATAATTTTCATATGCTCTAATAACAATAAATGTTCAACCTTGTAACGCAAAGTCAAAATTCTGTACGACTGCAAAAATGATAGCTTCACAAAACTGTACTTCCATCCAATTATATTTCTCCTAAATAAATTGTATCTAAATCAACAAATTAATTTAGACTTAGCAAGTCTACTCAGAATTTTTGAGTTTTGAATTTTTATATCCTAACTTCATTGCAATTTTAACAGATAAACAACCTCTCAACGTTTCAAATAAAACTTTGATGTAATGTTACGAATAAAAATTGTAAAACGAAAAATCACGCATATTGTATACGTTCTTATACATTTTCCTCAAATATAACATAACTAACTTTTTGATACGACAACAATAACGTCAAAGGCGTAGAAATATTAATCTTCCCATAGCGTAATCGTATTTAGAGTTACGAAGTAGAATGTTACCCTCATAAAAAGTAATCATAAAATTACAATCGAAAACTAATGGTAGCTAAATTTTATTCTATTTATAAACAATTTTTTGCCTTTCTAAATCTGAATGTAATATGTAGAAATGTCTTTATCTAAATACAATATCGTACACTAACAGATAATTTTCACGTACATAATACATATAGTCAGTCAAAAAACACTCTTTAAAACAGAGTAACTTTTTTTAAAATTAAACCAAACGACGAGCTTTTTCGAGAAATTGCAAGGATTGTTTTAACTAGACGATGCGCAAAAAAAATGTTTAGAAAATTGAAATTGATAGGAATGGTGGTGGAAGTACTACAGATCACGTTATATAACTTTTTTCCTCAGCCTATAATGAAAATGTAGAAAGTACGTTTTGTAAACATATGCCAACTATATGCTGAAAAATTCACCGAAACCGGTTGATACGAAAACAAGCAACAGATATCAAAATTTTTTACAGTCTTAGGCCGAAAGTTATGAAAAACTGAAAAATTCGCTATTTTTAACCACTCGTAGTTCATTCTATGCAATTTTCGGCATGCATCTAACTGACATAAATGTTCAAAGTATGTTGTCCAAATTTTCATCACAAGCGCAGATAAAACTTTTATTTTTATAAAAGTGACTTTTACTTTTTTCGTCGTCATACCTAGCAATTTCTATTTTCTCAAAATTTTGTTTACACATCATCCAGTGAACTAATTTTTTTAACTTCTCAAAAAACTTGAGTCGTTTGGTGCAATTTTAAGTTAGTTAATTAAGTTGTATAAAGTTATTGTTTTAAAGGGTGTACGAAGAAATTTTTGTCTGGCTGTATCTGTTTGTTTGATATCAATTATTATACAATTTTCTCTACAATTTCATAACTTTTAATCCACATCACATTTGTGTCAAGTGGGAACCATACATAGCTATAAACTATAGATATAAATACCATCAGCCAATATCATCATTTACTCTACTTAATATTATACACTATACGATACAAATGAAATGACAGATTTATAACAAAATAACCAAATAGCAAGAAAGATAAAACATATTTGATTTGTACTAAACGTTAGCATGAACCTTTTGTACAATCGAATTGTAATTATTAATGAAATTTTATAAAGTCGTAAGTTATAGATCATAAACATATTAGATAAACATCAACAAATATATTTAATAATCTGAGAATGATAACACTAAATATTCTAGAAGAAAATAGCTTTTCCTCTATCTCTTAATCGCCACTACTTGCAGATTTCAAAATTCTTACTAATTCAGATAAACCTTTTCTAGACTAATTATACAACACATCCCAAAGTACCTTTTAGAGAAATGTGTTATATTGTTATTACATTTTTACAATTTTTCTGACTCGTCTGAATTCCATGGAGACATAGAAACCCATTATAAATGGAACTACATGTACCATTTTTTAAACTTGAATACATTACACTATGCATTATAACGTTATTTGGTCTATTCTTGAAAAAAAGGTCTTCCCCCTTTTCAATTTAATTCCTCTATCTATATGCCATATGTATATATAAATACAATATACAATATGGATGTGTGTGTGTGTTTATATTTATAATTAGTACACCACATTATTAAAGTTATTTCTATATATATATTAGGTTGTCCGAAAAGTTTCTTTCGTTTTATAAGGAAATAATAGACGCACAATGTTTTTTGTTTGAGATTAGTTTATTGAATTATGCACGAACGTAATAATAGAATTAGAGCGAAATAGATCATACCTAATTCAATAAAATAATACAAAACAGAAATTGTTGTTCATTCAAATATCACCTTATAAAACGAAAGAAACTCTTCGGACAACCTAATTTATTTTCGCCTTTGTATTTTCTGCAGAATATCCTGAACCACAGGGTGCCAGAACTGCGTACGGACGGCCCTGAGAAACGGTCCGCTCTATAACGCTAACTATCGAGAGGGCAAGGCATAGACGCGTGTTTTCTACGCTTCGCGTTATGCGGGCGTAACGATCGAACGAGCATTTCATTTTGAAAGGGGCGAAGTAGTAAAACGAAGCAAAGAAAGGGGCAGACGCATGCCGGCTTGCACATGAGTCACCGATTTACCGAATGATCAATGAACTAAGCATGGCCCCTCCTTGCACTCGGAATGCACACGAAACACGCACTGACAATGCATGAAGAAACTAAGAGAAAGAGAACCAAGAGACAGTGATTATTCGAGAGAATGGTGCAGTGCGAGACAGAGAAGAAAAGAGGCTCATCAAAATGCTATTAGCGACCATTTGCCCCTTTGCTCGTTGAAATTGAAAGCATATGTATCCTCCCTGCTGGCGATTGTTCTTGGAAATGCGTGTCCGTACGTGTGTGACGTTGCTCTATTCATTATCAATAAAGCAGCAAGACATAGCACATTGAGCAAGCTGCCCAAGAGTGGCAGCGGATGAGAGAAATCAAACGGGTAGAGAGGTATCCGCATATTCGAGGCAGTGGTTGATTCGCGGAAAGAAATTTTGTTGGAAAATTTTCGATTACACACGGCGTCTTCGGAGAGAACCAAATGCGATAAATGGAAATGTAGCGCTACATGAGCTAGAGGACAACTCGAATCATGTTGTTTTGCCTCGGAGTATCAATATCGTTAGAAAACACATAATGTAATAATAAATAAACTCCAGGCATAACAATGTCACCGCTACGTGCAATCGTCGAACAAAGACGAATTTGAATTTTTCGACTCACCCCGACCAGTATAAATAAACGGACGCGATCGCAAGCGCATCTATAGAGCATCTATCGAGTATTTATCAGCGATCTTATTTTGCGACTTATACACTGTACGAGCGTCTCAGCGAATATTCTCTGTATATTAATTTATTTAATCGTTTTAAATATACTCGACGGTTTCAACAACGAGCAATCTCGTCTAATAAATCTCACCATCAACCATCCTCTACACAAGTCCTCTAAAGAAACGATATACAAGTATCGTTCAGAAGGTAATATATACAAGTCTGTTTATATATACAAGTCTTATGAAACGACGCAATGTGCTCGTAGAAAGTCAGCTTTATTCATATATTAACGTAAAACATATCTACGTTTAAATAACTAATATTGTCAAAGTGTTATTTGTTTCAAATGCTGAAAACATTCACCCAGAAGAAATTCGCTGTTACGGTTGAATCATTCATAAGACAATGGATGCAGGAATTCAATACGGGTAGAAAAACTGTATGATCACGTTTTCGCCGCCTGTCTCTCATTAACCGCTTTAGTGCCAGAGGTTTTCAAGAATCCGTATCGGATTGCGCTATGCAGCGCGATAGTGCTGCTCTTTTATTTTTCATTTATGCAAGTGGTTTACAATTATTTGAAAAAAAAAAAAGAAAAAATTACGAGAGAGAAACTCTGATATGACTTGCGACGAGCTACATTTGGAACTGAGCGCGTTGTGGATTGACGATTGTGATCAAACATCGCGACACAGTTCACCATAGTACGCGAACAGCGCGATCGCGCTGCGTAGCGCTAAAACGGTCTGCGATTTCATTACAAGTTCATTTTTTTTCTTTTTTTTTTTTTTTTTTTTTTTTTTTCTATTTGAATGTATTTTACAATCGATTCTCATTGGGTAAATTATTCTAGCGTGGTACTATGTCGTGTTTAATAAGTGTTTATCGTTTGTTTGATTTTAGGTGAATCTAATGTTTAAATCTAAAGGGTAATGTCTTTTTAGCCTGCGGATCTGATCCGTCGTGTCAAGTAATTGGGTAACTATTACTGAATTTTGATATTTCTTCTTTAACCGTGGGTATCTTGAGGTCGTGATGTATTCTTTCGCTGGTAACATACCAAGGTGCATCTATTAGGATCTTAGTTTTCGATTGGAATCGTTGAAGAATTTCAATGTTGCAATTACTTGCTGTTCCCCATAGTTGGATCCCATAGGTCCAAACAGGTTTTAATATGGCCTTATATAGCACTATTTTAGTCTACGCGCTTAAGTTTTATTACAAGTGACATACAAATCGTCCTTTAACAGAAATTAAAATTCTTGGACGAATAACATTTCCTAGGAAACGATGGTTTAAAGGATGGCGTGCAACGATGATTAAATGTCGAAGATATAGAAAAACTTGTCTCACGTTGCGATAATTATACAAATACTTATCGTGGTGATTGTATTGAGAAACATCAAGTATATATACTAAAGTTACAAAGAAATTTTTTTTAAATACATTTGTATCGCTGTTATGTCAAAGTGGGCATTTCTCCGCGATCATCGTACATAATAAAACTGTAAAATCGATCAATAGCCAAAGTCATAGCTAACGCTATTGACACACTTTGGCACCTTTACAACTTTTTGAAATCAATTTTTATCATCAGTTAATAGTCTAACAATGAATTGTATAGAATACGTTTTTAGAATATAAGTTAAAAACGAGTTATGAATTTACAAAAAGACAATTTTTTAAAAATATATTATAAAGAAAGAACTACTTTCGCGCTGACATTGCACATCCCTAAGATTCTAGGTACATGTTAATTGTTGTGATCATCGAAATTTATACTTTAATGACATAATTGACCGATTTTATGACCTCATTACCTACATCGTTCTCACATACTATAATTTTATCATTATGAATTAAAAAGATTATATGCGCTATAAGTCTTGGTACACTTGTTTTTTTAATCATTTCAAGAAAATTAGATTCTACATGTGTGTAACTGGAATAGAGCAATTGTTCTTTTTTTATTTTATTTATCTTTTTTATTTGGATATACTAAAGAAAGCATAAAACATAAGTAAACATAATAAATAATAAACACAATAGAAGTAAACATAAATTCGTTCGATGTTTTAATGATCATTGCCATTCCATTTTAGAAATCAGCGCGGAATCTACATACCGCTGTATTCTGCATTTGAAAATTTAAAAAGCATTCTACATAGAAACTAAAATTAACAGTTGAAAATACTAAACCATAGTGTATTTTCGTCCAGTCGCGGGGAGACGCGATCGTTTGATGTAGCGCGTCAACAGGAGTCGTAAATTCCCATTACGATTGCACGAATCGACACCACGAGCAGGGCGATCCCCTTATTTCTTTTGGGATAATAGAGTTGATTGGTTTTTAATATAACTGGAATCCACAGTTATATAATATATATATATTTATTTACACTAGCCTACAATAATTATTGCGTTGACGGAAATTGTTTGACTTCGTCGTGTCGGAAACCACAGTAATTGATTAATCCGAAAATTGATCGATTTGATGGATAGAACGCTGAGAACTTGACTTTGATATGTATCGATGTTCGTTGAATTCGCGATTTTATCCGTTAGAGTTTAAGACGCATGCGGTAGGATTTCTGAAGAAAGACTAACTGCCCTAGGATAAATTTCTTGTCCTCTCGGGGAGACGACCCCCTCCGCGCTCGGATCATGCCGCAGCTCGCGCCGATCATCACGTATGCCGACTTCTTTGTGAAATTAAAGAACGGATCGAATCGACGTTTCTGGAACTCGCGGCCGGGCGACAACCATGCGTTCGTCGATACATTGTATGCCCCGTCGGGAAGATGAGACGATTCGTGTATGACGCTAGAGGACCGCGAGAGACGGTTAGAAACACGATCCATATCAAGCTCCGCGTCTTTATGACACTCTAACACAGAGTTCCTAAAGACCTTGTTCACCCTCACTTAAGTAAAGTGAACAAAGAATATGTTGAAAATGAATAAACGTGTATGTAACACATATTTAATTTAGAGTAACTTGCAAAAGCTGGTAAAATTTTTACATTTCCTCTCGAGACATTCTATATACCATGTATGTTACGGAACAGTGCATATTTGAACAGAGACAAGTATATTTCGAGTTTAAATCATAGGTTAAACGCGATTCAAATCGCGGCATTTGCTTGAGACATTTCTCCGAGAAGTTCATAAGATTTGTCTTTCCATGTGTAATAAATTTTATCCTGTAACATCTAAAGAAAATTGGTTCACGATATTTCTTTCTGTCGGATACATTCGTGTGTTCTGAGTCGAACGTAGGAAATAAACGAAGTAGTATTGGGTTGTCATTACCACCTAATGACAAAATCCGCAATCACTTAGTTGCCAACCCAATATTTTAAATTCGTCAGATAGAGCGAACTAAACGGTAATTGTATGAAATATTTTCCGTAATTCGGAATCTTCTGGAAAAAATTTTGGATAAACACCGAAATGAGCTTTATGTCAGGAAATAGATTAAATATAATATTTTATTTCATTTTATTTAGAAATTATAGAATTCAAAAATTCCATATTAATATACAATTTAGAAAGATAAATAAAATAAATTGATTTCTGTAATTATTCCTCGTAAAATATTTATCTTAAAACATTGAATACATTTTATAAATATAATGCGGTATAATTTCTGTTAAAAAAAATATTCATTTATTAATCACTCTTAAAATATTTGACGTAATTCTAAAATTAATTCGTTATAATTTTCCCTCCACTGTAATATTTATTTCGGTTAAACTTTACTTTAGGGGATAAAAGGTTATAGTCTTATTTTGTAAATTTGCAGTTTTAGTATGCAATATGTAGAATCTGAAAATATAAATTTTATGAAAGAAGAACCCATTGGTTCGAACACATGATTATGACTACGTAAAATTGAGATTTTTAAGGTATTTTACACGTTCCTTTGATGATATGTTGCTTCTATCTGTCATATAATTGGCTCGATCATATGAGCTTTGAACTGAACTAATTCGAAAATTAGTCTACAGCAAGTCGTCATCCACGTACGTTTATTTACAACCAGCGACTAAACTCATTGGACGAATTATGGATAGAAGCCAAAATGGTGTTAACTATTACAATATCCATGTACTATATATTGGTTTATAGCTTGAATAAACAAAATTAGATAAAAGTAGAATTATACTTTACACAAAGAATTAACAAAAAAATATTTCTATTCTAATTAATAAATGAAAAGACATTATAGAAAACAGTTTACGTGGTGAAATTTGCCACTAAGCAAACAAATAATTTTTGTATATAACATTTGTTTGTATTACGAAAAGTTTTCACGATATTAAGAAAAATACGATTTCCATTCCCATGTTCCAGAACTGTCTCCACCATCCATATTCAAATATGGATGACTGCCGATACAAAAAATACGGATCAAATATTTTTTCGAAAACTATATCATCTGTAAATTTCATCAAAATCGGTTATTAACACTTGAGAAACCTCCTTTGTTAGTTGTTTTCTTCTAAGGATACGCTTTTTTTCTTCTAATACGTTTGTATCCGATTGTATCATTAAAATTTATATTTTTGTTGTGACTTGTCTTGAAAAACTTAATTGTCTGTTGTTCCATAGATGTTCCTTGAGTTTCTGGGTATGGATTTTCATTTAAGAATTTCTCGCAGAATTTAGGTCGTTGTAGAAATTTCGATTAGTCTAATTTCAGTGCTGTGTGTAAAAACACTAAAAATACCGATTTATGCTCCTCAATGACTTCAAAACAACTAATTTTATTTGGCAAAGGAACATTGGCAGGAATTACATTTCGCTATAATAACAACAGTATTCCCAAATCGCCTCCTAAAAGTCTCAAGCCTACACCACCACGGTGGAAATTCGAATTAGTCCACAAGAATAAATATCGTTTTCCAATCAACTGAACCATACCCAAACTTGCACAATCATCGCTCACGAGTGAAACGACAATTAAGAATACTAAACGAATGTTGCCACATAAATATGAATGTTGTCAGACTTTCGAAGAGCTCGTCTCCTCCAAGAAAGCTGGGTCTAAATCGAGGAAAATAATAGGAGAAAGTAAAAAGCAGTCATGGCTGGACTTCGTATCTTCAACTTCAAATAAAAGTCTTTGAAAAACGAATTGAATCCTATACAAGGAAATAGCTACAAGAATAACATCAGCCTCCTAACTAAACAAAGTAAGTCAACTACTACTGATCCCGTGGAAATTGGAAACTTATAAAATCTTATAGCTTACAAATCCATAAAGACTCGGCGTATAAAAGTAAGGCCAATACCACATTATCACAATCTTTAGAAATAGAGAATCGAATCCCACAAGAATCTTATATAATGTTATATAAATAAGAAATATCTTCTTATTTATTAATATTACATTTAACTACATATGGTAAATATGTATATACATTTTTGTGTATTTAATTATTCTTCAATTGTATAAGGGGCCACCTAGTGGCGCTTAAGAATTTGGAGGACAGTATTCACTGACGAACTAGGTAGCTTAATCGAGAAAGTAACCACAAAATCGCGCGGGAGCGACCAAAACATCTACACCTCTGGTGCAAAACTGTGCGAGAAAAATTGATGGTCTCTATGAGAGGGATACCCTCTGCTACAGGAGGAAAATAAAAAAGAAAAAATATCGTGTACAAAGGTGCAGGAAATCAACAGAGTCTTACCCACCGCGCCGTAAGAAAACCATAAAATGACGCTGTGCTGCACACGAAGAAGTGCAAGCAAGACTGCGCTAAAAACAAGCACAACAATCAAAGAACAGTAAAAGCAGCATCCAACAGCTTGACAGGAAATATTAGAATATTAGAATAAAGCTCTTAAACAATTAGACGAAGACATCACCAACCTAAAATATCAGCTTAACATAAACGAGGGAGAAAAGATTCCTACCCTACCGACGGCGAGAAAATCAGAAACGCCAACCACATTTATCAATCAATAAGAAAACAAAGAAAACATGGAAAGAAGATGGCTCCAACCAATATATTCATTGAGTCAAACGAAAATGAAAAACATAGCAATGATAGAACCGATAGAACTAAATAACCAGTTTAGCCATCTACGAAACGAAAAATCAAAAATATAAATTCAGCAAGCAAACGAAGAGAAAGCAGAAAAATAGAGAGAAGCTAACCTCCAATCACAACCGTCAAACACAACATTCAAAGAACAAATAAAAAAAATAAAACCGTCACCAATATACAGCTAATAAATAAGTATTAAAGGCATAACACACAAACTCGACACATCTCGCGACATAACAAACTTCACCTTCAAAAACATAGGGAATCGCAATACACAAATAAACACTCAATCATTCAATGTATCAACTCATGCAGTTACATCACGAATGTTTATATTACACAAAGCAACTACTAAATGTTCACACCAAAAAACATAAGACCAAAATCACTCACTACAAGAAATCCTGGTAGATATAATCAACATGAAAATACCAAATTAAAAAATCACAAAAATAACGAAAATGAAGTTCAACATCGATTCAGAGGCATCAGAATACTTCTTTATGCAACATTCAGTTCCAAGCATAACCAACAACTGAACAAAACTCAAAACAATTGCATACCAAACAGTAACATGGGAACCATACTGTTCTTTCGTCCAGTCGCGGGGAGACGCGGTCGCGTTGTAGCGCGTCAACGGGAGTCCTAAATTCCCGTTACGATTGCACGAATCGACACCACGAGCAGGGCGACCTCCTTATTTCTTTTGGGAGAATAGGGGTGATTGGTTTGGAATATAACTGGACTTCACAGTTATATAATATATGTACATTAATTTACACTGGATTACAATAATTATGACGTGAACCGAAATTGTTTGAATTCGTCATGTCGGAAAGCACCGTGATGGACTCGAAGGTTGATCGATTTGATAAATAGAGCACTGAGAACTTGACTGAATGAGTTATGTTAGAACTTGACTGCCCGATGAGTGAAAGAATAGTAAACTTGACTGCCCGAGGGGTGTTAGAATAGAGAACTTGACTGCCCGAGGGATATTGGAACAGTGATAGACCTGTCTCGTACTATTTAGGAAGAAAGCTCGATGTGGGTGTATCCTTGCTGAACTAAGAACGCGGAACTTTTCGGTAGAAAAGTGAGGGTAACGATCCGCGATGCTCATTGGTTCTAGCCAATGTTAAGAAACAAAATACAAGGAGAAAGTCTCCTGCATATGTGGCTCCTGGGTGCCCTTGTTGCTGGAGAAAAATCAGCTATTTCGCTGGGCACATCTGCTTTCTCCGTAATCAGTAAGAGCGTGCAAGAAACCGAAGAACTGTTTAAGGGACCACCCATAAACCGAAGATGTTTGTGTGAATAGAATTGAATAACTAACAGATGTGGTTTATGGTGGTTCCTTGGGTCTATTGCGGGTCAGTGTAACGATGAGCAGGCCTCGGCGGCCTGACCGTGAAAGGACGTCGCACGGACTATCTCGCGCGACGTAACACATACATAGAAAGCAGATATTGCTGATCCGCAACTGCCATTGAGTAAGACATTCCAGCAAAAACTGTACACTAAGATACAGATGTATAAAATGTCTCGATCAACATTTACCTGAACAATGCAGTAGAACAGACATAGGCATCCAGCAAACTACAAAAGATGCACATTCTTAAAATTTGCACGAGCGACAATAAACGAAAAACATAGTTGAGAAAGAGAAAAGATTAGGCAGAGTCCGCAGCACATCCAAGTATGTAAACCCGCAGATCATAGCCCGCCATCAAACTAAACAAAACCCACTACCATGCAACATAACCCCACCGAAATTACGCTCGTAACACAATAAAGACCGAGATAACAAATATACACAATACAAATTTACCGAAGTGCGAAGAAACAACACTACCGGACATAAAATACTTGCTCGAAGGCTTCAAAAACAAAATAATAGATTTCTTCTCGCGGCAACCTACGAATACAAGTAAACACCAGAACCAATGAAAATCAATTTAGCAGTACGAAACCTAAACATTTTATAGAATTAAAAATCAGACACCTAAATAAAATCTAATATAGCCAACTTAAAATCAACAATAAGGGCATAAGGAGATACAACCTAAAAAAGTTCCTAGACTAAAATAAACTAGACATACCCATACTTCGCGAAATTAAACTAAACAACAAACTAGTGCAGATTACAGCATACTAAAATCGAACAGACCGAACGCCAAACAAGAAGGAGGTATAGCAATCCTAATTGAGAAACATATACCATACATATAAATACACCCCACCGCAATAAAAAGAAACAAGATATTCGAAATCGTGATACTAAAGACCACACGGAAAGCAACAACACTACATCATCAGTGCGTATGGCACGAACAACAATAAGATTCAAATAGTAAAAAAGATGAAACTCGGTGTTCTAGGATCTAAACTTCAACGAGATCAGTAACTATTATATCCTTGCAGCAGGGAGACACAGCAGCGAATCTCAGAGGCGGTTTCACTCGCAGTTAGGAAAAAGAAAAATAAATATACTATAAATTAAAAATATGTATATATGTATGTAAATATGTATCATTTCTAAGCGCGGGCTCCTTCCTGGACATTTGTACAGCAGACAACAGAATGTATCTAGTACGGACAATAAACGGCAAGCTACAAACCGCAAATTACAATAGCGATCACAAAGCAATAGAAATTGCAGTAACAACAGCAGGGGACCTAGGAATCATACGGCAGGATCACCAAACACGATCAGGCTTCAATGCAAGAAGGCTGACTGGGCCAAATTCTAAAAACAACTAGAGGAACACTAAATCCACACTTCTAATCTAGGAAAAAGTAAACCTAACTAACGAACAAATCGCCAACTACCTAACAAACATTAACTGAATATATTCTGCCGCACAGAAAACCATACGAAAAAAACACTATGGGAGATAAGTTAAAAAAGTATATAAACAGGAGGAGAGAAAAAGTAATCGTAGCTAATCGCAAAACTCGACAAATCCAGACTGTGCAGATACAACAGCGAAATACACATGCCCCAGAGCATACTAAAAAGAACCAAAAACAAATTCGTAAAGAATTCAAAAAATCCGCCAATCAATACCAGGATGAGAAGCAAAGGCTCATCAGATAGTCATCAATATTCACATACATACACATGGAATAAAAAGTAAAGAAACACAGGAAAGCTACAAAAAAAATTATTTAGATTTATATTCGAAGGATTAATTAAGCTCCCGTTTTATGGAGTAATCTGTAATAATATCAATTAATGTATAATCAAATGACAAATTATATTTATCGCGTTGAATAGCTCTTTTAATTTTTTGCTTTCATTGCTGAAATAATACTAGCCTTGCAAGGCAGTTCTAATCATTTTAAACATACCTGGTGAGCAACCTATTTGTTTTCTCAATAGGCATACCCAACCATGCATTTTAAAGGAAATATCTTATATAATAATAGTTAATTAAAGTAAGAAATATCTCATATAATTATATAGTTATATAATAATATTATATAAAATAATATCTTAGATACTGTGGCTGTTCCTGACTGATTTCGAGTTATACAAAAAAACGAAGTCGTTAGGCGAAGGATATTGTAAATATCTTTTCTGAATTAAATCTCCACTACTACCTTGTTACGTAACACGTTTTAATAGTTTTAAAAAGTTGGTAAGAGGGTAAAACAGTTCTGGAAAGATAGAACCATTTCGACAGCCAAAGACAATTAAGAGAACTCTATAAACATAAAGTTAGAGTTAATTATAGATTTAGTATAGGTTTAACTTATTCTGCAGTAGATTTTTTTAGCCTTTCCATTTCTAGTTCTTTGAACGTTTTTATTTCCTTTATTTTTGTATTCTTTGTTACTTTCTTAATTTTTTTATTTAGTTCCAACGTGAGTGATTTGTGTAGTGCGTATATGTATCCTGTTCATACTGCACAAATATATTATATATATTATTTATATTATAAATATAAAATAATTACTATTTCCTTGTGTGATTTTCCTGTGGACATCCGCGAATGGGACAATCGTGATGTGTGAACTTTGTATAAACATTGTTAATATATGCTTTTGTTTACTAATTATTTATGGAAGCAAAAGATTAGAGGAAACATTAATCCCTTCTACTAGGAAATCCCATAGGAGGTTTTCAATATGCCGTTATGGATTTCAATCAGTAAGCAGGTTTAATATTCAATCTACGAATTTTCACTGCCGCAAGAATGTTTCCGCGCAGGATGGTATACGTTTCCAAATGCTATAGTCCTCTTCTCTTTGACTTGTACAGAACAAGCTGGTGCTCATGTTTTGTTCGATTTGAAAATCACTGTACATCCCTCTGCTCAAAGTGACCTACTTTCATCCGTGTAAAGAGATTTGCTCTTGCACAAGGACATTTCAACCGATCTTTAATTGTGGATAAGTAAAAATGAAGCTGCAAACGCAACTTTTTTATTCCTGCTTTTTGTCTAATTTTAACTTCAAAAATCACCTCTTAAATCTTTTTACACCTGTATGTATTTATTATATTTACACCTAAATACGTTGTATGTAGAAAAAAGGCAAGTTATTGTGTTACTTATCATACCAATAATTACACAGCCCCAATGTGGTTCAACTTCAACACAGCTGGTTGGAAAATAATCAAAAAGTTCGAAAGAGCTTGACCCAGATATTGCATTCAGAAACACTGATCAGCGAAAACTCTCTTAAATACATAAGCAACAAAAAGATATATAAAGGAGCAGAGATACCAAGAATAAACAACCACGCCATCGGAGTAACAAAAAAATACAATAATCTACAGTCTCACAGAAATAGACACCGCATACCTAAATAAATCCATCACCATAGGCTACATAATAGTTCAAGAATATACCAAACTGAATCCTATGAAACTGATACAAGACAGAGACAACATTCCAATCCTATACCACTAACCAAGAAGCCAAGAAGGCAAAATAAACAACAAGGCAAAGAAAGGAACCAAACCTTTCACACACTTACTGTTACGTCCGGCGACTCATTACGTTCGAGGCGGCCACCAGCTGTGCACATAGAATTAAGCGGATCGCAATAATCCTAAAAAACTGTCATAAAACGAGGCTTTTTGATTTACCGTTGAGGCTGTCAATTGGCATGAAACATCTTCTAGTCAAGAGGTTCCTTATGATTATTGCTCCAACAGGTAAAAATTAGGGAAACGCGGATTTTCCCATGTTTCTCGGGATTCCACCCGCAAGCAACCAGTGATGGGGCGATCACCACCGAGTAAGAGTTTTCCTTTGCGACAGCATCGTCACCGGACTTCACTGGTTCATTGACTTTAGAACAGTCAACATCTCTTTACCGGATTTCCACCCTTCAATCAGTCACCTACTTAACTTATACCTTACGCACCAGCGTAACTATCTTCTCTACAAAATTGTTGGAAATATATAATATCTTTGAATTGTTAATCAAGCATTCTACTCATTAAACTGCCTCTATTATCCTAATCGAAATAGGGTATCGATTAGTTTGTGGCGTCGATTGTTTAATCGTAACGATCTCTCCGCGGCTGGTCGAAAAAACACCTACAGTTATTTAAATATTTCAGAGAAACGGCAACACGTAACAGAGAAGATACCTACAGGACACACGAAGGATACTGACGGCTCACAAAAGAGAATAAATAAATACAACACATAAGGAAATGAGACAAAAGAAGTCAGGAGGCAAAGATGCAACAGAAAGACAAAAGCAAAATATATATCATGCAGTTAATAACGTGCAATATATAAATATTGTAAATAAACCTTAATATATAACTTAGGATTGAGCTTAAGATAAGTAACGTAATCCAACAGAGTAATTTAATGGTTTTTATTATATACTATTACATATTTTTTCATAAGACTCTCTGACATAAAAGACAAGACAAAATGACAAACAACTTGTACACATATACTATTTGTTAAAATACAAACACACTTATACATCACACACAACACACACCGAGATCTATATAAAATGTTTAAATCGAATATGTATAAGTATCAATAAGTATAAAGTATAAAGAGTTAGGGTCTCACCTATTCTTATTGATGCAACCAAAGACTGATACCCGATGATAAATAATCGTTAAAAAAAAAAGATTACGATGTAATCACTCGACAAGTGGAAGCTCTGGGTTCAAATCCCAGTCCAGCAACCTAATCGGCTGAATATTTTTTCCTCTACAATATCAATAGTAGGTCTCGTACGCCCAAAGTTATGGTACTGTACCTATTTCTGTTTAGTTCTATGTAAAAGTGTATGTGTACGCGTATGTTCAGAATCGGGACAAGTAGGAAGAAGTTCCGGCGGAATCGAGCAGGATCTCGATACTGTCACATAGGAGACACAAGAAATCACGAAACCGATAGATCGCCGGTGATCTCCTCGCGTTGCAGTTCGAACGTTTCACGAATAAGATGAAGAAATTGAATTTTGTATATGATAATAAAATTTATTACGCAAATCCAACAGAGTGACGGTTTAAAATGTTACAAAAGACTGGGGCGAGCGCTTATTTTGGAGGGTTTTTATACTGAGGTTTTAGTCCCTCTGGAGAGGTTGTCGTCTGGTGTATCTCAGAGGCGCCTATTCCGTTACTATTTGGTTATTGTTTCGATGCCTGTGGTATGCAGGATGTCTAACTTATCCTATTACTGTTTCTGAGCAGGTGGCTTTCTTGAGCGTGTGACAATACAATCGTATTGCTCGAGCTCCCAAAAGCTTCGGGATTCCAAAACAATTCGTGTCAGTTGCTCAAAAGCCGGTCTTGTTAAAAAGCAGATAAAGAGATAGAAAGAAACAATGATAATGAGAATAAACCTCACATGAATATATATCATGTTTCGAGGGTTCATGGAGAAAAGAGGGAATGTCAATTTTAATGAATTTTAAATTTAACATCTTTTTTTTTCGTATGCTTCCGTATGTATTGTTGATACATATCGATATCTCATCCACCTCATCGATTTCGATGATTTTTAAATATGTTGCAGAAATCAACATTTTGAAGAATCTTCTCTTGTACATGAAACCGTCGCTCGCCCTTAGTTTTTGAGATATTCGCAAAAAGCTGTCTGTACTACTACAGTGAATTCTGCCTATAATTGTGCATCTGTGACAGCGTACGCGTCAGTATTGATTGCCAGTGGCCTTACAACGCGACGTCATGACCGCATAAAGTAACGCCAAGTCCAATCCTAATACTTATCTTTTGTTTATAATTTATTGACATATCTTCTTGTTACGTTTGGATTAGATGCTATTCTATGCAAATAATATGAACGCACACACTGCAACGGGTGCACAATTATAGGCAGAATTCACCCTAGTTGTATCGACAGTTCTTTTGCGAACATTTTGGAAACTATAGTGGGGCAACGGTTTTATGTATGAGAAAGAGTTCTTCAAAATGTTGATTTCTACAACACGTGAAGAAATCAACGAAATCGGTGAGATGGGTGATATATCGACAATTACGACAAATAATTAATTAATTAAAATAATTAACACTGTCTATATGGCAGTACGAATTACGATTTTCTGACTTTTACGATAGATATAAGAAATGCAGTATACATGCAGTATACAACGAAAAAGTAATTCTGATTTTTTAGAATTTAATGTCACCTCGGGGAGTAAAGTAACGCTCTTGCTAAAAGTTGGAATGTGAAACAATTAACTTATTTTCCGAGACAACTTATATATATATATGTCGGAGATGAAAGGACAACGGGGTCACCCGTTGGAATTACTTGAAAAACCTCAATACTGTAGCATTTACAAAATAACCCAAACACAGTCGTTCGAAACTTGAGACAATGAGCTTGGGCTCGAGGCGACGACCGATCGCCGAGTGTAGCCACGGCCACGGGATGAACGTTCCACCTAATAGAGATATGAAGTTACATAGCTTTCCTTTAAAGAATTGGCCGTACCGGCACTTGACAATGAAACATTCCAGCGGCCACACACAGACCCCATTCGTTGGGTAAGATGGTAGCCAGATGCCGACGCATCATTCGCAGTTTATATTCAGATAGCCTGAGGAACCGTTACAAATCTTAGGATCTGGTTAACTAAAGTCCTTCAGATTGGCAAACAGTCTTTATTATATCAGCCCGTATATCTGTCACCTATTGCGGCAAGATACGTGAGATCTGCTTTCCTCACGTACGACGTTTCCCGCTAGGAACTCTCTCTCGAGAGCGGCTAGCATCCTTTTTTAACCACCAACATGGAGATTAACCAATTAACAGCAACGTCTATTTCCCTCACCCTCCGAGCGGAGGTTTTCTTTGACGAATCCGATGACCTCGTGCCCTTAGGCACATCCCACCATAGTTTTCCTCTGCAGCGTCGTCGCGACGGAAAGTCATTCTTTTTCTTACAGTCGCATTAGTTAGATACCTATTGTGTTCGTACGATCAGTGAATAATCTACGTCTTAGAAAAGAGTTAATCAAGCGATCCTTGCCTCACAAGGAGTAAGTCGAGTTCGACTTAGACTTTGAAGTAAAGTAGATCAGTTATCCCGTGAGCCGTGGATTCGCTATACCGACCCCGCGATCATTGTCATTATCGTTCGAGTATTGAGACCGGTAGTTTATCTTGTATTTGTGACAATAAAAGATATCATCGATTGTACACCGACGATGAGCGACCCTGGCGCAGATTCTTTACACGCCCCAAACCCAAGTGTTAACCCCAACCCGACATATATATTACTTAAATATGTATATTACTAAAAATTATAGATAAAAGTTGAAAATAATGCAGAATAAAATTAATGAAATGATGTTTTAATTTAATATATGAGAAGATACGGTGGCTTTATATACTGAAAAAAAAATTGTTTATTTCTTGAAAAATCTCAAAACTTAATATTCCCTCATTTTTTCGTGGATCCCTCATCTAATATCGAGAAGAAACATTATTTCTATTTTGATAATAATTTTAAGTTAATTACAAAATGGTGCAGTAACTTCACATACAAGTGAAGATATATATAAAAATAATAAGTAAAATAAAAAGTTATACGCAACTAAAAACATTGCACGCTACAAACTCCACATAAAGAAATCAGATGTCCCGTAATCATAAATTTTGCGTGCAAAAGACATAACTCTTCTATGTTTTCCGGTAACAAATTTGTCCTGGTGTTAGTAATCATATCCCAAGCGGTAGAGAGTAAGCGTTTGCTCGTCGTTTTTTGCCGTCGTGTGTTTTTCGCATGCAAATTTCAGATTGTAAGATATTTGGTTCCTTTGTATACTGTTTGTAGCGGACAATGTGCTTTTGATTGTTTATGGTTTCCTATTTTACCTTTATACATAGTTTGACCTTTATGTGAAGTTATTGTACATTTTGTAATTAATTAAAAATTATTATTGCAATAAAAGTAACTTTTTTTTACATTTTAAATATGATATTTGTTTATGTATTATTGTGTATTTCTATTTCTTTATCTCCTCTTGATAACTGGATCTACAACTGTAGATCCGATACTGTCTGACTTTCGCCCAGCTGACACGAAGTTAGACTGACCGCTCATGCTGATACATGAGATACATGAGAAAAGGGTACGTATATGAGCTGGGATAGAAATATCGATGTTTTGACCTTACATAATATTGATACTTTTAATAATAATTGTAGATAGCAACCGTTCTTGATAGCCGTAATTTTTTTGTTTAACAAACATTTCATCCTTTGGCCATAATAGAAAGTTTCTACAAATGCTTCTTAAAGTGAAGTTTACTTTAGTATATTTTATGATCTAAAAAAGAAAAAAGAAAAAAAGTTAAGTGATATAATGATCATAGTTTCAATATATCCAAAAGTATTTGAAGTGTTTGTGTTTTGATTATAATACACAATAAGAGAAAGTGAAATGCAAATTGGTAGAAATAGGAGGTTCTTTATTGGTAGATTTTATTATTATTTATTATAATTATAATTAATTAGTTATAATTTTATAATTTATTTATACATATTATAATTTATAATTAAACCATAAAATGACTTCAATCATTCCTTCAGATGCCACGAACGAAACTGAATAAAGAAAAGGAAGGTTTAAAAAAGAATTATTACGGAAAAGATGCGACACAAGCTATTAAAGCTATCAAATTAAGAAAGTTTGACCACTTTAAAATAGCAAAAGTATTTAACATGTCACGATCAACTATAATCCCGTATATGCTCCAAGGTTATTAAACATATTAGTACTAAGAATGTAGCTTGAAACAATTTTTAGAGATGACCTCGAAACTCAATGACAACATCTTGAAAATGAAATAAAAATACCATGGAATAACTAATAACGATATCAAATTAATAGACCATTAACTATCGGTTAGAAATGATATCAAGTATCCTTCTCAGAATAGCACGGCAGAAAGAGACTGGATAGACTGTTCTTTGACCCGTCATTAAGACAAGATTTCACTGAAGATATTAAACAGACCCTTCAGCTGCCAGAACTATCAGCCTCAGTAGAGAAAATGTAAATGCTCTTTTGATATTATTGATTAAGAGTATGACAAATATTGTTATTGACTGTAGATTGAATTTATAATGTTAATGAGACAATGCTTACCGTTGCACAGTCAAAAATATCAAAAGTTGTTGGCCTAAAGGAAAAAGGCAAACAAACAGCAGCAGAACCTGGTACATTGGTAATGGTTGTGTCCTGTTGATTACCCGAATGCAGCAGGAAATTTTGTGCCATTTATAATCACTTTTTCGAGGAAAAATGAAAATAGGCGCCATGTATTGGGTTGGCAACTAAGTGATAGCGGATTCTGTCATTAAGTGGTAATGACACCTCAACTCAATAGATCGATCAGTACATATTATCCATCTGACTGAATTCAAGCACCACTCTTTACAAAGTGGTTCCCACGCTTCACTAATTTTATTAAACCTCTAGAAGAATCTTTGATCTTGTTGATATTGAATGGACATTACAGCCACATCCATAATTTAAGTGTAATTGAATTGGCCGAAAAGAATTTTGTATCAATCGTATACCTACACAGAAACTTCAATTTCTTCATAAAACTTTCATAGAGCCATAGAAAACTTACTCTGTAGTAAGTTTTGAAGAGGTGCGATTATTTCTGCGTCAAAAACAAAAAACATTAAGGCCATTTGATATAGCAGGACTATTAGAAAAGACGTGCATAAAACTACGAAGAGCTGAAATAGCAATAAACTAAACCCGAGCGACTAGAATTTATCCACTGAACAAAAAAACTTTTCCAAAAGAAAATTTTGCTGCATTAACTCGGAATGCAACTTCTTTGACTGACGAAGAAAAGCAATGTGCAACAGAAAATAATAATAAATAGAATATTAAACTATCCTAACTCCATCAACAACTGTAGCTAATGTGATTGGCACTTCCAATATTCAGGTTCTTCCAGATACCAGCCCAACATCAAGCACTTCGATCGAAATATCCGAATTGGTAAGTCCTGATCACATATCGGCAATCCCATCTATTAAACCCAGGGCTATGAATGGATACCGTAAAGCAGGAAGTTCTGCATTATTAATGATATCATCATATAAAGATAATTGTTTTTGCGATATCTCGAAAGAACCTGCATTGCTTATTAAAAGAAACAGGAAATCAATAACGACACCAATTAAAGTGGATGGTTTGGCTAAAAGCCAACCAGACAACTCAAATAGTCAATCAGAATCAAATGATGCAATGTACATATTTTAAAACAAAATATTCTCTGAAGCGAATCATAAAAGCGAATTGTGAATTCAGTGCCTATCATGCCACTTAGGGAGCCATAATTGTGCGGATCCAGAATATATAGTCTGTGTATGCAACTATTGCAAAACAAATTAAATTCCGTTAATTGTGCTTGTCTTACAATATTATTGTAGTATCGTGGACGAGGGGCCTGGGGGGGTGTCGTGCGAATTACAAACAAGCGGTTGCTGAACATGTAGATGGTGGCGCTAAGACAAGAGATATGAGGCTAAGACAAAAGACAAGGGGTTGCTAGAGGACGATAAACGAATTAACAGAAGTATGAGTTGAGAAGTCAGAGAGTGCGGATTGCGTTGTCGAAATAGTAGTGTTGTTAGCGTTGTTGAGAGAGAGAGAGAGAGTTGAATCAGCGTTGATGGGAATTGTTAATTAATTATCTAGTTGTTTTTAATTATTATACGTTGGTTGCAATTAGTTCATGTTAAATAACCATTGTTTTCTGTTTAATTCATATCTGTTTAATCCATTTACGATTAATAAACTAATCATAATAGTTTACGATACTACATTATATTTAACGTTCTGTTATGTTTGCGTCATTATTAATGTTCTAACTCAGTTTTATAACTTTATTTTCTTTCAAGTAACACCGTCTCGTATTACTACTCGAATATGTATTTGTCCAAATGTGCCTTCATTTAGAAAAAGTAAAAATATCCAAATTTCTATGTTCGATTTTTCTATTTATGATTATACTGTGACTCTGTACATAGAAAAATAAAATGGATATCCCACATTTGTATTCTCTCCTAGGTTTACGTGTGATACCTGAATCGAGTTTCCCGAAAGTTAAGGGAGATCGAGCGATACGTCCCGATACTGGGGACGATCTGCACACCTCTAGCACGTTGACTGCCGCGCGTGTTTTCAATGAAATGTTCAGGCCACGAGCGTGATATAGATCATTCCGACCAAATGGTTTCTTATGCCACCACAATTAGAAAAGGAAACAAATTACTAGAAATTAAATCCCGATTTAGTAATCTCAAAATAAAAAGTATAAACCAAAAATATAAAAATGAATGGGCTGTTATACATATTAGGTTGTCCGAAAAATTTCTTTCGTTTCATAAGATGATAATAGATGAACAACAATTTCTGTTTTATATTATTTTATTGAATTAGGTATGATCCATTTCGTTCTATTTCTATTATTACGTTCGTGCATAATTCAATAAACTAATATAAAACAGGAAACATTGTGCATCTATTATTTCCTATGTAATATATTCCCAAACTAGTAAAGATAGTAAATAACAAATTTTAAAGTAATATTTTATACTCAGAAATTAAATTCATAAATAAAGAAGCTCCTTTTTTTCCTGACTTTCTTCTGACTAACGCGGATATTGCAACAAATTTTACGGACGTTTGATAAGACACGAGCTTTTCTAGTTTGTACAATCTATTTTAATGCGAAGTTTGCCAACTAGAACTTTCCACAAGGAAAAATTTCTCTTATGCAGAAACTTTTCAAATATCGTGCTGTTAAAGAAAAGTAATTTGCTTCCACAATGACTCAAAACACATGTGCAGGGTGTTCGAAAATAATTTGTCAAGAGCATCATAGTTATTTCACATCTCTGGATAAATAAAGATCTGCCAAAAAGTAATCACAATTGACCTTGATTTTAGCTAAGGTCAAATTTATTTCACTGTATCATATTCTACTCATAACGAAGATAAAATATCTCACAAAAACTATGTATCTCTTCTCTTGGAAAAAAATGTTAAAGATCCATTAATTTTCGGACTCACTTTATTTCCAATGTGTTTACGTTTTGTTTGTTTTCTTCTGATGATTCTAATCACTTTTAACGACTTTTAAATAACTTCTAATCGCTTTTAATCGCTTTTGTCTCAATCGAGACCAGGACGTCCTTCAACGCTCATATACACTTTCACACGTACAGTATAAATGTATCATCTACTTAACATAAATTTTTTTTTTTACTTTTATTAAGTTTCTTTACACATGTTTGCTTAGTTTCGAGTGTTTCGATTTGTATTCTTTGATCATTATTTTTCTTTCATCTATTTTTACCAGTATCTTGCCTTCTGTTTGAGTTTCCCCCTTTCTCTGTTAAATCGTGGTTTTCTATTCTCAAATCTACCGTCTCCTCCTTCTAATGTGGTTTCCATTCCTAGTTTCCTTGCTGCTGTTGAAATTATTCAAATAATTAGTTCATACGATTGCTCACTATCATCTATTTCGTACTCAATAATATTCTTCTTCTAATCTCTTTGTGTATTGTTATGTACATCCCGGGAAGATCATTGATCCAAAAATACCTCATACCTCGGTATCAGCATCGACACATTTCTAACTTGGTTTCAAAGCGTTGCGTTAAGTAGTATTGCGCAAAGCTAACAAAACCCCACCTCTATTTCCATTTTAATACTATCTCATCTTTTCTCTTAATGGCTACCAAGCTTATCTCATTCCACATATTATCACTTACAAAGGACATCACTCAAGTGTGATACATCGATTTTGATAAAACTTTACAGACATAATATGGCTAAAAATATTCGACACATACCTTTTTTACGGGTCATCGCCCACATTTAGGAAATGAAAACAGTCGTCAAAGTTGACGTTGAAATCATATACTTTGGAATATCTCGGCAACTATTCGAGATAGAGAAATGTGATATGAGAAATTTTGAACGAGAAATATAATTCTCATAACAGATTTTGAAGAAGTCCATGTTTTCAAATAATATATTAAAAATTGTTACTCCTTTGCTAATATTTTTTATATTTATTTTTATTTGCATTTATTTATTTTTGCTAAATTTTTTGTATTATTATTTGTCTTTTAATATTTATTAATTTTCACATAGTTCCTTTCATAGACTACACACCTGAACTCAAAATACGAATAAAACAGAATTTTGATTTTTCGCAAATAACAAATATAATTTGTATCCTTTATTATATTTTGTTGCACTGTCTTGAATATTATGTGTATGATATTTGTTGTTGTGGAAAGCAATAAAAATATATTACAACTATACAATATAGTATATCTAATTCATAAACCATAACATAGATAAAAAAGATTCTAAGATATAAAATCAAACAATGATATTTAAAACCAATAATTATTGTACAGTGCATACGAAATATTCTTTCCAATATTTAAATATTCCCAAAGTATCATAGTATTTCGAAAAAGCACATACACGATTCAATTCATCTTTCTAACTATTATAATTTAATTATTTCACATTTCCATGTAACATCAATTCTCAAATTCAAAAATCTTGTTTAAAAAAGAATTTATTTATATGTAATATATTATTAGATGATAATAAAATAACTAAATTTCCCACCTTTTCCCAAATTTAATCTCGTATAAAAACAAACTTTTGATTATTCATAACAGGCACTAATGTGGTTTTGTTATCTTTATTGAAGATTGAAGACTGATAAGAAGCTCGTTAATTTTACTTTTGGTAATTGACTTGCCATTAATTGACACGCCCCAATAAAATTCATGAACTTACAGTTAATATATAAATACTTATGAGCAATATTATACACTCTAATTAAACATTTAATAATATTCATTGTGTCTATAGTACATTTTAAAACAAGATACTGATAAATATTTTTGCAAGAGAGGTGCATAGTATATTTTTTATAAACGTCGCGTAGGGTGATTTACGTTTCTGGACATCATAGTCTCCTTCTTCACGACTTGTACGAGGTAGACTGCCGTCCATGTATCGTTCGGATCGAGGATCACTGTGCGCCCCGTTGTTTATGCTAACCTCCTTTCGCTCGTGTACCGAGGTTTACTTGCGTACAGGGATATTTTGGCCGATTTTTAATCGTCAATAACTAAAAACCAAAGCCGGAAACTCAATTTTTTTATTCTTGATTTTCGTCTTATTTCAGCTTCAAAAATTACTCCTTAAATTTCCTGATACTTGTAGCCGAAGGCCCCAACAAAACCAAAGGAAAGACAACGAAAAGGACAAGAAAAAGAGCAGTAATAGTCACATAATGTACAATATAATAATTAAATATAATGTAATTACAAAAATACTCTAACTAAAAACATAATTTAAATAGTGCGTAAAGCTCTAATTGTATAAAGATTTTTTGAAACAATCAACATTGTTATAAACAATTAATATTGTTTCTGAATTTGCTACAGAAAAAGTGAATCATATCTGTAAATGTATTGGATAGGTTTAATATTCGATTAATTGGATCACTTAAATCATATTTAGATCTTAATGTAGCCTAATGAAATAGTTTTCTAACTTATAAAATATTTTTTCTAAAAGTTTTTGAAAGGACGTAATAAATAAGTTGTAATAATTGAGGAAATGAGATTCGATTATTTATAATTTTCATATTAAGCATATTTTAGCAATAATTGGTATCATTGAGGTTATCAAAAACATATTTTAACTAAAGTTGTTTGGCTCATCATTCATTCAGAGGAACGTCATGCGCAAATTATTTTTTGCGGGTAGAGTAGTGGGGAAGATTTTAAGGTGCATTTCACTTTTTTAATCGATCCATCTCGGCATTCCTTGTAAAACGGTATTAACCTATTTCTGTTAAAAAAAGCTATTAATTTAGCAGATATTTTAATTTTAATTTATTAAATTTAACGTGCGAAAGGTAAGGTATGATGCGAATCCGTATTATGTTTACGTTGTTTTTGTCTTTCACAATTTAGTTAAATTTGACAAATTAAAGTTTACAATGGCGAAATGCAATTTGTTCTTATGAGAAGAAAGATGATTTAAAGAAAGAACTTTGAACATAAATAAGAAAGTAACAAGTTTGGTATCTATATAATATCCATATAAATATAAAAACAAATAAACAAAATAGATTGCGTCTCTATTACGTTTAATAAACAATATTATTGTATTAATATACATATAAAACGATCTTTTTCTAATGGAAGTAATTATTATAGATTAATTATTAGAATAAATATTATATAATATAGCTATATATATCACATAATTTATGTAATTATTATATAATTATGTTTCTAAATTTTTTTTATGATAATATATGTAAATAATTTTTACACCTTTCTTTCTTAAATTTACTGATTGCAGAAGCACGAGAAACATTATTCTACGAGAAAACTCAGTAATTTCTAAAAATATTAAACCTAACCCCTTAAGTACAATATACTCTATCGACTCACAGAATTTTACAAAATTCGAGGCCAAGGTTTTCTCTACAGATTTCCCAACGTTCTACAAAGTTTTATCCTATTCAAAGAATACTTACGCTATTCAATTAGTGCTATTCAACTATACTAACAAATTTGCTTAATATTATTATGCTCGTGAATAGATAAACAGTGTTTAATTTTTTGTCATACCTAAACGCAAGAAAAATAGTAAACAAAATACATAATGAACTGAAATCTTTCTTTCTATATATTATTCTTATATATTGTCCTCTTTATGGTCTTCTTATTATTTATATAATCCTAAGATGCGTTATATATTTTCTTTATATGTATTTTTATTAAATTAAAATCATTAAATTTAATTAAAATCCTATATTTTATAAACTTTTTGACTAACTTTTAAAAACTCTATTACAGTTAATAATAATAAAAATCTCTGATATATATATTTTTCTCTATTTTTTTTTTTTTTTTTTTTTTTTTTTTTTTTTTTTTTTTTTTGTATCAATGTATCATAATTTAAATAGAAAAAAAATGATTCTATTTTTATTGTCTTCCTACCTTTGAGCAAGAAAGTATTTTATATGAAGTAGTTGAAAAAAGATGTTGACATTCAATATTTTTCAAGAGTTTAAGAAAGACAAATGAAAAGACAATATTGATGATACGGAAATAGTTGACGTATTGAATTTTAAAATCACGACATAGTGAATTTAAAAATTACATACGTCGTATCATTTTTCATAGCTTATTATAAAGATCTAGAAATTTGAATTTACATAAAATTTCTACCATTATATAAATTTTCAGAAACCAGAGTCGTCAGTTGATCATACAGAATATTTGTAAAATCGCATCGTCTCATTTTTACACGCAGTCCAGTATATTGTGTTTAGTTTATCGTAGAAAATTGTAGATACGGCAATTTTTACGTCGACTCGTCGTGGAGATAGAAACAGAGAGAGAGTGAGAGAGTGAGAGAGTGAGAGAGAGAGAGAGAGAGAGAGAGAGAGAAAAGTGTCCCTATCAATATTCGCCGCGAGACCTTGGGAAACACGGTGGAACGTTCTTTGGTCGTGTCCAGAGGTAAAAGTAATCGATCGCGACGCCTGCAGACTCGCGCAGCAGAACTGCAGACCTGCATGCCGGGCTGCATAAGAGTAGGCGTGACTCAACCAGCTTTAAATCCAAACTACGCCAATATATGCTGTAATCATGGAGAAAAGTGTTTGAGCGGTTCAAAAATCGAGTTCGTTAATCGAAGTTACAGCAGAATTTTTACTTGTAAAAAGACTACGGTTAATTTAACATTTTCCAAGCTGTAATTACCACTTTCGAATACTAATATCAAGTTGGTCGTCGTGAAATTACTAGTCTTTCTAATAGATCTATACAATTTTTTAAACAGATGAATATTAATGGATTTGTTAAAATTTTTGGAGGACACTTGAAATGAAGTTTTCTTTAAAATGGCAATTGGGAAATAAAAATATCCTGTTTCTCATTTAACACTTTCAACACTGTAACAGATGTAACCGAGGATTACTATTTTTCTGAAATAACAATTGATAAATAAACCAATTCTTTTGGTAATTTAACACCCTCTGGACTGTAATTAATTCGAACTCTGATATCAATTTGATTGCTATAATATACAATTACTAATCCTTCCACATATCTGTAGCATCTTCGGAAAAAATAGTGTTAATAGAATTCATTGAAAGAAATTAGGAGTAAAATTTTCTCTTAACAATTAAGTATTAATTTAACTCTTTTTACACTGTTATTAATGTTTTTTGAAAGTGATATCAGTTTAATTGTAGTGAAATATAAATACTAGATCTTTTAGTTAACGTTTTCTAAAAAGATTAGTATTACATTATTATTCATAATAATAATATAGATATATTATTATAATAATACAGAAACAAATAGTACAAATATATCAAGAAATTTATTGATTTCTTTTTTTCTTTCGTCACTTCTATTCAAGTTATCTAACAGCTGTTACGTAAACGAAAACTTCGGTTTTGGGTAGGTTATATAAATCTTTTATCATTAATTTAACAAAATCTTTTACAATTTATTCAATACTGACATATGTATATGAACGTTTAAATTTTTAATGAAATTATTTGTTTATTTAACGTATTAAACTCAAAATTTGGTTTGACTTTTATCGATTATAAGGTTTAAATCAATTTTAATAAAATTACCAATGAAAGTCAAATGTAATTGAACAATTTAAGTGTAAGAATCACGATAGAATTCATATATGAAATTAACAAAAAATAGCGCAAATAATTTATCATAAAAATCACTTCTTTCTTTAATACTCGATCTTTGGAAATTTTATCCTATTTGTAAGGCAGTAATAAAATTTCCTAAAGTATTATTTAGCAAAAACTATGAATAATTTGTTTTCATTAATTTTGTAGTTCACTGATCATTCTTCTTAAAATGTTAGGTGCACAATAGAGATGTAAAAAAAAAATAATTAATCATTCTATACACATGTTCTAAAAGCCGCAACATAATACAAATGTTTTGTTTACAATTTCATAAATAATGATATAATAGATCAAATTACAAAGAGGATTTATCTTCATTTCAAGTTGCACACATGAAACGTCTCTATTTTTCACTCGTTTTATCACGCTTGACATAAATTATATTTCATAACCAACCATGTCATAAGGTTTTAACAAGTATTATATTTCAAGTAAATATTTCAATCAAAATATATTAAAAATATAAATAGTATATATAAAATGTAATATAAACAAAAATATATAAGAAGAAAGATACAATGCTAGTTAAAATCACTGATATATGCTGGAATTTAAAATATTACAATAAAATTCTGCAAAGTGTAAAAAACATACTATTGTAAAAAATCAAAATTCCAGAGAAGGAACACGCCAAAGCATGTTATCCATTTTATTAAAAGAAGCAACTTCAAATTTTTACATATTGTTATATTATCAATTAAATCATCTTGCAAATATCCTTTTCTTTTTGGTTTTTAAACTAAACATACATTTTTTCAGCCTCTTCATAACGTTTGAAATACTGCTTGTCATAATATTTGCATATTAATTGTTTTAACAGTTATATCTTTGCCTTCTATGAAATTCTGTCAATTATATTTTTAAACCTGATTCCTCCCATTTTTAACTATTTTATTGGGTTGGCAACTAGGTGATCGCGGATTTTGTCACTAGGTGGTAATTGTTGCCAATCCAATAATTACAATAAGGAACACTTAAAACAATGTTATTTGTTGCAAACCATTCTTATCACACACCGTGTATCTAAAAAGCTATCAGCCATCAGCATCTCACATCCTGTTTCACCCGCACTGTCTTCCCCTTAACTTAATTTTCAGCGAACAATAAATACCCTATACCACCTAATGACAAAATCCGCAATCACTTAGTTGCCAACCCAATAGTAACGAAGAACGATAAAGACATACACTAGGTATATGCATGGACTAGATTTTCTTATAAAATGCTGAGTAAATTTGTAAAACATACGATGCATCATTTAATTCTTTGGCAAAATAACTTGCCACTCTAAAGCATAAAACTAAATAATAAAAGATATATCTATATTGAACTGTTTTTATAGAAACGTAATGTTTCAATTACTATAAAATCGATACAAGAAACAATTCTAGAACTGTCTCGGAAATAATAACGTTTTGTAAATAATTAATCTAGAAGCAATGTGTATAAGAACCAAAATAGAAATCGTTATAGAAGCAGAAATTCCTTACAAGAATTATTCAGAATAGAAGTTCATAAATAACGTAAAAAGCAAAATCCATAAGTGTTTTCGACCTCCACTTCTTATATTTTACAAAAAAGTTAAACAAACAATTGTATTTTTTTTAACAAATTCATATAAAAGTTTACAAAACAAGTCAATCTGTGCCAACGCTTTCATTGATCACTATAAACCTATAACTAACACTTAGTTGCCAACCCAATATATCAAAATCCCCTTTTAGTCATAAAGTGACATTAAAATCAGGAAATCAACAAAAATGTACTTATCATGTTTTTTTCCTGTAATCTTCAAATTTTTCATAATATAAATTATAAATTGTACGAGCTACTTTATAATCTATTTATTTATAAATTTCTCATCATTTTTATTTTCAATTAAGTCACTTTGCTCTTTTCCTATCCAAAAGCTAATTTCCAATTATAATAGAAAATCGAATCCCTAGCGAAACAACTTCTCGCTTCTTCTAGTTAGATCGAACCCTTAATTCGTCTATCGAGGATCTCAAATAACAAGTTAGAGCAATTTCCAAACCCCCGGTGATCGCATCCAGCTCCAACTGGTTACCTGAAGTTATCTGATGGCGCAGCAACTTTCATTGTAAATGCTTGCCAGATTAAATTACCGTACAAAGACTAATTTCTCGAAACACGTGAATCGCCGTAGCCGTTGCGACATGCGGCAGAGAAATTTCACTTCTATTTCGGATTTGTGGCAGACCCTTAGCCCCGATGTATTCAACGCATAGAGGGCGGCCAAAGCAATCGGTTCGCGTGTTTCGAATTCCGTACGAGATGTTCCGATGCGAACACTCGCACCTCGTCAACGTCTAATTTTAACGATCGTGGAATTCGAAATTCCGTTTAAACGTGCATGTGCTATAAGAGAAGAAAAGCAGAAAAAGTGCCTTCGCTTTTTATTTAACCGTTCGACAATCTGAAAAAATAACGAAGAATTCAGAGTGAATTGTTAAAAAGTAATCATCCTTCAAACTTTACGATTTTTTGCATTTGATATTAAAATTATTATTTTATAGGAACCTTCAACTTTTTATACAAAAAAAATAAATACGATAAAAATATGATTTTTGGTGATTCGTTGATTTTTATGTCGCTTGATGGTTAAGAAGAAATATTTTAATATGAAAAAGTTAAAAAAGGGAATAACCTGATACATTCCAAGATACAAGCCTTTTGAAAATGGATAATAATTTCACAATATTTTGTAAGACTTAAATAATTTTAATTTAGTTGTTTTATTACTTTAATTTCTCTTATTCTCGCTCTCACTCTCTCATTCTCACTCTCTCATTCTCACTCTCACTCTCTGTCTGTCTGTCTCTCTCTCTCTCTCTCTCTCTCTCCCTCCCTCCCTCCCTCCCTCCCTCCCTCCCACCCTCCCTCACTCTCTCTCACTCTCTCACTCTCTCTCTCACTCTCACTCTCACTCTCACTCTCTCACTCTCGCTCTCACTCTCACTCTCACTCTCTCACTCTCTCACTCTCTCACTCTCACTCTCTCACTCTCTCACTCTCTCACTCTCTCACTCTCTCACTCTCACTCTCACTCTCTCACTTTCACTCTCTCACTCTCTCACTCTCTCACTCTCTCACTCTCTCACTTTCACTCTCTCACTCTCTCACTCTCTCACTCTCTCACTCTCACTCTCACTCTCACTCTCACTCTCTCTCTCTCTCTCTCTCTCTCTCTGCTAATGTTATTTATATTTTTTAAATGTTCAAGAAGGTGAAAAAATACGAGATTTAATCCTAAAATAAAATAAAAAAGATAATTTTGTTGTAGAATTAGTTGCCAATGTGTTACACTTTTAAAATAATTTTGCGTACAAAAAAGGGAATGTGACTTATCGTGTTTTTTACTTGTGGTTTTCAAATATTAAGAATTACGTTTATTATATTTGACAGCTTAGCCGAGATTTGTCTCATTATTATAAAGTCAATCAATGTGATATTGACGCTAAAGACTGATACAAACAAACAACTATGCTATACATTAGCAAAAATTTAGTATGACTTTCCTTGTTGTATCTATATTTTTTTCATTTACAATAATTTACATACCATAATTTTCTCCTAATTATTGTTATATATTTATTTGAAATTAATGCCAGAAATATCACATGTACCATGATAATTTTTTTATTCCAATAAATTTTTAACTAAAGAATTTTCTAAAACAACAGAAATTCAAATGACTGATTTGTTCTTTAATTTCTTAGATTCCATAGAACAAACTTTTGACTAATAGTGTCTATGTTTGTAGGTAACATGTATACAATTAGTAATTAAAAATTAAAAGGTACAATTTTTCTAGTGTCCATATCCTTATTTTGATGATAAAATTCTTTTAAACAGCGAAGCTATTTCGATACATTTAATTATTATGAACATTAAATTACCCTTAAAACAATGTTTTCAAAAGTGACATCAGAAATATTGTAAAACTTACTGAATTAATTTTGTGAAAGTTATTTTAAACTTATAAATAATTAAATAATTTTAAATACTTTTTTGTTAGTTTGAGTTTTATTACAGAAATCATTATATAAAATATGTATGATTATAGTGTCAAATGACCGTTGTATTGCGAAAAGTGATATATAATACAAAATATATGCAAATAAGTCATTGTCGATTTCTTATAATTAGTGTTGAATGTACTTTTTTTAAGTATATGTAGTCTCTTAATAGCAAATACTAAAGATTGATCACTTATACCAATAATTATTATATTTGCACAAAAGATATGCATTAGATTGAAGAAATTACATTTTTTCAATTTGGAATACATTTGACATAATAAAAATACAAAGAACGTTTGATATAATAATAATTTGAAAATTAAAGGATGGTATTTCATAAATAATACATTTTAGTGTCATGTATCTACCGTAATAAATCATTTGCATAAATATTTTTCACTTAGTAGAAGTAATAGGAGAGCAGAGACGGAATCATACGAATCGAATATAATTTAATTTTGGCCAGAACGTTCAAATAGTACGATATTTTTCATACACACAATTATTAATTTGTATTTATTCTGAGAGAACTAAATTAAACAAAACGTTTATAAATTGACGAAAAACTTTAATTTATTGATTTTTATTTGTTTTTTGACATTTCCATAACTTTTTTGTATTTTCAATTGTTTCAAATTAATAGCATGTAATAGAGTCTGCTTGAAATACTTAAAATTGATAACGAAGAAACACACATCTAATGGAGCCATAAGTTTTGAATTTTATAAAACTTCCGCTTCTTTCTAACTGTCAGTAAAAATACGCATTAGACAGACTTTCTATCTTTCTTATGTGTTATTATCATTTTCGATTTATAATTAACTGTTCATAACTAATAAAAATATTTTTTCTCACAGGCTGACAACAAACTCGATATTGAAAAGATTAACTACATATATTTTTTTATATTCTAACCAATTAAAAATGCATTTATTAGAAATGTATCATTCGATATCAGTCACGTTTTAAAATGCAATAAAAATCTCTTTCATAGAGTCAAGAAACTGATTGTACCGTGTAGACTATCCTTCATAACCGTAACAGTGTTAAGCAACGCGAGCTGCATAATAAGGGCGACAATCTACGTTTCTGATTGGGGTCACACAAACCGCTATTAAATAAGCAACGCGAGTCAACGATGACTAGATCAACGTAACCAGTATTCATTGCCTATGTTTCAAATGATACGACTATAACCAGCATACAGTTACGTAATAAACCCGACAAATTCGGAATTAAATTTTGCTTGGTATCTGATATTCAAACAAAGTATGTTGTAAATGGATTTCCTTATTTAGGAAAAAGCGAAAAGGACCTACCTCAAACGATCGAATTTTATAATAAAACAAAATTTGCGGTTGATATAGCAGACCAAATGGCAAAAAAATATAGCATGAAGTCGGGATCAAGAAGATGGTCTCTTCAAGTATTTTTTAATATGTTAGATTTAGCTGGCATAATTGTCTGGATTTTATATAAGAAAAGCACAGGTGAGCAGATATCCAGAAAAGATTTTATGTTTCTATTAGCAGGTGAACTTGCCGCTGACAATGAAAAATCACGGATAGAACGTAGAGCATCTGAGATCCGAAGTACGTCAAAGAACTCACCTTATTCACGCAAATGGTGTCAAATAGGGTACTATAATAATAATAAGACCACCACCATTTGCAATCTTTGTAAAAAATATGTATGCGGAAAATTCACGCAGAAGAAAGTTTACGTTTGTAAGAAATGTGACGAATGATAAATTTTCTACCTAATAATTTAAGTTTTATTTGTATTTTATTTATTCTATTACGCTTATTACGCTTATTATTATATTATTATATTATACTTCTTATATTTACCAATGGAAATTTATTTTAACACTTTTGTTACCAAAGGTACTGAATATTCTTCATTATTCTACTTATTGTTATTATTAAAGTTGTTATTATATAGTTTTTATGATCTCATGGAGTTCTTTTTGTAAGATAATAATAGATCAATAAATATAAAAATATTCTACTATCACGTATTTTTTAAAGACCAGTCGTTTCGACTGGCTTTGGTAGAGATAGCTACGTCTCACATGCCGCTAGTTCTAGTGTTAAAAAACACGGCAAAAACTATTAGAGACAACCTTCGATCTCTTCAGGTGATTGCGATAAATATAGCGCACACGCGTTCCTTGGAACTCGTTTGTCTTAAACGGAGCGATTTATTGTAGCTTCTGTGTAAATTGTCTGTTTCTGAAATTCTGATAGGTAAAAATTTCGATCTAAATTTTCCAAATCGGTTAAATCAATAAAACGCGTATACAGGCAGTCACCTAACATATTATACAACTAGATTGGAAAGTGTTGCTAATGATATTAGTTTTTTGTAGGTAGGAGCGTAAATGTCATGTAACAATCAATTTTGCTCTTTTCAATTCAATCATATATTTTTTAGTGCATTTTGATTAATTGATGCAAATCGATATTCTTTATAAAGTATTATTGATCTACAGAAGCGGAAAGCTATTAAATTAATAGGTATTTGAACTTTTTAACATGAAATAATCTTGTCTTTCATACGATAAATTTTACAAAACAGAAGTTAAAAATCTGCTTAACAGTTTTTTGGCATAAGTAGATCAATATTTTTTCATAGAGCATCTCGAGATCCACCGATTAATATATTAAAAGATATGTTTCCATTTAGAAAAGCAAATTTGATCTTTAAATATTTATTTTATGTTATTTTAATATTATTAGTGTCCGGCTCGGAACTATTTAACTTATGTTTCACACTTATGTTTTCGACATAATTGAAAATATTTCAGCTACCATTCGTAGGTGACTTCTTATGTATGTGAGAAAAACATACCATCATTGCGTAAGTCCCACTTTTAGTAGCTCTACGTTTTGAATACTTCATATATACTTTTATATATACTACATATATTTACATGTATGTACATTGTGAGGAAAAAGTTTTCCATGCAATTTACCGATTTAATTTAACCTTGTTCGAAGATTACAGGAATGTTAGTTTTATACTTCTTTTAATTTAACTTTTAAAAGTACACGTTTTATGTTATTATCAGATTGCTAATTTTTACGTAAATTTCACCTATGAATTTTTACTATCTACTAATTCACCTAGTAAAGATTATGACGAGTACTCTACTTTGAAAATATTATGTATTTTTACATCGAGTTTCGTATAAATGCATCAAAATCCAAAGTCTACTCGTTAAGCGTGAAAAATTTGTAACTATGCTATAAAATTGCTTTTATTTCGATGAAGAAAAAAGAATCGAGACCGTATTAAGACACATGCAAAAATTGCATTTTAACACTTTCAATTTTAACTAAAAGTTATACATAATATAACACTTTTTCTTTTATCGTATAATCTCGCATTATCGAGATAATATTTGTATTTTTATTACAAATATTACTTTTTTAATGTCCTCTTTATGCTAGAGAAAATGATTAAAACCAACAATTATTTTTGCAATATGCAGCTACACCGAAAAAGTTAATGAATGGATTTAATGGCATTAGTTAAAATGCTATGAAGTAATAACTATTTCATGAATAATGTATTTACGTGTGATAATAAATATTCCGGGAACACTTTAATGATCTATAGGTGTTCTGAATTCTGACCGACTTATACATATTCTCGGATCTATTTCAGTTGAATTACGATGCCGTCATCGCCGAACATAAAAGCAATATGTAACCGTAACCTCTGAAATATAAAACTAGATATAATGTGCGCACCGCCTTTCAAGCTAATCAATATAATAACAAGGGTTACATCGAATAACATTTTTATTGTAAAAATCCTATATTTAACGTGTTGCTATATTTAACAGTTAGATATATGTACACGTATATTTTTAATTTCTAGCATTGTTTGTCATAATTTCATTACTAATTTGAAAAAGAATTTTTGTTGTTGTTGTCAAACAGATGATCACCTAATTTATGGAAGACACTAGTGGTACAAATACTTTGCAAAACAATTGGTAGTATCTGTTTACTTATCTACTTAAGTATATATAATTATATATAATCTTCTTTATTATGCATTCAATATATTATTGTATTCTTATTAAAGCAAACTGATATTTCCCGGTTTATTGCAGTAATTGAAAATGTGTACGATAGTTTCTCAAATACACTTCTTCCATTATCTAAAGAAAATATTGTAATGCTCTACACTAAGGGAAAATGTAAGAATTCCTGCTTTGATTTTAATAATATTTTAACCAAAAAATTAATTACATAAACTTTTATTAAATATTTTTAATTCAACTACGTTCCTCTATATATCGAAATTGCACAAGAATTATTCAATAACTATACAACAACGATCATAAAATTTGCAATATATGAAAGAATTGTAATCATTTGAAAAGATGGTTTAAATGTCTATTAAATCATACATAGGAGTATAAAAATTAATGTAAAAATTAACCTAAGATGTAGAGATACATAATTATTATTATACATTATAAGATACATATATTGCATATATTAAGATGTTTAACATAATTAACTTTCATCCAATAAAAAATTATGTTCAAAGTATCATCTTGCAAACAGAATAAGAAATAAGAATTTATTTCGCCAATCTCTCAATGTCGCGCTACGTCGACAATCGAGGTGTGTCGACGCATCCGACGTATCGTGATTTCGTGACGCGTAACTTGTTCTTACTTCCGGTGTCGCCTAAGCAGAATTAAGGTCGATTTATACGCAACCGTGCCGCGTCCGTTCCGTGACTGAGCGTTTATGCGTTAATATTTATGGACGATCGGGGACCGTCCGGAACGTACTCGAGATAAATGTGCCACTCAGTTCGAAATCAAGCATTATAAAAGAACATACAACAAAATGCCATTTTTAATTGAAGACTTACAGTTAGCTATAATAGTGATACTTCCGGATGAAGAAGAGGAAGACGAAATAGAGCAACAAAGGAAGAGAAAACGATTTAATTTACATAATGTTGTGTGCTAAACCGAGAAGAAGGAAAATTTCGTCTTCAAAAGCAATTAATATGTCACGAAGAGAAATTTCATGAATATTTCTGTGTATTCTGTAATTATTAATCCATAAATTTTAATCGTTGACGAAATGATTAAGTTACCTTTTACCAGAATCAACGTGGTATATAGTTACATGGGTTGGCAACTAAGTGATTGTGGGCTTTGTCATTAGGTGGTATTAACAAAATCCGCAATCACTTAGTTGCCAACCTAATATGTGTGTATATTTATTTATTATCGCATCTTAATATCATTAATTGCTAAGAGAGTAAACGGGAATGAATATTATTGTTAATATTCTGAGTCTATCACATAGTTGTGATTTTTAATCATACTGAAATGAATCACACTGAAATAGTACAAAGAATAAAGTATGGTTTACTTAGTATAATTTATCTCATTAACTAATGGATACTTTATGTATAGTATATCGATTTGCTCAACTTTATTTAGACAACTTTATTTGAATAATGAAGAATATCCCGAATTTGTTAATCCGACATGTTCATTATCAAATAAAATATCGTTATCCAGTAATAGAAAACAGCGTATCGATGACGATTCCGGAGTTACAAAAATAAACTTTCAGTAATCGTAGATGGTAAAATTTGTAAATATTTGTGGCGACACTCGACAGCAAAAATACCACCACTCGACAGTCGGACGACGGCAGTTGTAACCCGGGTTCAAATCCCGGGGACCGGAGTCTGATTTTTCTTCCGCGGCATCAAAAATGAGAAGAAAAATGCAACAGTACCCCAGCAGTAATACCAGCGACCCGCAGCAGAACCTGTCTCACTCTACACACTATAGCAATAGCGCACTATCACCACAACTAATACCGGCAAAAGCGGCTACTACAAACAAATAATACCATCTCATATTTATCAGAGAAAAGTGAAGCGAATTGTGATAAAATTGTTTAGATTAAACTGTAAACCGAAGAATGTTTCAATAAGCTGTTTTGGAAATTCATTATTTAACTTTTTCATGCATCCTAAACGGCAATATGAAAAAGAAACATTGCAATAATACAAAAGGCATAAAACTTCTGTAAAGCGAGAACGCTTGGAAGCAAAAGCTTCCCTACACAAGTCATCTCAAAAAGAAACTTTTCAATTACCACCTAATGCCAAAACCCACAATCACGTAATTGCCAGAAAAATGATTGTATTCGTATGAAATTAATTTAAAATGTAGCTTCAATTCCAATTCAACTACTTTATAATGAAACTACTTTACCTGCATCTAGGGCAGATTTAGAAATTCTATAATATTAGGTTGTCCGGTAAGTGTCTTTCTTTCGCAAACGTGTTTTTTACAACAATGCACATTCATACAAACGTGAAACTAAATCTGTGAAATGTCGCGGTGTTTATCTCAACAGAACAAAATGGATCGTACGTAATTCAACAAAATAATATAAAACAAAAACGTTGCGTGTCTATTATTTCCTCATAAAACGAAAGAAACCTGTCGGACAACCTAATACATTTGTTATGTGAAAAACAGCAAGGTTTATATCTTCCATATCAGAATCCATCGATAAGAAATGTTTTTTTCTTATACGTCATAATACGTCATTACCAACGTCAGCAGCCGTGAAGAGACTATCCTTTTATTATGCAACGATGGAAAAGGAAGGAGGCGCATGGACTCTCAGATGAAATATTTTTAATGAAAGTCATATTAAAAGCGTACTGTACTCCCACTCGCACACCAAGATCATAATTTATATTCATTTACTAAGTAAATATTTTTTCGTTGAATTATTCAACAAATGTGGATTTTATAAAAACTGTTCAATATCATTATAACTACCATAATACATATCAAATTTCTGAGTTAATCATGCCTACTGATTACATTTGCTTTGATTACTTCAGTTATTCATTAATCATAATTGCTAGATTACTTAATAATCGTGATCATTAATTATGAACATGATTTTACGTTAGTCATAATCGTTAATCAACCAGATTACTTTTTGCCCAACTCTGATTTAAAACTATGGAGACCGAACCTAATCCGAAGCATAGCCGGAACACAGAACGAACACGGCACGGTTTTATCGACCTTTAGCTAGACAGTAAAACATATGCAAAATGAGTAAACATATTCGTCATCGATTTTCCACACATTGATCCATATCGACATATGTCGCGTAGATCGTGCTCTTCTTCTTTCGTTTTTACAAACAGAGTAAGTTTGACATAAAGATAATATGTATAATTAATATTTCGAAACAAATTTCTAATAAATTCAGTTACTTATTACTGTTATAAAATACTAATAAGATATAAAAATCATTGTTGAGAATTTTGGATCTTAATTGCCAAAATAATGGTATAGGAACACTAAATTTACACTTAGAATTTATATTAGAATAGTTATATATTTATTTAATAAACGATTTCAAAGATATTCATCGATACACACTTGCACGCGTCTCACCTTCTTCCATACCAGACTATTAACTGAACAGTTTACATTCCTTTGTTTTCGAGGCGCCGCACATACTTCCACACACTCATATTTACATACATGTATAACTACTACGCGGTCAATCTAGTCTAGCACATAAAATTATACATATCTCTATAATCATAAATATGATTTATATATGATTTATAAATATGAATATTCCTTTTCGTCAAGTGTAACATATATTGGGTTGGCTATTATATATTGGATTTTGTCAATGCCACCTAATGACAAAATCCGCAATCACTTAGTTGCCAACCCAATAGTAACGAACAACGATAAAGACATACACTAGGTATATGCATGGACTAGATTTTCTTATAAAATGCTGAGTAAATTTGTAAAACATACGATGCATCATTTAATTCTTTGGCAAAATAACTTGCCACTCTAAAGTATAAAACTAAATAATAAAAGATATATCTATATTGAACTGTTTTTATAGAAACGTAATGTTCCAATTACTATAAAATCGATACAAGAAACAATTCTAGAACTGTCTCGGAAATAATAACGTTTTGTAAATAATTAATCTAGAAGCAATGTGTATAAGAACCAAAATAGAAATCGTTATAGAAGCAGAAATTCCTTACAAGAATTATTCAGAATAGAAGTTCATAAATAACGTAAAAAGCAAAATCCATAAGTGTTTTCGACCTCCACTTCTTATATTTTACAAAAAAGTTAAACAAACAATTGTATTTTTTTTAACAAATTCATATAAAAGTTTACAAAACAAGTCAATCTGTGCCAACACTATCATTGATCACTATAAACCTATAACTAATCGTACTAAAGACATCTACGACGACATAAATATTATTGGGTTGGCAACTAAGTGATTACGGATTTTATCAATACCACCTAATGGCAAATCCGCAGTCACTTAGTTGCCAACCCAATATTTACAGATAAATTTAAAGATGCTTAAATTTATAATTTATTAATTACAAGTTTTTCATCTGAAATTATATATTAATTTTTACATTTCCTAACGTCACAGGCATAATTCGTTTTACGAAATCTATAAGATAATAATCTATAAGTAAATCGAAGCTCTTGTGGAAAATTTCTCCGAAAATTCTGATTTTCTTTGACACATTGCCTATACGATAATTGCGCAATCGTGAGTGTTTACCATTAAAGAACAGGTGAAAAGACGTATGACATGCAATATATTGCCAATAAAATCTACAATAGGATATCCTTAACCTCTTAGATACGATGCACCACTATAGTTGCTCACTCTACTGACTCATTCGCTCAGCGTTTGAACTAATTGATCTTTTTCATTTGTCTTGCTTCACACTTTTCTTGTCCTCGCAATGTTTTATAACAATGTTAACAATATACAGGCAGAGTATATAGTCTTTTTTCCTGATACGCCAGTGTCAGATATCAATTGTTGCTTTCCGTTAAAATAAGTATACCATTATTAGATGTTCTTTTTAACATGCCGATCCATATCCTTATAATTTTTTAGAATCTTCAACCTAAAAATGTCGCTTCAAAATAGAAAACGAAGAGCAATTTGAAAAACATCATCGCGCTATGAGTGTGAGAATTGTGGCGTATCAAAAACGTCATTCCAATGTGCTTGCATAGAGAACAGCATTATCTGTCACACATTGTAGTGCTATATCGTTTACACGTAATTCGCGTCAAATTCTACCGTATAGAGAAACTGCTCAAAATTCAACCGTACCGAAAAGGTTCAAAGATAATCACACGTTTGTGTACACATTAAGAAAGAAACTTAAATAGCAAACAAAAAAATTAACGCATCATATAACTTTTGTTTCTAAATAAGAATTGCTAACATTGTATACATTAACTTTGTTTGCAATTTGGATAGTTAATTGAAGCTTTTCACATAAACATAAAAATTTATGTATATATAATAATATTATATTTAATAAATCATTTTATAATTTCTTTTATATAAATTTATGGATTCCATTTTATATCATGTTATTTTCATGCCTAAAATTCTTTGTAATTGGAAGGGTATGCTGTCCTTCCTTAACGTGAAAGTGATGTGATTACATTTGCCAGTATATTCTTTTTCCACTGATTCAACCAGTGTCCCGACAATCATATGTGTTGCTGCAATAATGTTGATACAGCCTTAGCTCGGTGGCTAGAATTACAGTATCATCCGCGAATGTTAAAATAAAGTATTTTTAGAGCTGGCCAGTATATCGGCTGTATACATACAGAGTGTACAATGTAGTTATGAAAACATAAGCTTGAGTATCTCCAGCACTGACAGTATGTAAATCTGAAAGAGTTTCTGATACTCAGCAAAGAATATTCTATTTTCAAAGTATAATTTAACAAACAGAAAAATCTCGATAGGGAAGTTTTGTTTAATTCTGTCAAGAAGTCTCCCACATCATACTTTGTCAAATACCTTTTCAACGTCCAAAAATAGGATAGTGCAGTACTGTTTTATCTCCAGTGCATTGATGATCTTGTTTGTTACCTTACGTACTTGTTCGTGGCGTATTTACTCCTGAAGCCAAATTGATGCCATGGAATTAAATTCCTTTCAGTGATTATCTTTCACATCCCATTTTAAAATACTTTTTTCAGTAACTTCATAACTTTTTATAGCTTTTTTGAACATTGTTGGGAGCAATGAAATCGGCCTGGGGGAGTTTCCCTATTAGTGGACACTTATAGTTTTCCTTAGATACACAAAAGAAATAATGTCTTGTTTTTGTCTATTTTTCATTAATTACAGATCAACTACAATAGAAATCAAAGTAAAGAAATAAGATAAATAAAATTTTCATAATATTTAGATTAAATTAACATTAATCGTTGGTTATTGATTTTAAAAGAATCTAAGAATAGAATAGAAACCATAGAATGGCACCTAATATCGGATATAGCGAAAATAAGTAACGCAAGGCAGCTTCAAAATAATTTACAACGATCATAAAAATATTCACCGAAAATACTCAAAAACATCGACACAAACCTCGAGAAGTCATTCTATTATAACCATTGAATCCAATATTCATCAATGATCCCTAAGCAAACTACGCAAACAGTTTCATCGTTTATATTTTCCGATTTCAGTACACTGATTTTATATTCTTTGGTCTATTTATCTTTTTAAATCTACTTTCAAAATTCTTCTTCTCTTCTTTAACACATTTTTCACTTTATTTCTCTTAAAGAAACTTGGCTTTTTTTTTATTTTCTTTTCCTTGATTCATAGAATCTTTTCATCTTCAAATAAATAACGTAAATTTTTTGAAAGAATGTTGCTAGAAAATGTATAACCAGAGAGCGAATATTTATGCAAATTCATAGTTTTCAAAATAACACTTAAAGAATGGAACCAAAGCAAATATTTGCTTGATTTACTAAATATTATTATGATTGCTATCTTAAGTTATAATGTTGTTTCTGTTAAATAGTGTAATTTTATTGGATAACTATGGTGCTTAAGAAAGAAAACATTTTTAGTTATTTTTTAAAAATGTCTAAAAATTGAAATTTTTTAAAATCTGTCTCTTAGCAACTCAACAAATGGATGCAATGTTTAACATGTGCACAAGCATAGTTGCAGCGATGAATGCTGCTTTACGTTTATAGGCGCAAATGGATTAAAGATCACGTCCTGTCCCTCTATTAGGCGGCACTCCTATATTTGATACGTTCCATTAGGAGATGAACTGATCGTTTCCTCGAGTACGGAGCCTTGAGGTCTTTCTAATGAATTACTAGAAAATAAGCAAAATATGTGTAAAACTTTACGTATTAAAAAGTTTTGTTTTTCTATGTATTAAAAATTATAAAAATTCTTCATAACGTTAATACTAACAATGGTTTCTGGAAGAATTTAGTGTATTTTTTAACTTAATTGTATATATACAATAACTAAATATATGTTATATATATGCTATATAATATTATACTATACTATTAAATATAGTATATATATTACTAAGTTTTATATATATATGTCGGAGATGAAGATACATCGGCGTCTTTCTTTTGGAATTTTTGGAAAGATCCCCAATAATATAGTCTAAACTATTTATCATAGCTGTACTTAAATAATAAAACTTAGAAGTAGTTGTTATGATTCAATCCGATTATGTTTGCTCTAGATTTGTGACAGTGGGCTTGGGCTCAGGGTGACACAACTGGTCGCTGAACGTAGCCACGGTCACGGGATGGACGCTTTTACCTAACAGAGAAGTGCCAATATTATGGGACACACGTTGTATTAACAATCAAACTGCGGGCAGGAGCAATATCGCCGCTACGCGGGTCTGCCTTGCAACGGCGGCTGGAATTTTGTTGGTATCCCAGGCCCATATACAACAAAACGAACGCGATCGTAAGGAGAAGAAAGTTTTCATCAATCTTTTATTTTTGCGATCATTTTGGAGAGTTTTCACATCGTTTTTACGTGCAACATATACCGAGCGTCACAGCGAATGTTATTTTGTGTTTCAAAATATATTCTACGTTTAACAAAGAGTTACCCCGTTGACTGTGGATTCGTTATTGAACCAAAGAACATTGTCATTAATATCTCGAGTGTCTAATCACCACGGTTATTTGTCAAACTCTGTAAAAATCATATTTATACCAGTAAATATAATCTCTATTGTACAACAACGATGGCTAGTCCGAATGAAGATTCGTTACACGCCCCTAAACCTAACTATAACCCGAGATATATATATATATATGTAATGTCGTAAATCTCAGGATAATTCAGGTAATCGATTCTGAAGTTTGAAAATCGAGTTTATTGTGAAAATACTTAAATGAAATACAGAAGTAAATAACAATTAATACCAATCTATAACAGTAAAAAGTAAATAACAAGTTCTGTGCAATATCTACCTGAAAATCGAAAATCGATTTTCAACGTCCTGAGCTACCGATCTTCTCCGTCAATCTTCAATGTTTTAAATAATTATCCTGTGATTTCGTCTATCTCTGATGTTGCTCTCTATCCGTCCGTTTGGGAAATGAGTGTCTCTCAAAATGGTTGTCCGCAAAACAAAACAAAGTCGCTCTGTCCGTGAAACAAAGAAAGTCGTGCTATCCGTAAACAGAGAGAGTCCCTATTACACGTGAACTCTAGGGAGTTTACATATATAGATATACATATATATGTGTGTGTGTATATCTCTATATATACATATATATATATATATATATGTCCTTATACCTAACTTGAGCTACTATTGCTGAAATTAAAATTGAGCCAGAACATTCTCAATTTTGACTTAATAAACGGTAAAACCATTAAGGAACTTTCTTCTAAAGCAATTAGAATACTTACTATGATATACAATGCCACATTAAGAATCAAATACTTTCTAATCAACTAGAATCTTGGCGGGGCAGGTAGTTACGCTCGTTCAGGCTTAGGAGTGAAGTACGACGCGTTGCGAGTTCGAATCCTCGCCCTGGTGATTATTTTCAAGGGATGAAAAACCAAAATCTCTCTTAGAGTAACACACAACAGGGCAAGCACAGCTTCCATGCTTTGTTTGCACGTGTTGTAGTACTTTCTGCGAGTGCTTGGTATTAGAGGTGCTGGGGAAGCACCTAGGTGCTGGGGAAGCACCCCAGGGCCCTGAGGATTACTCAAGGCAAAACTGGGTCCCGCCCGTGGAGGTTTTAGTCGGTAAAAATCCGGCACGCTTTGCTATTCTGTGCCTCCACCTGCCCACAGGGTAGTGAGGTGTCTATGAAGATTTCCTCCACGAAAATCAAAAAAAAAAAAATTTTTTTTTTTTTTTTTTTTTTTTTTTTTTTTTTTTAATATGAAAGGGGAGAGACGTTTAGCACTCCCCTAGACAAGGAGGAAACACATATATAAATGGTACTGTCGCTTTTCGGCGGCACTTACCAAATTTTTTTTGGCGGGACCGCGGAGGACTTCCGCTATCCTCCGGATGACGCAGGTACTCGCAGGACACGGAGTATTCGAAAAATACCTGCAGAAAATCGAAAAAGAGGTGACGAACACCTGTCACCACTGCGGAGAGTGCAAGGACACGGTCCAGCACACGCTGGAGTTTTGTCCGGCGTGGGAGGCCCCTCGTCGTATTCTGTCACTAGCGATTGGCGAGATTGGACCCCACGTCAGTTATGAAAACGATGCTGAGGGGCAACATGAGTTCCTCGTAGTTCGTTCCTATTGCGAAGGGGTAATGCTCGTAAAGGAGCGAACAGAGCGGGAGACAGTAAGAACATAATCACACAATCATAATCGAACAGTAAAATACTGTCGATTGTATAAACAATTTAAAGAGCACAAAGCAGAATAACGTGGATAGAATAACCTCATAAATAACGATTTCTTCATTATTATTTTCTAATGCATCAGTTAATTGATCAATTTCGTACAAGTATCTACAGTTTGATTTGAACTTGTTGCTCACAGTCAGACTGCGGATGTTTATGTCAATAAAATATGTCAAAATGTGCAAATAACGTATGCTGAATATGTGTTAATAATATGTCAACATATACGAGAGTATATAAATATATGCAACATATACAGAAAATATGTTATATTAATCTTATTGTTTAAATATAATAGTTAACAATTGCAATTTAAATTACAACAAGTTACGAGTATTTTTTCAAGATTATTGAGCATTAATTGATAACATTTATCGCTTAAGATCAGCTTATATATAAGCTGAGAATGAGCGTTCATCATCATAAGACGTAATCGAGATATATTTAAATTTGCTGCAATAGCATACTCTTCAACCTCATCCAATTCTTCAATTATCTGACCTCGAAAAATTTCATTAACTTTCTAAATTATTTGGAATTTAGTATTTCTTGCTAAAACTGCATTCCATTTTGATACAATTTTGACTGCACAAGTTCCAGGAATGCTTCTGAAATATTTATCAGTGTCGGTCGTTACACTTTCACCGATTCAGTGAAAGACATTCCAATTGTTTCTAGTTTCTTTACATTGTCCAAGAAAATCTCAAAGTGGTGAGAGGTGTACATGTTTGCTTGTTGCTGTCTGGCCGGTATAGTTGTGGTGATAGTGCGCTACTGCTCGTGTGTAGAATGGGACAGGTGTTCTATATACTGCGGGTCGCCGGTGTCGCTGCTGGGGTAGTACTGCTGCATTTTTTCTTCTCATTTCTTGGGTCGTGGAAGAAAAATCGGACTCCGGGCCCCGGAATTTAAACCCGGGTTCCGAACGTTAGTGTCGACGCCAGTTAGTATCGATTGCCGCCACAGTGGATTTTGATAAACATTAGATTTTGAATCAACAATTCATTCTGAAGAACATCCTGTGCTGTTTTAATTACTAGCACATCATTCGCACCGAAATATTTAACAACATTTTTAATATTTCCGAAATACCAGTGTGGTATAAAATATAGCTGTCTCAAGCCAAGTATCTCATCTCGTTGAAATTGGCAGGTGATAATAGAATGTTCTCTAGCATTCTACGATAACATTCGATCCAAAGTGGTGCTATTATAAATACTTTTTTAATAGAAGGTACTACATTATTTACTAATGGGAAATGTAAACGTACTTCTTCTTCACCTCTACATAATTCATCAATTATACACGTTAGATGCATCATGTTTGCATAAAATATTTCAGGTGTTTTCCAGATTTCATCATACCTACATCTGTTATCAACAATAACACTGTTTCTTCGTTATTATCTGACCATAGTATTCGTATTGCCTAATTTAAGCAGATGCGTAACTTGTTTGTTTTAATTCCTTAAAAAAAGATATATGGGAAACCGATATTTAATTCTCAAAGATTTTTCAATCATTAATTTAGCTATGTTTCGATCTATTTTATCTGTTGTCTCATCAACAAAAATCCACACATTGCTTTCAGCAATATCTTCTCTAATATTGTAAATCGCCAATTTACAACAATCACCAAGATAATTTTTACGTAACGTCGAATCATTTGGAATAATTTATGTATTTTCGTCCAGTCGCGGGGAGACGCGATCGTTCGATGTAGCGCGTCAACGGGAGTCGTAAATTCCCGTTACGATTGCACGAATCGACACCACGAGCAGGGCGATCCCCTTATTTCTTTTGGGACAATAGGGGTGATAGGTTTTTAATATAACTGGAATCCATAGTTATATAATATATATATATATTTATTTATTTATTTACACTAGCCTACAATAATTATTGCGTCGACGGAAATTGTTTGACTTCGTCGTGTCGGAAAGCACAGTAATTGATTAATCCGAAAATTGATCGATTTGATGGATAGAACGCTGAGAACTTGACTTTGATATGTATCGATGTTCGTTGAATTCGCAATTTTATCCGTTAGAGTTTAAGTTGTATGCGGTAGGATTTCTGAAGAAAGACTAACTGCCCTAGGATAAATTTCTTGTCCTCTCGGGGAGACGACCCCCTCCGCACTCGGATCACGCCGCAGCTCGCGCCGATCATCACGTATGCCGACTTCTTTGTGAAATTAAAGAACGGATCGAATCGACGTTTCTGGAACTCGCGGCCGGGCGGCAACCATGCGCTCGTCGATACATCGTATGCCCCGTCGGGAAGATGAGACGATTCGTGTATGACGCTAGAGGACCGCGAGAGACGGTTAGAAACACGATCCATATCAAGCTTCGCGACGTAACAGTTTGTTATACTTAGCTAAAAACTATCGTCATATCTCGTTATCAGAGCTTCACCAAGATATATTAATAACTATACATATCCATATAAAAGATGTTTTAAGATAATAAATATACAGATCTCCAATTTCGATAATTTTACAACATGCGGTAACGGGCATTATTCTGAATTGTTTCCTAGACATGTTACTGGCGATCGGCCTTAATTTTCGGCATACATATTTGCAAAAAACTGTCCGTGCTACTACAGTGAATTCTGCTTACAGTTGTGCGTCTGCGATAGAGTATGTATCAGTAATGGTTTCGGGCCGCCGGCCGCTTATCTCCTCTATATAAATGAGGGTCAAGCGAGCCCGTTAAAGACCCCGTGCACATCGTGCACATGCGAGGTCGTAAGAAACGTCGGTTACAACTTCTAATTCAGTTAAAGGTTGATATCATCAATATATTGAATTTCGGTTTGAACTAGTTTTTCAAACTCGGTTGAAGCGGCCTGCTGCAACGCTTCCGTAAAATAGTAATAAATTATATTGTTGTCTGTTACCTAAACCTATAGCCATATTTGTAAAAATTAACCCAAAAGTGAACATCGCACTTTTAAGTGAGTTATAACAAACATTTCTTGCAACCTCATATGTGCACGTTGTGTATGGGTCCCTTAAACACGCCCGACCCTCGTTTATAAACAGAAGATAAGCGTTCGGCGGCCAGCGACCAATATTGATGCCTACGTTGCCATGCACAACTATGGACAGAATTCATGTGTTGATACCAAAAATTTTTTGCGAAGATGTATCTCGGAAACTAAGGTCGAACGTCACCAACATGTATAGGAAAACGTTGCTCACAATAATTCCTCTCGCTACATATTAAAGAATCATCAAAATCGGGGAGCTTGAGTTCGATCTACACATTTATTATTGTTTTTCGATCGTTAGTATCTTCGAATTGTGAAAATTCCCAAATTCCCATATTATAACTCCCATATTATTTTATGCCTGAACTTTGCTTCTATGTCTACGAGAATACATATTTCAATGTTGTATCAACTACGACTTCTTCTTACAACGAATTTTGTCATATTTTCACATTAAACAATATTTCCGCAACTCGTGAAACATTGTTCTGTTATTGAATCGATCTAATTTTTCTACGTCTCCTGTTCTTTACTTTAAATATTTCGTATATTTTATTTGAGTGGTATTATATCTTACTGGCGACAGCAAATCGCGATATCTGATTTAATTGAATCTACAGGATGGTCTAAAAATTAGTCCTCACGATTTTTCAGGCACTTCCAATAGTCGTAATAGTCCAATAGCTTCCCATCAACTACAAATGCAATATTAAGAACTTAAACAAAATTTTACTTCAATGAGAAATCAAAATCACCTCCATTTTTTAAAATGGATTAATACACTTTTATATACGGCATTCAATGAATTTATAAATTCTTTACAAAAAAGTATTGGGTCGAAAAATGATTAGTGCAATTTTGTGCAACTTATCGTATAAAAGTTTTCTGTTCTTATGTTTCCCTTGTCTTTCATGAGATAAATTTTATAACATTAAAGCTAAAATATTTGTTAAATTAATGGTTTTCGGAACAAACTACCATAGTATCTTTTAATAGAAAATTAAAAGTGCATTGAATGAAGTTAAAAAAAATGCATTGTTCCATCTATGAAAAAATATAGGTGACCTGGACATTTCATGGAAGGAAAACTTGTTTTGAAATTGATAATACTATAATTTGTAGTAGATAGAAAGCTGATAAAATTTTATTCGAAATATATCTTTGTCCGACTATCGAAAGTGCCTAAAAAATTAGTAATGATTCGTTAAAAGAATAACACACGCACACGCACACGCACGCACGGACGCACGCACGCACGCACGCACGCACGCACGCACGCACGCACGCGCGCGCGCACACACACACACACACAGAGGGAGAGAGAGAGAGAGAGAGAGAGAGAGAGAGAGAGAGAGAGAGAGAGAGAGAGAGAGAGAGAGAGAGAGAGAGAGAGATGAGGGAGGGGGGAGAGCATGTATGTATGTATGTATGCATATGTTTATGTTGTTATCCTTTTAATGAGTCATTATTAATCCATACATTTGTATATACGATCACTTAATTCGAAAACTTGAGAAGATGATACACGAATTGAAAGACGTTAGCATCAGTTTTATGAACTTATCATAAATGTGTATGATATATGTAATATATTTCTACACATAGTTTCATAACAAAATATGTGTCAAATGTTGACAAAAGTGGACCCAAATCTAATGACCTCAACCTTGGCATATGTTGTCGAAGACATTTCCCTAAGTAATCTTCGGATATGTATGGTAAAGAAACACAGCAAGTGGTGCACGCTTGCTTCACTCGCTCGTAAAAATCTAGTCCACTCCAATAACAAATCCACACATAGGCAAAACGGGCGAGCGGGGAATTATTAAGAAAGATGTTTCTTGACCGAAAGTAGAGTCACTTTTCTCGTATGTGGAATTGGTATTGGGTTGGACTAGACTTTTACGAGCAAACGGAGCTCGCGTAGCAAATGGGGCAATGCGTGCGATGTTTCTTTAAAATAACAACTGGGAGATAAATGCGACTATCGCGTCAGCTACGTCCGTGTTCACATATACATACTGGCATATGTATAGGCAGACTGCAATGTACTTAGTAGTACATATTTCTATATTTTTGTAAATAACTCTTTGAGGAATATCTAGCGATGACTAAAACCTTCTGAAAGTAGCATATATCAAGGTCAAAATCATTGGATCTGGCTCTCCTTTTGTCAATATATTTACTAACCGTTTGAATCCCAAGCAACACGATCACGCTGTTTAGATTTTGTGTCGAAATTTTTGTATTTTTGTATTTTGTATTTTAGTATTTTGTATTTTATTGTTACCTTCTCAATAATTTTTATTGAACAAAACTTAAAGTATTCATAAACTAATAATACGTATATATAATAATATAGATGTATTTTATAAAAATAACAAATATGACGAACGCTTTTGTTTTTTCAAAGACCCCTAGGACTCAAACTGTTAAATACGCTAAACATATGCAAAATATGCAACATAAAAAATACATTTCTGTAATAGTCTAGCGACAAAATAAATTTTACGTACTTATATCCTATTGAAATATGCATTTGCATAAACATCCGCATAAACGTTACAATTGCTAAACCAGTCTTTTCCAGAAATTATAAAACTCAACTTATCAACTAATCAACTATTATAATACCTGAAACAACTCTAAACAACCAATTAAAAAGAGTAACCATCTTCGCTATTACAAATTTTATATTCTACGATATTGATCTCGCACAACATGACGTTTGAATACTATGTATAAATGTATTCATAGCTCATGAATTCATTGAAAAATAAACGTCTGATCAACCATGCATCCGCTGATCGTGATACGGACACATGTTCTCCTTCACTACTTGTACATTCTTCTAATCGCTAGGTATAGACGATATCTACTTATAATGAAACCTATATGTATCAACAAGTGCAAAAATTAATCATTTTTCGGTGCATTAATCATCATAATAACGATATAAGATAGAAGAATTTTCTATTTGTTGAAAGTGATTTATTATAAATATTTATATTGTACATTATGCATAGATATATACATATATATATATTTCCCATTTCAGAAATTTTTTAACTAATTAAATATTTATTACTCAGTGATATAATATATTATAAATATTAATACATATTCTTTTATAAAAATTAAGATTCGATCTGTTTTCCATAAATAATCATTTAATAAAAATTCTCTTTTATATATAACCGATAATTAAATAATAAAAATATTATAAACATTTCAACTTTTCCTAATATAAAATTCAACAGAAGTATTCGGGGAACTAAAAACTGGGGCGTGCTTACCAATTTCAATTACCTTGAAATATGTTGTCAATACTGAACAATTTTTCCCTGTACATATAAATACCACCGCTAGGCTTTAATTTTCAGGTTATAAAGCAAGTTATATTTAATATTATATGTATTATTTAACAATTCATTTTATAAATTTTTATTCTCCAAACAATTTTTCAATGATAAGGAGTATATTTGTTACATGTACATGACCAAATGTAGATTATAATAAAGTTCAATATTCCATATATCAATCAATTCATCGAAAATTGTTTTATGTTAATGTTACCGGCCGTCTAATAGTGTTTGGGTACTATTCTAGGCCAATTTACATATATAGCATTAATTTTTATTTTCTATTTAGACAATATTAAGAAATTATCTCTCTCGTAATCTAAGTTTAGATAGAATGAAGCGTAATCCTAACCTAAATTGAATTGAAGTTTTGTACGAATATTTTGGAAAAGAAAGCCGAGTGATGCGGCGGTTATGTGGATAAGGAAAAAGTTTTTCAGAATGTTGACCTTGACAACATATGTTTAAGGTCATTGGAATAGGTGAAATCGCCCCTAATCTCAATAATTACCAATTGAATTGCCTAGAATTCCTAAATAATTAAAACATTTTACTAATTCTCCATTTTACATATATATCATCATTAAATAACAAAGATGTTAAAATGTAATATTAAGATTGCTCTGTCTAGAACTTTGGAATAATTTAATTGGTTTTCCATTTTTATCGTCAAAATGAAATTTTCGTACTTTTCTATTATCTTTTCTGTAAATATGATTCCATTTTTTAATGTACTTGTACTTATTCAAAATAAACTATTTAAAAATTACTCACACGATATAGATAATTAATCTAATTGGCTTTACAACAAATATTAATCTATATCACTAATGTTTTCACTTATTATTAGTATTTTCATTATATTTATTCTCTTTATTTCGTTAGTCTTAGTGCTTACATAAGCAACTCCAAATAAGGTGATACCACTGTACGCCTTTAAAAACAGCACAACAAATAGTCAAATACAAATAGTCAAATCCCATTTCTTGTTAAATTCGATTTGATAGACATTCTCTTTCTCTGCCTAGGAAGAATGGCATCCAATTATTATCTTAGAAAAAAATAGATAATATATTGTTCAAATATTATTTATTAATAAATCCAAATCTCTTCTTTAATGTGTTAAACTCATACAACCACACGCTACATGTTTTATGGAATAACTTGATAAGATAACTTTTATTACTAGTAAAAATAAAGGAACGTAAATCAAAAACAAAAATTACAAAAACTATCTTCCGCTACTCAAACTATTTCAAACAAACCTAAGAAACTATTTTACAAGGAAATAAGTGAAACATTTCCTCTGATACATTAGCATTAATCCATGATTCTTTCCCTAGATATAAATATTATTATCATTTTTTAACTGAAAAAGAACAAATGTTGCTTCATTTGAAGTATTTTTATATTGATATTAAGAAATTTCAAAAGCTTTTCGAAAAACGGAATAAATGCTTCCAAGAACGCTTTTTTAGTATTATCTTATTACAGAACAATATTCAACCATGTCAAACAAGTGCAAGAAATTACTTTACAAAGCAATCAACGAAAACATTCTTCTGGCATGTGAATCTATGGCTCTTTCCCTGCATAAAGTCAACAGGAGTGACTAATGTAACTAATAATAATGTGATTATTACATTTAGATGAGGTCAGTTGTCGTTCAAGAATGAGTCGTGCCAATTGTACTATCCGCTTCTCTCTACTTAGTCACAGAACATTCCAAGCTTCGTTTAATACTGCAACAGTAGGTTGCAGATATAAACATCATACGTACGCACTTGACATTGCCAGCAGCGACAACCGTGACACGTTAATGCGACTAGCTGTCAGGACAGGCCGCGCTCACCTTTTGCGTTGTTGCGTAACCGTACACGATAGACGGAGCTAATTGCACAAGGACCTCGAGGCGCTCTTACACCGCGCGTGTCTGCGCACCGCATTACGTCGTAAAGTGCACACGGTTATTTCACAACGTCCTTGTAACCTTGAAACGCGATGCCAATGCCGACTGTTTGCCGTTAACAGCGTATTCCGGAGCAAGAGTTGCGTAACAGGTATTAACAACGATTAGCATGAATAATAGTCGAAGCTGTTCTCCGATATTTACAAAATTTCTTTAAGCTATTACATTTAGATCACGTAACATAATCAAATGGCTAGTAATTTGTAAAATAATTTTAATAATTATTTACAAAATGCTTAAAATATGTTATGAACATCGTCATTCTGAACAATTTTACTCAATACATGTTACAATTACTCGGCTCAAATTTCCAAACTATATGCAAAAATATCTTTATCTCTATGTACTTTTAATACTAGGTATTTTTTTTTAATTTTCACTTAAATTATCAGTAAGTAATCAGTATAAGTAAGAAATCAGTATATTAGAATTTATAATTGCTAAATTTATTGATCCATATTATAATTAATATTATGTAACTAGAAATATTTCTACCAGTATACCGAAAAATCCAATTATTTGATTATAAGAACTATATTACCGTCGAAATAAAACTTCTGCAATATAACAAACATAATGTAGTTTACGAGTACCGTACATCTTGTCTGTCTGTTCGTCACGTACATATGTATTAATAATTGGAATCGACAGATATTTATACATGTATACATATACGCATATATATTTACCACGCGCAACCTATTGATAGTCTTAATTTTGAGCTATACACAAAAGTATTTACGATACATTTACAAAATGGAATGATAAAAATTAAGCCACGCCAGCTTTACTGGCCAGCGTGGGCCGAGTATTACTCTACCATTTAACTACATCTATAACCCATTGATTTTTCTATTTTTATTTATATTAAAGGTGATTACACCAATGAGTTAAGTTTAGGGTGAGCTATATAAAGATGTGGTCGTTGCGAAGCGATCGCCAGAGTGAAATGTAATAGAAAGTAAATTTAATTGTGGCTTTTGTGAATATCTTGGAACGTAAGAGCAACCGATGGTAATATGTATAGAGAAAAATTATCCAAAATGGTGACCTGAATCACATATTCCAAGGTTATCGAAATCAAGGAGGAGCACTTCTCAACAATTTCTGTTTTATATAATTTTATCGATTTAGGTATGATCCATTTAGTTCTATTTCTATCATTATATTCGTGCATAATTCAATAAACTAATATAAAACAAAAAAAAATTATGCGTCTATTATTTCTTTATAAAACGAAAGAAACATTTCGGACAACCTAATAATTCACATAATTTTGATTGATGCAGAAACAAGCGATAAGCATCGAAGGATGTAAGAATCTTTAGGTTTATTACAATCACAAGTCAAAAGTCGTGAAAAATTGCGATTCTCATCATAGCAACGTTAACCGATTATGATGAAATTTTCAGCATGTATATAACTGACATAAATCTGCAAAACATATTATTTAAATTTTTATAAAAGACTGATGGTAACGTATGTAGGAAAAAGTTGTTCAGAGTGTTGACCCTGATGACATATTTCAAGGTCATTGAAATCAGCGACGTCGTCCGCTTTGTAAATAATTACTAAAGTAGCCTTTCCTATTCTCTTCGTGATTCCGACCAATTGCAATTTCTTCAAAATTTTTTTATACGTCATCTAATAACTAATTCTTCTATCACTTGAAAAATCTCACGTCGTTTGATCCTATATTTTAATAGTTATTCTGTTTTAAAGGATATTCGAATGCGTCTGTGCGCCAATATATAATTTGGGCAAACGTTTGTCATACAATTTATTTTGCGAAACTGCGATTATTGATTTGAAAAAGAAATAAAAAGATATCGCGTGGACTATTAGGTGATTTGATCGCGATGTGCAAAGTGCCATCAATTTGGTGACAGAAGATTAAATGGACGATTCGACCACTGCTAGAGGTCTATTTATGGATATTCTCTGTTCGCCTTCTTCATACGAATTGATAACTGCACTTAGGGTGATAGGATAATTGCCCAGAATAATTGGCACTTATTATAGGTAACTGTTCGAGATACCTTGGCAGGTAGAGAACGATTGTTGATAATTGGATTAGTGGTTATGATAGAACGAGGAAAGACATATAGAGAAATAAATACGACAATGAATGCGATTAGGGTCTAATACCAGAATCCCGAACAGGTATTGTATTCTTCCTCGTTTCCTGCCATCCCTCCCCATTTAAAAACTAACTTTTCTGGCTGTATCTTACAAAATGTCTGTCATTTGGAATTTGAACAAAATTTTTTGATGAAGATTTTCTTTTTAAAACTTGAGAAACGGAGCTTCCGAATAAACTAAACTAATATTTTTAGTTGTCACTATTGCTTTAACTTTTTTACGAGATAATGTAGCATACAATGTAGAAAAATATTCTTAGTTTAGGCTTCCAATTGTTATTTCTTACTGCTTTTAAAATTCTGTTAATCTTCTTGAAATTAACTTCCTTCTGCTTTTAGTTCTTAAATACAAATTAAAAAAATAGATATTTAAAAACAATTTGAGTTTCACAGATAGAAAACCATATTTGAAAGTCGATAATGAATAATGAATAAGTTCATGACAAAACTTATAAAACGACTTAATAGTTCAATCCTTCATGATTTAAAAATTTGATGATAGAAATTAACCAGCAATTCCAATATACTTGTATATCGAAAATTTTTGAAAACAAAAAGTTTATAAATATTGCAAACTTTAATTATACATTAATCATCTTTTCTTTTTCAGATTTTATCAATAATAATAAATGCAAGAAACAATTTTTATATTATCCTTGTCGCTATAGTGGTGGCAGTAAAGTATAAAAGATCAAAATACTTAGGAAATTTCTGATATTCGAGAATTAATTGAACGCAATTGAGAATGACTAAAACGGATTTAATTAAGACAATCATATTACTTATTGAAAAATCATATTTGCGATATATTGTGAAAAGATAAATAAGTTGATGTATAGAAAGAAACAAAATTTTATTAAAAGAAAAAGAACTTGGCCGACGAAATCGCACGAAGTTTAATCCTTAAATAACTTTTTCAATTTATGGATTGAATCTCTTTTCCTTCTAATTATCTTTTACGTTTTTAACTCGAATATTAACTATTATTTTAGAAAATATTTACTCTTAATTTCCATTTTATAAAATATCATTATAACAATAATTAATAACAGAATAGAATTTGAACATATTTAGTTGAGAATCAGCCTAGTACCTACACGCGTATGATAAATCAAATTTATATTATATTATATATTACTTTATAATATTAATGTTATTAATATCATTACATATTATTATATAATTATTGTAAATATTATTTTGTATTATATATAATATTATTTATAATTATTATTTTTATTGTGTTTAAAAAAGTGACTTTTTACATGTTTCCTATATCAAAGTTTTCGTGAAAAAGATTTTTCGTTCTATGCCGTTTACTTTTTAGTATAATAGTGTAAAAGTAATATTAAGTCCATATCTTGTCTGGAGACTTTTACAACTTTGATTTACTTTCCTGTAAAAATTGAAAAGTATGGCTTAATACATTCTGGCTTCGAGGTCCAGGTATATGGGGTGCAATTCTGATTAACAATAAAGTGTCAACACATCATCGATGATCTGAATTAAATTAAATTAGAATATAAGAGGATGAAAGCTCAACGAATTTAATATTTTTCTGTAATCGAATATTTTAACTCAACTTTTCAGGACAGGTTTTAACATACTATGAAAAACAATAGGGGAATCTTCAAATCACTAGTAATATTACTATTTCCTAGTATAATATTAACCTTCGTTACATTTACTTTCAGAATTTCCTAAGCTATATATTTCCATACATTTCTAAATTAATAGCCAATGATCAGAATAATTATACAATTAATAAACACGGTATTGCAATTTGAAATATAAGAAACAGATAGAAATTCTCGCATTACGAGGTTTAAATTATCTTATATATATAGTATAAGTTCGCATATTAGCTACACCACATGCTCTATGTAATCTCCTACAACTTTGCTCTTCGGATACATGGTAATCTCTATTTAACAGACACGCCTCGACATCGTATGTCCTCATGCAAGATAGCGCGGCTACACAAAGCCAGTGCAAAATATTTAAATGTTCTTCGCCCTTTTGAAAAGCACAATAGAAATGTACATAAAGGATGTTATACAGATGACAAGTGCAAACGGTCTAAACGATAAAAAATTTAAGGGAAAAAAAATTATTAATTAATAAAAATTGTATTAATGAGAAAAACGTATATCTTAAATTTTATGATTATGATTGTGGCGGCACTCGACCACGGAACTTTCCAACGGCTTCGCGACACAAAGCGCTATAAAAGCGTAAGGCCAACATGCCTACTGTACTATCGATATCCCTATGGTTCTTTCGCCGAATATTCGGAAGAATGCATACGCGGCAACCGTCGCAGCATCTAATAAACGCGTGTGTAGTAGGGATATGGAGGGGCAACAAAGAAAAGAATCCGTTTGGCTTCGAACAAAAGATTCATTCTGCCCCGAACTGCGAACTGCGAAAGGTTCAGCGTCATAGCGAAGCAAACACAATTCGAGATACGGGATTATTAACTCTTGATTGTTAATCGTTGATCGTTGATAGTTAATCGTTAATAAATTTTCCTTTTTTATATATATCTTTTATATTTTATATCTCCGTTACTTTTAATGATATGCAAAAATACCAAAGGAATAAACCGTTCAATTCGAAAAATGTTATAATAAATAAACAATATTCTCAAGGTCATATCCTTCGAGATTACAATCCCATCAATGTTCTCTTTTAACGGCACTGCACATTTCCATCATCGTGAAATAATAGCTGAAACCGAAACCAATCCAATGATCTGTAACACTATGGCCCTAATGTGGCCCTGAATACGAAAAATTAAAAAATGTTTCCTAATAGATGCGAATAATAAAACAACTACAATACAGAGATTACCGACGGAAAGTTTATCGTAACAAGTGTTCAAAATTATTTCCGTTAAGTTCTAATCACTTGCTAATTTGATTGCGAAATAAGCATCGTCCATTTGCGAGAATTTTTTCTGTTACAGAAGCACAAGCTCATATCTTCACGTGTTTTGAACTTTCTCGAAAAAGTCTTCTCTCTAATAAACCTCACAAAAGGGATTCAGGCATTGCAATACGAGAGTTAAATTAATTTCCATTTTGTTAAACTGGCTTGTGTAAATACGAATTCTGTAAAGTGTCTCATCGTATCTCAATTGCTTTCCTTGTTCTTTGTTCTTACATTCGACATATTCACAGCAGAGCGATCCAAAGTCAAGTAATAGTAATATTAATTTGTAGAAAATGATCGTTAATAAATTTTGAAGTGCGATATAGAAAAAGATATTTAATGCATTAAAAATGAAAATTACCGAACGAAATAGAGAAAATATTTCGATATTTGTAAGAATATGAACAATTTCATTGTAATTCCTCAATAACTCCTCGCGAAAAAAAAGTCGAATGCAATCTTAAATTAAAAAAAAATTACATGGTAATTACATTTCAGGTAAGCATAATCCAAGATAAGGTTATTTAAAAACTTCTGCTACGAAGCTTCAGGAGTTCGTAAGAACATGAAATCGTCGGGTGAAAGCGCGATGTTCGCTTTCTCAATAATCGTCTTTCTTTTATTGTGACATCAAATTTGAAGTCCTTCGACGGCAACCAAACCGCTCTGTCTTCTCGCCTAAAATTATACTTCTAGCTCATCGATGGCGAGTGACATTTCATTGTAGCAGTAAGCGTACATGTTACACTGTTGCCATTCTCATATATTTTCGCGAGCGTGGGTTTCGAGTTAAGTGCATAATTCTGTATTGTGACGATTCGTTCGCCTGAGAAGAATATTCTTGACAAGAATGTACTATCCCGAGCTAATTTCTCTATCATTCAACTGCAACAATTTATCTCTGGATAAAATCACTTTTTGTTATTTCTTGCTGTAAAGGAATGTGATATGGACGTATCCTATTACTAAGTAAAATAAAAACCTTGAAACTGAAGATTTTCTGACACCATTATCTCTATTTATTTTTCTAGTAGATAAGTGTAGATTTACAGTAATTACTGTCAAACCTTAATAGCATTATTAATCACCGAACGTGTTCTTTTTTATTTTGATAATTTGCAAGAGTCTCTCTAAGTATGTCTAGGTAATTTTTTTAGGTATAGTTGGAATTCACCTAGTACTAACGTTACATACATCCAACTGTACTCGAAACTCGCTCAAATGAATCTGCACAATACCGAAAATTGACTAACCTCTGATCATTATCCTGAGGTTGCCATAATTTAGCATCAATAACGTTCATTTATACCGAATGTAAACGTGGTTATGTTATGTTCCTTTCGCTAATAACCGCTTTGATACGACGCTTAATAGCAATACTGGATTAATACATTTGGAATTACATATGGGATGGATTAATACATTTCTGAATTTTGTATATTCACCGTTACGTGAAGGTCATATTATAAGGTCAAATATAAGGTTTCAATTTCAGCTATTACGAGATGATGATAGAAATATGTAATCCCATTAAGAGAAACATTTATGAGATTGCAGTTTCAAAAAATATAACCTCGAGAAAATTTTTTGTTTACCATAACATTCTTCGAACTAAACAGTTATTTGGCACTTTTCATTCCTTTGGCACTTTTGCATATCATTAAAAGTAACGAAGATGTTGTTTTGTAACAGAGTTAACTACATATCCATATCATAACATAATAACTGTAATTACCAATTAACACTGAATTTTTTTATTAAAAAAAATAAAAGCGAAAAATGAAAAGCTGTATTATAAAGATTCGTAATTGAAACATTTAGCAAATCTTTTATTAAACAACTGATGAATAAATTGCTTTTAACTGATGAACATCACTGTTCCACAACAAAATAATGAACAGCAATAGAATAACGTATTAATCTTGCAAATCGTTTGATAAGAAGATTATGATTTATTGAAGCGTATTAAAATCTCCAGAGGCAGCATCAGTAATCTACCAATGAATAAGCATTGGTGGATAGCTCCATACTCATGACAAGCTCCATATACATTAAACAATCACATATGTATTTTGAATACATATTCACAGACTACAAAAATATAGAATATTTGAAAAATCTAGATAAAGAGAATGCTTTCAATTTTAAATTTAAGTAGAATAATATGTATCAACTTTTTAAAAATAGTTAAAATGATATTTTTGATCATGTGGATGTTTTTACATATTTCTGTTCATAAAGACAAAATTTGTTGGAATTTATATAAGATAAATATAATTGCAAAAGTATGTCTTAAGACATTAGCAAGAAGATTAGTAATTCTTTTTTTTTTTTTTTTTTTTTTTTTTTAAGAAGATTGTATGTATTGCTTTAACGTACGGATGTATATTGTTGAGGTTGACTGACAGAGGAACGAGTGGATGAATTTGTAATAGAAAAATATATTGAAACAAGTATAAGTACAGGTGTAGTGTATGAGGTCAAGATCAAATAAATTGTTATCATTATTTATTAATTTAATATATGATATTGTTAAGACTGACAGATAGAGGAACGAGTGGATGAATTTGTAATAGAAAAATATATTGAAATAAGCACAGATATAAGTATAAATATAGATACAGGTATAATAATATACGCTGATCCAGATCCTCACTCTTACAGTGTTACAATACAATAGGAAGAAGAGCGATAGGAAGCACGTTCATATATTTATAGCAAAAGACATTACCAAAAAGTTAACTTTGTAGCTTTAGCTGAAGGCTATAAGAAACAGCAATAGAAATCTACTTGTAGCTCTTTTGTTTCTAGATCTTATGATCCAAAACAAAATTTATATTCAAGGGCACAATAATATGGACTTCCCCTTATTTAGAATTTTTTGTCTCACTAAATTCTATTCTCTTCGTAACAGCGGTCTACAGGTCATGAATATACAAAAAAAAAGGTGCAGAATTTTTCTTAAGGTAATTACTTCAACATTTATAATAATCGAATATTTGTAATAATGTGTATACGGTTTAGAGTATTTAGACGAAATAAATATTTATTTTTTGTGTATCAGATATGCAACGTAATGTCTGCATTTCTTCCAAGCTGATAAGCACAATAGGTACTTTCTACACTTCTATATAAAAGTGTATATAAATGTTAGAAATATATATCTGTTATGCTCGGACATATTGTGAATACGGGCATCGATTAAACTCCTATCTTTCTTCCTTTTAGTATGAATCACAAAAGATGGGGGAAGAGTATTATTCCGTACCAAGTACCAACGATATTCAACTTTGTGATAAATCGCGTGAATGAAAGGCATTCACTATGTCCTTTGCCATTCATCATTCTGATGTGAGCGGTTTCAGAACAAAGAACCAACAAGCTGGAAGAAGACAGAATTTAGATGGTCAAAGAGAACTGTAAGTAATTTTCATAATAATCAGAGACTTTCATCAGGAAAAGATAAAGTTCGTTTACCAACAGAGTTCATTTGTAACAAGCTATTAAAAATTGCTATATCTACACCGATTCTACACCGATCAATTCTTCATCTGACCGATCTGTTTAAAAAAGGTGCTGTTAAAATATTGACCTCGAATTTGAATTTCAAGATCAATATTTTTTTTTTTTTATTTATTTATTTATTTATTTATTGCACTCTCAGTATTTTCGTCCAGTCGCGGGGAGACGCGATCGCTTGATGTAGCGCGTCAACGGGAGTCGTAAATTCCCGTTACGATTGCACGAATCGACACCACGAGCAGAGCGATCCCCTTATTTCTTTTGGGATAATAGGGGTGATTGGTTTTTAATATAACTGGAATCCATAGTTATATAATATATATATATATTTATTTATTTATTTACACTAGCCTACAATAATTATTGCGTCGACGGAAATTGTTTGACTTCGTCGTGTCGGAAAGCACAGTAATTGATTAATCCGAAGATTGATCGATTTGATGGATAGAACGCCGAGAACTTGACCTTTGGTATGTATCGATGTTCGTTGTATTCGTGATTTTATCCGTTAGGGTTTAAGATGTATGCGATAGGATTTCTGAAGAAAGACTAACTGCCCTGGGATAAATTTCTTGTCCTCTCGAGCAGACGACCCCCTCCGCACTCGGATCACGCCGCAGCTCGCGCCGATCATCACGTAGCCGACTTCTTTGTGAAATTAAAGAACGGATCGAATCGACGTTTCTGGAACTCGCGGCCGGGTGGCAACCATGCGCTCGTCGATACATTGTATGCCCCGCCGGGAAGATGAGACGATTCGTGTATGACGCTAGAGGACCGCGAGAGACGGTTAGAAACACGATCCATATCAAGCTTCGCGACGTAACACTCTCTCTTATACTCGTTTCGAGGAATACAAATCTCAAATGAGCCGTTATCTTGGAAAAATATCTTAAAATTCCATTGGCTGTTACATTGACGTTATTTACAATATGTTTACATTCCGCAATGATATAGGAAATAAATAGTGTAATATTGATGAGGAAACAAGAAATTGTATTCCTTACCACGATAACCTACTCTAAATAGAATGATGCACCTATTTCATAATTTGCAACTTGCAAAATTACTTATTGCATGGAAGAACTTCTTAAAAAATTGTTGAATGTTGTCGAAAAGGACACGATTTGACGTTATTAGCATTATCGCATCTGGATACGTAGAGAATACATAAACGTCAATTACATTCTTTTTAAATATAATACAATCACATTTCTGTGTTGGTTAATGCATTTCATAATTTCATCTGAGCGTTTAATAGCAGTTTACGTCAAAAACCATTAGTTCATATATCAGGAAATATTTTAATATATGATAAACATAGGGTGGAGCATTTAAATGGACACAATAATTATATTAATAACAAAGTTATCTGAAGGGCACATGCAATGGTAGATAACATTTTTTTTTTAAAGTCATGTCCTTATGAGATTTCAAGCTCATTAACATTTTTTAAATGGAACTGCATATTTTTTAATACATTAATCGATCCAATTTGGCATTCTCTATTAAAAGGTATTAAACTATTTACGTCGAAATGCTATGTATTAGTTTAATAGATATTTTAGCTTTAATTTTATCAAATTTAAATGTATGAAAGAAACATAATGAAAAAACGGAATACCACTTTGCGCCTTTCCCTCATATATTACATTTGACAAAATTAAATTTAATATGTCCGCTAACCTAATGATTTTTCTACATAAATAGGTTAATACTTTCTATAAAAAATATCGTGATGGATCGATTGATGTGTTAAAAAATATATGGTTTCATTAAAAGAAAGATGATCTTGAAATCTTTTTAAAGAGTAACTTTCAGAAGAAATATCACTTACCATTATGTGTCTTTCTAAAAAGTATAACTTTTATCTCTAAAGATTTTCCATACGGAAAATTAATAACGGAGATATATATTTAGGTGTTCCTATTTAAATGCTTCAGAGGAAAGTATTAAATTTAGGAGATATTTTAACATATTATCACAATATTATACAAATGAAGTACAATATTATTGTGCTTTTGAAACGAAAATAATGAATATCTCCTGATTTGGTTTTTTGCCATGATCAACTTAATACTTCCCTATATGGAATAACGAGATATATCAATCGTGACGTAAATAAATGTGATTTTATTCTTAAAAACTGTAGTTGATCTACATATTTCTCCTACGTGCCCACCTGCAAGGAAACTAATAACAAATTGTGCCCCCTACAACGCCATTTAACTCCTGCTTGGAAAGTTTTTTCGTATAGTAACTAATTTTGTAATAGTTGAATTTGTTTTAGATGATCTATTTCATGTACTAAGAAATAATTTTCTGTTTCTTCATTTACTCTTCGTTTACTCTATCTTCGTTCTTTCTCTCTGACTGCAGAATATAAACATATTGTAAATAATGTCAGTGCAAACGCAAATGGAATATTAAGGTCATTTTTTAACGGAACGGTTCATTTCGAGCAAATGAGCCAATATACGATATATGACATATGATACCAATATTTTTCTAATTTATTTATAATTTCATATAAATATCTCAGGAGCACATAAAAAATTAAACAAACTCTAGATTTTAATAATTGTTGATGCTATATTGTAGATCTATGATTCTTTTCTCCTACAGAAACTTACATCGAGTAACTTACAATACTTGAAAGACTATCAGATGATGATTTTCCGGCGGGACAGCCAGCTACGCTCGTTAAAGTCTCGAACTAAAACGATGCATCGCGAGTTCGAATCCTCTTGCCCGGGATATATTTTCATCAAAGGATGGAAAACCCAAAATCTCTCTTAAAAGTAATATACAACAGGCAAGCAGGGCGGGCCCAGTCCTTCTTGACTGTTGTGTGATATCTTTAATATCTTTACTACGAAATGGTGTTAGCTCAGGGCCCGACGACGGATCAATCAACTCGCACTGGTCTCTACCGTCCCCGCCCGTGGAGGTTTTAGCCGGTAAGAATCCGGCACTACCTTCACCGCACTGTGTCCCCGGCCCACAGGGCGGTAAGTAATAAGGTGTCTATGAAGATTTCCTCCACGTAAAAAAAAAAAAAAAAAAAAAAAAAATTTAATTTTTTTTATAGTATAAAAGGAGAGACGTTTAGCACTCCCCTAAACAAAGATAGAACACATATATAAATGGTAAGACACTGACGCCTTTCGGCGGCAATTACCAGATTCAAGGAGCGGGCAAAGAGGGAGGGAGAGAAAAAAACTCTTACCATTGTAAAATAACGCGGCGGAGGGCGATGGCGGCCCAGGGGCGCTGCACTGTTGCCCCCTCGGCCGCGACTAGCAGGGAGGGTGGCACTAGGAGCAATGGCCTCCCCCCTAGCATCAGATTAATCAGTTAGGAAACTTATAGGATCGGCTCATTATCAAGAGAACGCGGAGAGTACACCGGCAGTCATTCGCAAGACGTCCCGAGGCATTCCTGTCACACGCGTAGGCAGACCATCGTGGAGTTTTAGTCGGTAAGAGTCCGACACTGCTCTGCTGCTGCCGCAGCGGCGGAGTATCCATGAGGATTTCTCCACGTACAAAAAAAAAAATAAAGGAGATTATCATTTTCTATTTACGATGTTGCAAAACTATTGTAGCCCTCAATTAATTTATAATTTTATATCTTTGATTTATAAATCTTATAAATTTATATGCAATATATTTAAGATACTTGAATATATGTCTCTCATATAAATATCACAATATTTTAGTGTATAAAACAATATAAAATGGATATTGAAATAAATGAAAAATAATAAAATAAAATTGCGGGACTCCTCAGATTACGGATGTTTTTCGAGGTATGTATACCTGTTTTCTGCTTATCGCATTTCTATAATCTACATACATATACAAATATCTGTACATTTACATATATACTATATATGCCACTAAATTACCTATGATAATTGTACTACAATAGCTCACTTAGATACAAAAAAGTTAAACAGAAAAATGGTATATCTCGAGAAACGTTCTTTTCCCATTTGATATATTGCAAGTTACAAAAAAATAAATTTTTAAAGAAATTTTAACTTTCAAGAAAAGTGAACACAGAATTTTTATTATTTTTCATCTGATTACTTTTAGATAAATTTGTATTTTTTGAAGGATTTTGTACTTTGAATAAATGCAAGGACTTCAATGAATACTTTTCGTGCAAAATAAAAATAGGTGAAATTTTGCCTGCAAAAAAACTAGTTATCGTTTTTGGATAAAAGCAATGCTGCTAAAATAACATTGAAAATTAAATTTTGATATACAAATATAAGTTTGTAAATATTGTTTCCATTATTGATATAATTTAGCATTGAATTAAGCTACAAACATAATCTTTTCCTCATATTTGTTTTTGTTCCATAAATATTTTAAGAAACTCTTATATTTATTTTTATCGCTGTATATCTATTTAAATATGCGTTTAATGAGATATTGGTTAAATGTAGTTACTTTCAATATTGTAATGTAATGAAGAAACCCGCCATTCGGAAGGAGGGCGTTCAAAACCATTTCTTTAAACTTTATCATTTTTTATTATAAATAAAAAATCGCTGTTTTCGATATTATTTTATTCTATGTGAAAAATGTAATTTGTTTAGTATTTTAGTAGCTTTTCATAAATATGACAATTGTATAAACGAAAACGAGATACGCCAGTATTTCAAATAAGTCCTCAATTAAAAGATTGCAAAATATCTACATATTTATTTATGCACAGGAGAATGTTGCTGAAGAGAGAACAGGAATCACTAAACGAAACAAGTTGTACAAGGTCAAAAGAAATCGATAGTCATTCTTTGGAAGATATGCTTACAGAATTCCTAAAACTCAAGGAAAGCTGCTTTTAACGATTCTTAGAATAATCTACCATAAGGAAAGAAATACAAGAAACCGTTCACAGTACGATTCTCAAATATATGCGAATTTATCGCGTTTTGTTGCGTCATTTTTTAAAACTTTCATTCTATTCGGTTTTTCCATACATTTATTAATTTATGTATAACTACTTATACATAATTTGTGTAAAACTAATTAAAACTATTAATTTATGTAAAACTAATATTGATTATATCCAACAATCGAGTGTGAACTATGATGTATGTATAAATTATACACAAATATAATGTTTATATTATATAAATACCTAATTCTTATGAAATGTTTATAAAAAGTTTAAAAAATGTATTTAATATCATATGTTAATTAGATATAACTTTTTAAAATAAGAATTTAAATTAAATATATATTTTAGATTGAATATAACAAATGAAATGAACTAACTGATGATACCTAGCAGAATAAAAATATGATATGTCTTCTAACTGGTCCATCTACCATTCAGGCACATTTGTTCATTTTAATCTTAATACACAATATGTATATGCATTACCGGAAAATATTAGGTTGCCTATTTGTTACATTTATTGCGAAAACTCTAAAAAATATCTCTTTATATAGTATTTTATATTGAATGTATAATACGAATAAAATAACAGATTCATAGTATTGGCTTGGCAACTAGGTGATTAGATGGTAATGACAAAATCCGCAATCACTTAGTTGACAACTCAATAAAATAACTAGAAAATAAGGACAGTAAAAAACATTCAAGTTCTACTAAAACATGTGTGTTAACACTATTTATAACCGATAAAGTAGTATATATTCTTTAACAATATTTTACTCACCATTTCACCAAATTAACCACAATTCATCTGAATACTCGGTGGAAGTACTAAGATCAAATTACAATAATCTACAATACATACTTATCGACCTAAACTATAAAGTTATTCGTATTAACAATAAAAAAGTATTTGTATTAAATATTAGCAACTATCTTAATAGTTATGTTTGGCAGAGTATGTGCTATTATTGAAAGCGTTCAGAAATTTTTCACATGAAATTTGTTTGACTTGATAGAAGAAATTTAATGAAATATATAATAAATATTATGAATCTACATATTCTACTAAATTCGTTTATAAAATCAAATAATTTTCCTGTGAAAAATTTGTGTCCGTAGATTTAGTGAGAGAAGTAATGAAGTATACATTTAAATCGAACATATATATTTGTATATATTCAACAAGCTAATACGTCTAATGTATTTGAACCGCAAATTATAGACGTAATATATTACAAATTACGAAGACGTGCCTTAATGCGAAACAAAAATGTTAAGCAGCAGTTTAGTCACGACTTGATAGTTTAATAGTTAACATTCAGATAACTACCTGAAACTAGTATTCATTATACCTCTATTGTACCTTAATAGTAGTTCAACATCGTACAAAGCAACGTTATTTAGAACATTCATTTCCTTGTAGACCTACTCACTTTCCTTTCCTCTTTGCTGCATTACCTACCCTACCAGTATTTATGACTTATCTTCTTTTATTTCGTTGTTATTCTTCTCCTATCTATAGTCTCCTTCACTGATGTTTTTAGATTTTCCACTTCTTGTACTAAATACTTCTCCCTCCTCTTTCAATATTTTGAAGTTTGTTGCAATTTTATACCTGTTTATGGTTTCTAAGTTCCATTATACTTTCTCTTCTTCTATCTTTTTACCTTCTAATCTTATCACTATGATTAATGGTTAGTAATCGAATTCTACTCTATTTCCTAAATAAAACTCTAATTCTGTCAGTTGTGACCTGCTGTGACTGTCATCACTTCATTGATCACTGATGTTCCCCTCTTCTCCACTTTATAAGTTTCCTTCTTCTCCTATTTCTACTTTCCAACTATTCCAACTTCTGCTTTACCTTTTTGTTATCCTTCCCATCTCTCTATTGCTATACATTGTCCAGATAATCCATATTTCTTCCTCTATGTTTATTTTTCTTCCTGCTAGTCTATTTCATTATTCTAACCTAACCCCACTCTCCTTTAACTCCTGTCGTAGCCCCACTGCTTGTAGTTCCCTTCCTTTTCTCTCCTTTTATATAATAAACCGGATAAGTTAGCGTCCGATATGAGGTGTATGTTAAACGTGTTGGTTTGTTTCATAAAGAGACGAGTGATGAATTCGTAATTGTCTGTTATATTAAAATTAATACATGTACAAGTACAGAGATAGTGTATGCCGGTCGTAATCGTCGCTCGCTCGAAATTTGTGTATCGATGACTCACTCAACGGTATATAATACCTTAATGGTTGTCCCAAAGAGCAATCTAAAAAAAATTCGTCTACTTGTATCGACTGGTGTTATTATAAAAAGTTCAAATGTAACTCCGGTTGTCAATTACAAATAACGACGATAATATTTTGTCCGGAGTTCGTTTACCTTTGAACCTAGCAAACCAAAACAACGTTGGTATTCCAAGGCACAATAATATGAGTTTCTGCCGATTCAAATCTTTCGTTCATTCACGTGCCGCTACAGATATAAATAGCAAATATATTATAAACGGCTTTTCATAATTGGGAAAAGATGAAGGGACAGAATCTTCAGTTTCACTTGGGAACGCGACTAAACTTTTAGCAAAAAGAATCACGGTTGTTAGAACAATTCGCGTAAATAGATAGAAGCTACCAAAATTGGCAAAACAGACAAAGAACGATATAACACGCTTCTCAACAAAATTATACCGTTCAAATAATTGTACTTTAACAATTTACAAAACTAAACCACATAAAAAAGTACTGATATTTAGTTCAATGCATAGATACGTATAAATGGGAAAAAATGATGCCCGTATACCAAAGACAATTACATTATACAATAGCATTATAAAAATACATAAATTATACAAATTGTATAATAACAGGAAATTCGGTGTAGATGTGACCGACCAAATGACCAGAAAATACATTGTAAAATATACTACACTTAGCCAGGATAAATGCATGGATTTTACATAAAGAAACCACGGCAGAAGGAATTTCGAGGCAAGAACTTTTCTTTCAATTGAGAGAAAAACTTGCCACCGAATATCAAAAAGAGCAACAGCTGGGCAAAGAAGATGCAGCGGAACCAGTACAAATGTAAGTACAAGTTCACGTGAACGGAAAACATACAAGATATTTCAAAAATAATAAGACTAACAAAATCTACCTAAAATATAAAGAATAAAATATAAAATATAAAGAAATATAAAGAATGTGGAAAATGTGCTATCCAGAAGCCTATAACTTGTAAAAAAAGGGGGTGAAAAAGAATAAAATGTACGTTATTTATTTCTAAATAGAAGAAACTACATTCTTTCATTATCAAATTCGTTATTATCTTCGTTCTATATTAAGAAATATAAGTTGTTTCAAAGAACGATCATTTGACCGGTCACGGTTAAATATCAATTAATTTTTATTTTTAAACAAAAAGATCTAACAGATGTATCAATCGTCGATTTTACATCTTCGAAATTTTTATTCACCTTCTCCAAGACTTCTATTATTAACAGTAGAACTACCGATAGTTAACACGAAGCTATTTCTACCAAAACCAGTGAAAATGACTGATCTTTAAAAAATACGTAACAATAGAATATTTTTATATTTATTGATTTATTACTTTCTTACAGAAGGAATTCCATGTTATGTAGTACATTTTTGGTATTATTAACCCATCTGGGACTATGATCCATAAACGAGGACCGACACATTTATAAAATTGTAGAACCAGTCGTTTTGACTGGTGTGGTATTTCTAGCGTTGTCATCTAGCGATCTAGCGATCGATCCAGAATTTTCCTGATAACTTATATCATCATATCGAATGATACGCAGTAAAAATTTAAAAAACGCGTGGCAAGTTGTACGAAACGAAGAAACTGATTAATTGGGGTTCGATAAACAAGATTGCAGGACTCTTTTACACTTTAACAAGTGCCAGTCATTTTGACTGGTGTTGGTATAAGTAGCCTTGATACATAATTATTTTTAGTTTGAATACATTAAAAACAAAATAAAATTCATTATATTATTCTTTTCGTTATCGTTGCGAAATTCGTTTGCGGAAAAAGATATAACACGAAGTAGGAATTTGAAAATAAATTTGTAAAACCAGTCAATTCGATTGATGTGGTAGAGTTCTAGTGTTAATTGTTTTCTCCACTCCTGTACTTGCTCCCTCCCTCTCTTTTCTCTCACTTCCTTCCAGTTTTTTGCACAACTCTTCTCCTTCTTTTCCCATTTATTCTATATGGATTTTATCCTCCGGGTAAAATTACTTATTGCATTCTTTATCTCCTTTGTAACCTTTCTCCTCCTTGGATGATCTCTGTCCTAAAACTTCCCATTCTGTTTATTATTATCTACACTGTTCCCCCCCTTCTTCCTCACTAATCTGTCTCCTTGAAGTCTTCCTCTACGTCTCCTTCAGTTACGGCTTTCCATATTTCAGGCAGTTCTCTATCGTTAGAACTCTTTTTATCTTTGATCGCCTCTAACGAGGGTCCGTCCCTTTCCTTCTTTTCAAATTTTGGTCTATCTCCGATTTTGTCTCCTGTTATTCATTCATTATTTTACTGATTTTACACCTCATATTGTTAACGTCTGTTCCTATATTTCTTTACCTTTAACTCGTCTTCTTTTTACATTTAACCTTAACTCTTTATGTAAATGTAATCTTACTTTCCTGTTTTACCTCATCTTATCTATTATTTGATTATCAATCGACTTAAGGTCTCAATACTTTTAAATATTATGTATTAGAATTTACTGCAATTCTTTAATTTTTAATATACGATAATAGTGTTATTACTATAACAAACACTTACACTCAGATATAAAATACGATATGATACAGTGCTAAAAAAATAATTCAAAATAAATAATTTTCTACAAAAAAATAATTTAGATCTTTTATTTAAAAATATTGCACTAATATCGAATGTGAAATCAACTTTTGAAAAGAATCTCATAATCAGAATTTCACCCTAAATATCCTTAGTAATAAGATAATTTACAATTATAATTCTGCTCGTGTATCTATCTATTGTTAGACAATCTCTAATCTCATGACCTAAATCTCAAAATTTAATATCATGTAAAGATATTTAAATAGACTGAATAAATCATAATACAGTAGAACCTCGTTTACCCAATAGGTCATTTCGATAATAAGTTAAATAACAAGTTCGTTGTAGGAAAATAAAATTATTTGCTAGGTTATAGATTACTCGTTTTAATTTTCATTTTTAATATTGTAATTGTATAAGCTTATTTTCTAATAATTATTGTTTGTGTAAATTATAATACTATGCCAAAACTTAATTTTGCAAATATTAATTAAACTTATTAAAATGTTTATGTTGTTAAATTATTACGATGTTTTTAATGAATGCAATATTTTGAAACAGAAAGTAAAGTTTCGGTCATAAACAAAATATAAAATTTTTGATATTGTAATTGTATAAGCTTGTTTTCTAATAATTATTGTTTGTGTAAATTATAATACTATGCCAAAAGTTAATTCTGCAAATATTAATTAAACTTATTAAAATGTTTATGTTGTTAAATTATTACGATGTTTTTAATGAATGCAATATTTCGAAACAGAAAGTAAAGTTTCGATCATAAACAAAATATAAAATTTTTAATATTTAGTACATAAATTAATATGACTAGTAGCAGATCTCTAGTGTTTTAAAACGATTTATCTCTAATATAACAGGTATTTTGTTTCAATGTGATCCTCTTTAGAATTAGTATTTGCTGAAAATAATATAATACTGCGATGTAATAGTGTGATATTGTATGCTCTTCGAGTATATTATTTAAACTATTGGGTTAACAACTAAGTGATTGCGGATTTTGTCATTAGGTGGTATTGATAATAATTTATTTCTCAAGTAAGATTTTGTAATTTATTTGCAAACAAGTTTATTTTCAAATAAATTGAACTGTTGCTTTATTTGGAATAATTATTTGATCTTTTTTCTTATATTTAATTCTCATGCATTATATTTTATATCAGAGTTTATAGATAAATAGATAAATTTATTTTCTTATTCGTTCTACAAAATATGAAGAAAAAATTTAATAAACTAAACAAAAGGTTAACACAAGCTACTGATATAAATTACTAGATTCGTAAGCGATTTTAGAATGACCACGTGATACAAAGATATCGTCGTCCAGTATTACATCTTAACCAAACTTCGATAATTCGGACTATATGTGTAACGAACATGGCGTGGTTTTGAAATCGATGCGTTTTATTTGTCCGTGCCAAGTATCAATTTACTGGCAACGTTCAAAACATCGATGGCTCGATATTTATAACAAGGTACATTCAAGTTGCATGCCAACATTTTTCGGGCCGAAAAGATTTTGAAATACGTCTCGAACTTTAAATTATCTAAATTTTAACACTTTACTGAAGTTTTATGTAATACATGTATAAAAATGTATTTTAATTATAGAATTACGGATGAATCAAACTGCAATTATTATTTATACTTTATAGTCATCAGAGCTACAAATAATAATATATTATAACCGATAATAAAGCTGGCTTTTGTAATTGCCGAACTTCACAGAAGTAGTTTGTTGCTTGACAAACTCTTCATCTTCAGACTTTTCAATTTTTGAATTACAAGTCAGATTAAAAAGGGTCTAAACCAATATAAAAACTTCCTATGTTAATACAATTAATGATATTTAAACAGTAAGAACATGTAGTAGTACATATAATAAATAATAATATATATCACATATTTCTATGTTCTCTTAATAGGTAATTTAACGTTATAATCTGATAATTGTATAAAATGATAAATATTGCTTATAATTATTAATTCATTATTAATTTATATGCTTCGGTAAAATATACATATTGTTATTACAAATGGACTAGAGTGTCTGAATATTTACGTATAAACTACTTTTAATACCCACGCATTGTTTTCAGTTCATGAGTTTCAGTAATTTAGGTGTACAAAATTTAATGTCTATATACGTATGTATATTTCATTTTATTCTCACTGTTATATTTTATATACTATAGCTTTATTCATCTATTTACGGGGTACGTCATTTTCACACAAATCTCCAGAGGATACGCGAAGCGAGAAAGACTGAGAATCACAGTATTTTCAAATAAATTTGAAATAAATTTGAAATAAAAATATAAAAATGTTTCATGCCCGCTTATATAAAATATTTCAGTAGACATTTACAATCTCTTTATTGTTTATTATTTTAAACAGCTTTAGCTCTAATTAGCTTTAATCTTGTCATAACTTTTCTGATTCTCAAATCAGAATTAGCTTCAATTTAAGCACAACCTTTTTCAGATTTTCCAGATTTATGAAAATAGAAGAAGTCAAGAAATCTAAAGAAAAATTATTTTCTCTAAATGTACTCTAAAAAAAATTAATTTATCAAATTATCTTTCATAAAATCAAAGTTCATTGTACTTAGAAAATGTTTGATAAGTGACAAAACTGAAAGTGTCAAAAGTGTTAAATTAATAATTTAGTAGTAATTAAAAATGTATAGCTTCAGGTCAAATTAAGACGCAATACACAGAAATATTCCTATATGTATAATGCAATAATAATTTACTCGAATTAAAATAATAATGGATATATTAAGAATAACCTAACAATAATAATTAGTCTATTACATAGGTACACATCTACGCAGTACTGAAAATTATGTCGTTATATATATATTGTAATATATTAATTATAACATTCCTCAAAAAACGTAACATTAAATCAAATACCACAGTACTTTACAAACTTTACAGTTTATTCATACCGTGATATAACGCGACTGGATCTGAATAGTTATCAATGACAACACTACAAAGGTTTGTCGCCACGGGCCTGAGTTAACGCATCTATGTCCGAGCAAACGATGCTAAAGTACGCGTGACATTGAACAACGTAGAACCAACGTCAAACGATATATGTAAGTATACGCGTGATAAACGCAAGACAAATAAATCTAACTGTAGTATATATATTAAATGGTCGATATTCACGGTTAAATTACGTCAAAATCAAAAGATCATTAATCGGCGTTAGTGAAACGGTCGATGAATAGACTTACCCTAGAGATACGAAGGGGTTGATGCAGGTCATGCCCACCATGCATACGAAATCCCCACGGAGAGCCTCCAACAAGGGTGACTTCTCTTGCACTCATCCCGCCTCTCTTATCACTTTCCAACAACCACTCACTCGCGTTTCAATCCGAACGCGAGACGCAGCTACGCTGTTTGCTGATACAGACGCCACGCCGTCTCGTTTTACTCGTCTCGAGTTGACCAACGAGGTCGTAGTTCGCGCTCCGCGGCGCAAAATCGTTGATCGCGCGTAATTCGTCTTGTCAACGCTCACATTTCTCGAATAACGCCTCGCGAAATTTGCTTGCTATCATTTATTATCAACGTTTACTCGAATGGTAGTCAGTACTCCTTAATCAGCGACATTACCGACCATGCATCATCTTTCAACGAACGAACGACGAAAAGGTTACGGACGAAAAGTTCATGGACGATGAATTATACAAATTATTAGTGTTATTGATAAAACAGAGGATAAATTTAATGACTCACGATGTTCTCGGTTATCAAATTACGAACACGAATATATAGTCACTGATGACAAGAAAATTGGAACGAACAAAGACACGAACTGCACTCGTCGATGGTTCGCGGAATACTGACGTGACGGCGCATTCCCCCTCCCTATAATCGTCGGCGCGCCACCCTTACTTGCCATCCTATGAAACTCAAGCCACCCGGCAAACACGCGTGCCCTCTCCTACAGCTACGATCAACATTTCTTAACTTACAATTCGGATGAACCACTTGTAGCTAATATTATACATATAGAGGAGACACATTACTATTCGGTCGTATTATTTAGAGGTCACAAGAGAAAAACTTAATAAATATATTTTCAGCAATATTTTTATTTTAATATCACTTTATAATAAAAACTTATTTAAAAATCGGATGAATCTCTTAGATATAAAGATATGTGTCTTTCCAACGAGGATATATTTTATAAACCAAAGATATAACTATAAAAAAGTAATATTTTAATATTATAACAAGTACAACCTTGAAATAAGCAACATATATGCTACTCGGCTTGACTTTGTTTTCGAACGCAATAAGAAAGAACGTGCAGAACGACCGACAGGTTGGAGATAGCGGTGAATCAAAAAGTGATTGGCCGAGGAGCATATAACATTTCGGAATCGCTAATGCTAGAGTGAGAAGACATTATACATATTCTATTCACCTTCTACTAAACGATGTTATTGTTCATTCGATCACAAAAATTGATGGCTTCTGGCTTTCGCAGACCTCTTACTCATGCTCAATAAAGAAGAGGGGATAGCGAACTGTTTATTTCGAGTCAGAAACCAGTTGCTTATTATTTATTATACGAGCCAAAACTGTAATACATAACTTTAAAATTATAAAAAAGATAGAAAAACGCGTTTAACTTTAAAATCAAATAGCAGACATTTTTGGTAACAACTTTGGGATTGTTTGACAATGAGGATTGAACCTTAAAACTGCGTGTAGAAAATGAAAGACATTACTTATCGCGTTCTTCTCCTGTACTCTTCATTTATCATTATTTTTGGAATATTTATGTCGTTCTTGAAAATCAATTAATTTCGTACCTCTAAATTGACAATTACAAAATCAATGCTACAGGTTTCTAAACAACCATCAGTAAGAGACAATGTAAACTGATATAATCTTCCATCTTCATCCTTTTAATTAAAATTTGACACTTTGTTTAACAATTTATAATCATCAAAATATTTTGTAGAATTTGTAAAAAAATCTTATACATTATTTAAAGTCTTTCAATCCTTTGTCATCAGCTTGTAGGATCAACTTAAATTATAAATTATTAAACGATATTATTTTACTTATAAGTATCCTCAAGACTAATTCGCACTTGAACAATACTTGCATATTAAATTATTTACTTTCGCTTTAATACTAAAACATAACCTTTAACTAAAATAAGATAAAAAGGTCGACTGTTGATTTTTGATATATATAAAGGTTCTGCTAATAATAAAAATTGAAATAAAATAAAAAGTTATATAAAAAAAGAACAATATTAATTCAATATATTTTATAAAATGCCAAAAAACTATGTTTATCCTTTCATTACTTACAATACAGTACTAATGAAAAAATATAATTCTGAATGAAAACAATTATCAATGAAAATCTTTTTCTTGTAATAACATTTCAGATATATTTTACTTTGTTTGTGTATTAAATTTACATATATAATAGGTAAATGATATTTTTTTAAATGTTAAAAAAAAGATTTTTTAACATATTTCACAAAATTATGAAATACAAGAATATAATAAACAATTATGACAAAAGTATCAAATATATATTTATTGTAACTCTTCAGTAGCTGACAAAAGTTTAAGACGATGATTTGTAAACCGGATTACAAACATCTTATACGCATATTGTTTTTCTATTCGGTTTGTCTCTTTGGAATAACATAGCTTGACCTTCGTAACCTCAGACCGTCAGCTGTTAAATATAAACAATGTAGGAGTTACAACAATTAGTCACCGTTTAGCACTTGTAAACAGTGGGCATTAGTTAAGACGATCTGTGTAAAACGGGAGTTTTTGAACATTTTGATTCTAGAATATCAAAATCATTGTTTAGTATAGTTTTATTGCTTAAAATTCATTTAGGTAGGAACAGACTATGGGTAAATCAAAGAATTTCCTTGAAAACGAAAAGGAACAAATCGTAAGGCTGCGAAAGCAAAGTAAAACCTCCACCGAAATAGCAAATATAATGAATAAGTCAGAAACGGCTAGTAAGCAAGTTTGATATAAATTTTTAAAGGCACACATGTATTGGGATCAACCGAAAAACGAAGGACCACGGAAACACAACGCCGAAAATGGATCGCCGGATTTATCTATTGAGCGAAAAGGATCGTTTTCGTAGTGCAAATATTGCTGCGGAGATAAACTATAAAAACGATACACAAAATAGTGCTAAAACTGTTAGGAGAGGATTAGAAGACCTCAACTTAAGAGGACGAAAACCCCGAAAGAAACCACTGCTGAGTTCTAGGAGTCGAAAAAGACGACTTGCATTTGCTGAAGTTCATAAGCATTGGACATGTGAATATTGGCAAAAGGTATTGTTTTCAGACGAATTGAAATTCAATCGCGTCTCTTCTGACGGGATACGGTATGTTAGACGTCGAATTGGCGAAAGTTTGAAAACACAATGCGTTTTAAGAACTCTTAAACATTGTTACGTCGCGAAGCTTGATATGGATCGTGTTTCTAACCGTCTCTCGCGGTCCTCTAGCGTCATACACGAATCGTCTCATCTTCCCGGCGGGGCATACAATGTATCGACGAGCGCATGGTTGCCGCCCGACCGCGAGTTCCAGAAACGTCGATTCGATCCGTTCTTTAATTTCACAAAGAAGTCGGCATACGTGATGATCGGCGCGAGCTGCGGCGTGATCCGAGCGCGGAGGGGGTCGTCTCCCCGAGAGGACAAGAATTTTATCTTAGGGCAGTTAATCTTTCTTCAGAAATCCTACCGCATACAACTTAAACTCTAACGGATAAAATCGCGAATTCAACGAACATCGATACATATCAAAGTCAAGTTCTCGGCGTTCTATCCATCAAATCGATCAATTTTCGGATTAATCAATTACTGTGCTTTCCGACACGACGAAGTCAAACAATTTCCGTCGACGCAATAATTATTGTAGGCTAGTGTAAATATATATATATATATATTATATAACTATGGATTCCAGTTATATTAAAAACCAATCACCCCTATTATCCCAAAAGAAATAAGGGGAACGCCCTGCTCGTGGTGTCGATTCGTGCAATCGTAACGGGAATTTACGACTCCCGTTGACGCGCTACATCAAGCGATTGCGTATCTCCGCGACTGGACGAAAATACAAACATGGTGGTGAAAACGTTATGATGTGGGCGTGTTCCTCTCGAGGCGGTTGTCACTACTGGCACACTTCAAAAACGATGGGCTGATGACAGGTATAAAGATGTGGCGGCATTCGGCGACAATGTATATCGCCGAAGCGAAGTGCCTAATGAGCCATCAATATCCCAATGGTCCTCCCGCCGAATGTTCGAGAAGGAGGCGTGCGTGGCAACGGTCGCGGACGCCTAAGAAACGCGTGGATAGTGGGGATATTGAGGGGTGACAAAGGAAAAGAATCGAATCCGATCGAAAGTCAAGTTGTAAGAGCTTCAGTCTTGGAAAGTCACGGCTGGAGTTCGGAAGTAAAATGTCATTAGCGTAAATAAAGTGTTAGAAATAAATTCTTTCTTTTTTTATTTTGTACCATCGATATCCCTATGGTTCTTTCGCCGAATATTCGGAAGAATGCATACGCGGCAACCGTCGCAGACATCTAATAAACGCGTGCGTAGTGGGAATATGGAGGGGTAACAAAGAAAAGAATTCGTTTGGTTTCGAACAAAAGATTCATTCTGCCCCGAGCTGCGAAGTGCGAACGGTTTAGCGTTATAGCGAAGCAAATACAATTCGAGATACGTGATTATTAACTCTTGATAGTTAATCGTTAATCGTTGATCGTAAATTGTTGACTGTTAATAGTTTAATAAACCTTTTTTGTTGAACATCAAGAGTATTTCTTGTGGGCACCTTCACCAACAACCACCTCAGAATTATAGGCCGTTTTCAATATATGGACATACTGAAGAACACAATGTTGCCTTTTACACGCAACAATATGAGTGATGATTTTATTTTTCAAAATGATCGTGACCCGAAGCACACGGCTCGGGTTGTGAAACAGTTTTTTGAAGAAGAAAATATTACCGTGTTGCCGTGGCCGTTGCAATCACCAGACATTAATCCAATCGAGAATTTGTGCAGCATTATAAAAAAGACAGTACAAGGTTATAAACCAAAAAATTTTTATGAACTTTACAATTGAAACAGCTTGGAGTAATATTACGGTAGATCAATGTAATAAATTAATAGATGTTATGCCAAGAAGATGTACCGAAGTGATAAGAAATAACGGATATTGGACAAAATATTGAATTTATACAAAAATTGTTTATATTTTCTTACCAAAAATTAATATTTTTTGTGTAGTCTTAAACTTTTGACCGACGAAATATTATACAGATTTTGTTACTTTTTTATAACTTAACAAAATATCAAAATGAAATTTTTTTGTAAGTATATAAACAAATGTCTAATCAGGTAATACCAAAAGTAGAACACTGTATTTATATTTTTTATAGAAAGTAAATCAATTATTTATTTATTCCATTTCGTCTTACTCTTTTGTCTGCTACTGTATATTAGGACAGTTCTTTTTACTATTTTTCGTTTTGATGCTTTTTAGATCTCTCTTACCATCCCTTAAATTGCACTTTGTAAAAAAATAATACAAAGAGGTTACAAGTTAAGTCAAATAAGTCCTAAGTAAAAAATAATACAAAGAGGTTACAAGTTAAGTCAAATAAGTCTTAAGGTTTCTCAATTTTTAATCCTTTGCACTCGACAGCCTTTTCGGTCGGGCGTAGCAGTAACTCGAGGTAAATTTGCGCGTATGTGACGAGTGTCTTGTAGGTGGGTGGTTAAGTGGCCTTTCGTTTTTTTGCTTTTTTACAGAATATATGAATTAATTACAACAAAGGTATAAAGAGGCATATAACAAAAGATAAATTTAATTCTATAACATGTTATGAATGTAACCCAAGAAGCACCAATTTGAAGGCTTAACATAATTATTAAATTGCGGATGTTTATGTAAATTTAAATTTTTAAGAACACAGACACAGAACTGGAATCTTACACATAATTCATTCTTGCATCTATAACCCATTTGCATCATGGCCCTACTTAAAGGGCCATTTGAAGGCATCAGCGGCGTTCAACTGACGACTGTATCCGAATAGGAAAATGCCTGCCAGTATATCGCGTTATGGAATCATTAGATGCCTCGCTTACTTTTATATTTAGTAAATATTCGCCAATAATTTCTCCGGCTAATTGTTGTTTAAAAATATGAAAAGCTCGATCCTTCTTATGATTTTTAAAAATTACATAACTGTTTAATAACAACAGGTCTATGAGGTAAAAAAATATTTTCATATAGGCTTTTTTACATCTTCGCATAGTATGAAATTTACTTAACATTTGATCGCCAACATCAACTCCACCCTTATTCTGATTATAATCAATTACTATTGTTGGTTTTACACATTTTTGTCCGGTATATCGGTTTGTTTTCTCTGTTTCAGCAAATTCTAAGCTATGCATAGTTGTTAATAAAACGACATCTTTTTTACATACATTTTTTTACATAGAAGACAGTCGCAAATCGCGTAATAATCCGCGCTTAGTGATAGGAGACAGTCGCAGCGCGTGGATTAATCCGCGCTTGGATGCAAATGGGTTCAATTTTCCATAAATATATAAAAATCTGTAATGTAGTAATTATACTTTCAGTAACATTAATTTTCAACCGCTTAAACCATATATGTATAGAGACTCTTACGAAAATGTATCAAAATAAAATATAAAATTATGAATTTTCTTTAGTATTCGCACACAGACTTATTCTGGCAAATACTTTTCTTTTTTAACAACCCACTGATTGTATTCATCAAGTAAGTAACATAATGCATATGATTTTTTGTCCTCTTGATTTTCTTGTTGCTGTTTCTTCTTCTTTTTCTTTTCCTTATTGCAATACTTGTCAAAATCGTCAGCAGGTGCCTTTTTAATTGTATTAAGTATCACGTTTGGATTTTCTTTGATAAATTTTGTAATTTGCATGAATGGTGTATCAACTTTTTTGTTGGACTTTTCATATTCACTACGTTCAATGCGGATAAAGCTATTGCGGTTCTTCTCAAAGTTACGTATATCATTCGTAGTCGTCCATTCGATATCATCTAGACGTTCGCTGTTTTTATTATTAATAATACAGTCATAAATTTCATGTTTATCCAACTGACAACGATAATAGTATTTTTTATCGTCTTTCTTTAATGAAAGAGTTTCCATATACTGCGTCATCAAATATCCTGCCAGATCTCGTTCATCGTGAATTTTATGAATATCGAAATCGTGGCGTACGGAACAAAGACCAATGTATAAGAAATTAGCGTATGTACACTCGGCACTAAGCTCTATTTTCGCTTCGTCGATCGTTCGTCCTAGAGTAGCATGATATGTCAGCGTATATGGACGTAAAGGAAATTGCCATATATCATTTCTATTATTTATCACACCGTTTTTGAATAACCAATTACGATAATCTGGTAAAATCTGATAATAATTAAGCTTAACCCGTCCAATTGTTTCAACGCGATTTCTATCTTTTAAAAAACGGATTTTCAAATTCACAATTTCGTTGTTTTTAAGCAGTATATCCTCCAAGACAACAACATGATGGAAACCTTCTTCATTAATGTATATATATTTGTATCCTTTTACTATCAGCAAGGTGGGAAAATGTTTATTTTTACGACTATCATGAGTGAACTTGGTACTATGGAGTCCACAACGAAATGGTGCTTCATAATACGTTATGCTTTTCGACTTCAGATAATCAATAAAGCGATATAAACGTCTTGTAATGTTACGATGAGTTTGAGCAATGTAAATAGTATCAAAACGTTCCTCAGTGAAATATTTCGATCGAAACATAGTGTATAGATGGTAACGTAGCTTGTAATTCAACGGAACGGTCCCAGCAGGTTGTACTTGCTGCAGAAGTTCATAAAAATATGCTACATTGTTTCTAAACACGGTATCATGTATTCGCATGTTTTCATTTAAATTATTTATTGTCAAGTCCTTCAATATCTGAATAATATAATAATTACTTTCCTTATGAAATACAGATGTATTGATAGAACTTAATTGCATAGCATCCCCAGCAAAAATTAAGTGCAGCTTATGTTTAAGGGACAGTATATATAATAGAAGCAACATAGCCGGTGAGGGTATAGTGTACGTGTCTAAAATAAGAACGGATGTGTCTTCAGCGACAAATTGTTTAGAGTACAAGATTAACTTATAAAGTTCTTCAATCTCATCTTCACTGGACTTTTGAAACATTTGAATTGCTCGTTGATATGGTAGATTGAAATGATGCATATAAAAAGATACAAACGTGTACGTCTCTATTCTCTTCAACGAAATTTCACTTGCCTGGTCTTTCCGGAATACAATAACCTTTACTGGTCTCTGGTAGTTTACAACGAAAGTACACAGAAGAGACGTTTTACCAAATCCACTTGGAGCATCGAGCGTGATAATTGAGTTTCTTTTTTGCTCTAATAATTTGCATATATTATGCGCTTGCTCCTGGTATTCGTTTAAGTACGCGATATCTAGCTCCTCTTCTTCAATACATCTGGTACAATTGGGTTGACCGATAGTCAATAAATGGAATTCTTCCAACTCTTGCATCGCAGCGTCACTCATTCTGTTACTTCACATTTGGATATCGATAAAAAAAATACTTTATAAAATTACAATGTTTAACATAAACAATTAAAGAAGAATCATTCTTACCCTTCTAAATAATATTATCCACCGCGTTGTTTTCCTTCTTCGGATGTTTAAAACGTCTGCAAGTATAACACAATTGTTAGATCAGAATCTAAAGTGATATTAACACTTTACCGACCGATGGCCTATTAATCGGCTTTTTGTCGCCGACAATCTTTCTCATTATTTGAGCAGTAATTTGTTATTTGGTACTAAGGTACCTTGCTCAGTTGCATCAGTTGCGTTGTTTTCTAAGCTCTCACAGTTTTATACCAATTTAAAAAACGTACTGTTCGCGATGAACAAAAAGAATGGTATTGGAGAGTCTAAACCGGAAGAGAGCTGGCGCCAGGGAGAATCTGCGCCTGAGATGCCGATCGGACGTGCATATGCTGTTGAATCGCTAGCGGTCGGTAAAGTGTTAAGTATCGAATATATAGATATTTTTATGCCTCGTATCTAAACCATTATAGATTACCTTCTCGCATTCTTTTTATCTTCTTAATTTTTTCTCTTCATTATACACGAACATTATAACAACTATTCAGTACCGATAATAAATTAAGCGATAATTTAATATTCTTGGATATAAACTGTCAGTGATTATCGAATGAAAGGCAAAATATGAATTATATGAATAAATATGAATATATATATATATATGAATTGTCGTACGAAATTAAAGGATCATTAAATTTTCAATGAAAAATTATCGACATTTAAACTGTTACAGCTTCGTTAAAAAACTTTACTACAACAGTTGTTTTTACCTTATATAACTGGAAAGGAAAATGAAGATACTTTTTCTTTTCGAAAATTTTACAAATTCAAACGCCTTTATGGGCATTGCAACATTTTTTTTATGATTGAAACCACTATGTACTTGAAGATCAAATATTTACCTTCCTTCTCTTTACAACGACCTCTTAAAACTTAATGTACGACTTTTCATCGCTGTTTTATTAAACTTTAAATGAAAAGTATGCCGTCAACATTAGAATAATCCAAAGTATACACCACAAAGCTCAAACTATAACTGTTATACCTCAAAATTAAAAAATTATAATATAAGAATTAATATCTGTGTTTAAATGATTTTGGTTACGAATAATCATTATAAATGATTATTGATGATAAATCTTTTTGTTGGTTACGAAAAATCGTTATCAATGACGAAAATTTTATTTTAATGGTTACCGATAACTACTATCGATGACGTGAATTCTTTTTTTGTTACCGATAGCCGTTATCGATGACGCGAATTCTTTTTGTGTTACCGATAACCGTTATCGATAACAGGAATTATTTTGTTATCCATAACCATTATCGATGACGGGAATTTTATTTTGATTACCGCTCACCATTATTATCGACGAGGTACAAAGTAGATATGACACTGAATGCATTTTCGTATCCGACATTTTGAGGATTACCCAGGTGATACACTAATATCACAGACGAGTATTTCTATTCTTCAACAGTATAGGACGAACTTGTGGAATCATTCTGTCCCTTCCAATTTCATGAATTTTTAAATATGTTGTAAAGCTTCTTGTACAGCGTATGCGCCCAACAATTAACACTGACGCAATATGTGATATAAATCAACATTTTGGGCAACTTCAGGCGGCATATGCCCGAGTATTGGTTGTTAGACGCATACGCTGCCATAAATGCACAACTATAGACAGAGATACATTGTATCTTGTATCTCAAAAACTAAGCGAGTGGACGGTTATATGTATAAAAAAAAGTTGTCCAAATATTAATTTGTATAACATATTCGGAAATCGGAGAACGGATCTCCTTTACGAGTTCTGCAAAATTTTTATCATTTATAATGTTTATTCGTAATTAGCACAGTTAGATATAATCTACTTTAATCATTTTATTTTTTGAGAGATTTCTTTAAGGTATAGGGGTGCCTTCTATTTAAATACAAATTAATTTCTATTTAATGATTTCTCACAAAAAATTCGAAGATATAACTATTATTTTGCGGCTATACTACAAGGAGCTCGCACGATTGAATTTGCACATGTCGTGTGCGTGTGTTTATTGTTTAGTTTGTAGACTTCGCAATTGTCGTCCAAGCTTTCCACAATACTAGAAATCATAAGACAACGATATTATTTACAATCGCGTCAACCTCTATATATAAAAAAAAATAATAAAAAACATATGTAGGTTGTTATTAGCGACTTACAATTAGTTAAAATTATAAATTGAGATTTGTAATTTTTGGAAAAAATTGCTTTATTTACTAAGTTTTACATAATTATCAGAACCCAATACATTAAAGTGATTAGATGTAGTATAGTATCTATGCAGGAAAATTGTTGATCTGAACGTATATTTCCGATGATATTTTAGATCGCTGAAGCTGAAAACGAGCGTCATTTTCCACTGCAATGAACGGTTTTGAAAATTCGAGCTTATGAACATTTGACAAAGGTCTTAAATGTAGAAATTTGCGAAAAGTCGTGATCATACAGAGTGCTAAGCGTTACGGGACAAAACAAATCCTACCTTTCTCTGTCGCTTATCGCTCCGTGTGTTATCAGGGCCTAATCGGATATCTCACGGTGTAACGGTGTAACGGCTGGAAAATAAAACATAACCTAAACCTTCAAATTTTAAAAAAGGTATCATCAAAATCCATTAGAATACTGATCAACAGATTAATCGAAGAACAACTCCCATTTTCGGCTTCAGAAAACTCACGAACCCTTAAAAAGTATTATTCTATCTAAATATTTTCCTGCTTGGATACTGTACTAGAACTAAGTGATTTATTAAAAAGGAATTATAATCGTATGCTTTAAACCATATATTCTCTAACAGTAATCGAGATATTTTAACACTCTTTAGCATATTTATAGTATTGACATTTAACTTTTACAATTATCCTTATTTGAGATGTAACTCAAGAAACTTACTACAATAATATATATACTATATTACATATACATGGAGGGGCGATAATCGTTGTACAATCGGGTAGGGCGTGATTCGACGTGCAAAAATAAAAACAGATTTGGTATAATACTTTTTCATTTTAAGGTTCGTTTTCGAAAAAATCGACTTTGAAGATTTAACAAATATACTTAAATTTGGTTAATTCTGAGTCAATAGTCGACAGAGTTTTAAACTATATTTGAAAATAAGTCAAAAGTGTACAATAAAATTTGTTCACGAAATACTCGAATTTCGAAAAAAATAAATTTGAAAGTATATCATGTACAGAACCAGTATATGTGTACAGAACCAGTTCGTAATTAAACATGTTTAAACCTTATTTTTTTTAACGAGGCCTTAAAGAGGTTTCTGAGAAGTCAGAAACGGAGCATCGTATGAAACAATTTTATTCTATATTTATGACTTATTTTTCACGTAGAATTACCCTGCTCCACCCTGTATGTACCTACAATGGCAAACAATAAAGTGTGTATTCGATACTACATTTTCTTCGCACTTTAGTTCGAAAGAAACATTCTCCCCTTGCGTAATATTAAGATTGAGATTTAACTTGAAATTCTTTAATATCTCTCATTACAATAATCAAGAGAACAAACCATATTATCTTGGAGAGACTATTTTTATATAAATAAGAAAATTTATTGTGTGTGGCAGTGGGCGTAGTGCGTGTGTTATGCAGGTTGTATGCAGTGTAGCAGTATTATACGTCGTTTATTATTTATGTCACCATATTTATTACAAAATGTTACATATATTTAGAGAACTTTCGGACATGCATTTTTGTTACGGTGCGATGGACGGCAATAGCATAAAAGCGCAACGTTTATACGGCGAAAAATATAATGGGACTATGCTCAGCGCAAAGATATCTCGCAAAATAGACCAGCGATTGCAGGCTACCGGTATGTTAAAATCTGACGGACGAATTCAGCGCGACAGTGTGGGAGATAGAATGCTGCACCATATTCAAGAAAATTCCAGATTAAGTACGATGATTATTGCTGCTGAAGAAGGTATCAGCAACAGCAACGTATAGTCTGTATTGAAAAAGGAAAATCTACACCCGTATAGGTTTCAGAAAGTTCAGGAGTTAAAAATAGAAGATTTTCTCACAAACAGAAATTTTTGCAAATGGATGAGTTGGAAAATCCAACGCAAATCCTATTTCCCCGTGACTATATTATTTACTGATGAGGCAATATTTAATAAGTGTGAAATAACAAACATAATTTTTTTTATTATTTAATTTATACTTTGCAATTTATCCAGCTGGGCATTTGGTAAACATAACAAATATATGTAACGAATATTTCTGAGCATGTAAAAATCCACATGTACTAAGAGATGATTCATGCAGGATGATGCACCATCACGTTCTACCAACGCAGTGTAAGAGCCTTTGACCAGCTGTTTTGGAAACAGGTGGGACGATGGGACAGGACCTGTGTTTTAGCCTGCTCGGTCCCCAGATTTAAATCCCCTCGGCTTTTATTTCTGAGTACACATGATAACACAATACGGCAAAATTTTAAGAGAAAAGTCAGGCTCTGTTTACAAGGAAACAGAGGACATATCGAATATTTATTGTAATTTGATGTATTTTTTATGGACACACGCGGTCGAGACAATCGTGACACGTTTGTGATTTTGTTGACCTTTGCAGACGGGAGAATCGCAGTTTACGTGTCTGAATATTATAGTCTTCCTCTCTACGACTTGTAGGAGATAAGCTGCTGCTTAGTTATCATTCGGATTGAGGATGACAGTGCGCTCTGCTACATTGGCTGACCTCTTTTCGTTAATGTAAAGAAGTTCGATCGTGTGCATGGGTATAAAACGATAATAAAACCAATTTAGATGTACGAAATACCATTATGAGGAACAGCAGCAATGAGCCACATAAATAAACTAGAGTCGCTACGATACGAAACTAGAGATCGAAAATATTCAGAGCAATAGTTAACGCTCCATGGTATGTTAGAAACGAGGATTTACTTAAAGACATAAAAATACTAATGGTCAAGGAAGAAATTGGCAGATACGCAAAAAAATACAAGGAAAGAATAGCAACACATCCAAACCAGCAGGCTGCTGAAACAAGCAAAACCCATATAAATAGAAGACTAAGAAGAAGGCATGACACTGACCTCGCTAAAGAGATAGATAGATAAACTGGAAGATGGTATTTGGTAGGATTAGTCATCCACATGTTATTTAGCAATAAAATTAGACAAATTTACCAAATGTCCAACTGGACGAATTGTAAAGCACAAATTAAAAAAGAAAAAAAAGCTTTAACATTCGTCCACGCTGACGATTGTACAAGGAGTAACCTAGTATATTCGGAGTCACAGCCGTAAAACCGTTGAAGCTCGCTAGCCTGTGCGCTAGCAAGGTAGAGAACGTAGTATACGACATCCTCAAGTGGCTTTGCTATCTCTTCCTAGAAGCAGAGATGACGGAATCCAAGCAATGGCTGCAAGCGTTCGAAGCTTCACGTTTTCAGGCAAACGTAAGACGTCATTGCCCGCTGGCTCACACACCATATGAATTTAATTGTGTTTGATTTATGGCACACAAGTGTCTCCCCATATCCAAGGGTGACAGAAACCAAGCGTACGAACTTTACGTTTTCTTACAATAAAAGCTCATTTGCATAAACTTGTGCTAATACTAAAGCTTAACACTGAAAGCTAGCCTTACAATGACACGTTGAATAATATCTTAATATCAACTGAGTTGTAATATAAACTAATATCAACTGTTATTTGTAATACTTCCTGCATAAATTTAATACAAATACCGCTTGCTGTCTATCTATCTCTAATTATAGCTTTTGGATACTTTTGTGACTCATCGACTTTTTTTATTATTATTATTTAATTTGTACTTTACAATGTGTGCAACTGGACATTCCGTAAATTACATGATTCATCGATGATGTGAATTTGTATCAAATGTACTATACATATATATATATATATATATATATACGTACTATGCGATGTATATACCATTTGACGCATGCGCTGCCGCAATCCACAACTATAGGCAAAATTCAATGTCTGATGCCGACAGTTCCTCGCGAATATCTCGGAAACTAACCCGCTTCAATCTTTATGTGTATAGGAACAATTTATTTAAAATGTTAAGCTTTACAACATATCCAAAAATCATAAAAATCGGAGTCTAGTCAGCCTTTCTACAGTTTCAGCTAAAATTGGATACTATTATACTATGGTAGTTTATTAAATTCGTTTTGGTAACCTTTTTTACGCTAATCTATAAAAATCTAAAGAGATTGTATGACATGATCCTCTTGCTAACTAAACCTTTAGATTTTAAAGGCAATGCTACCGATCACAGTGCCACGCCATGATGATGCAGTCAGTACATGTGAACTATCATCAAAAACTGATATAAAGCTTTTATTATAGCGGAGTAGCTATGTATATGTGTAAAATAAAAACAATGTAATATGATTTGCTATTTGATTGGCAGCACTGTTTCGAATTAACTAAGAAAATCTTTTCTATAATTATTAATTTATAATCATTTATGGTCTCCATTTACAATTTAGTTGTAAAAGATTTTCAACAGAAAGAAAGAAATTTCATCTCTCAATGGAACCTCACATGGTTTTAAATAATCAAACACAATGTCAGAAACTTTATTTTACTCTAAAGAAATAAACATATAGATATGTATATGTAATGAATGATAACATATTTAATTAAGTCTCCCTGCTATACATACCTATATTCTAGAGTCTCTATTCTAGGTACCTATTCTAGACTCTATATATTATATTTCTTTTATTTTTATGTTGTTATTATTATATATCATGTAATCTATAAATTAAAGCATTTATTATATTGTAAAGATGTTGTTCTTTTCTATTTTTTTTCGCGAATTCACTATTTACATATAAGAAAATCACGTATATATAACAAACTAATAAAATATTTAACTAAAATATTGAATTTGTCGAAAATACCAGATCTTTCGTTCGTATCATAAATTGAATAATTCACAATTAAATGTATTCACAGAATAGAATGAGATTGAACTTTTCCTTGGGGGAATCTAGTTTTATTAGGTCTATTTTATTTAGTTTTAGAAATCACCAGGTCAAAAGTAATACATATATGAAATCAAAGGAAAAATTTCATCTGGAAACAGATGCACAATTGGGTTAGGTTTTGACACGTAACAGGCTAAAGTAACGTGAAAATTACGCTAGAAGTACTTGATTTGACATCTTTTTTATTTAATTATTTTTATTATTATTTTATAAGTATTTTATTTATTTAATTCTTTTTTTTTTATTAATCTAATTTACAATTTGTCCAGCTGGAAAATTGGTAAATAACTTGATTTAACATACGCATAACTTTTGAACCAATATATTCCTAGACTTAAAACTTGCATTTTTATATTCCACTCGTTGAGAATTAGACAATATAAAAGAAAGTCAATAATTTCTGATCTCCCAAGGTGAAGTTTAACTACAAAAGTTAAGAGAAACATTATTGTATGTAATTATAAAATGATCGACAACTACATACAAAAAGAACGTTCGAATCAGTATAATTTGCACCGAAATTTCAATTCCAACATATTCCACGAAATCAGTCATGAAATTTAATATTTAGATTGTTTACTGCTTGATCTAATTAAACCACGACTACACTATAATGCAAGTTGATCTTCGATTCTGATTTAGCATAATCTCTCTGTTAATTCGCACTGTTGACCGATAAAGATACATTTGTCAAATCGTATATCAGGAATTACTCCGGGAATGATTTATCGTATCGCATAATGCTTTATCAGGAAATCAAGAATTGCCCTTTTTGCTATTTTATTTTCATTTCAAAATTAGACAAAAACTAAACATATAATGATGCGATCGATTTAAATATTATTTTAACATCCAATTCATAAAACAAAAAATGTTCATAAGAGTAAATATATGCAGTTGAAGATATATATTTGTTCCTAATACTAAAACATTGAGTATAAAAAAAATTCATCAACATTTTTTTCATCAAAGTTCTTTTAGCTTTTATTAGTTTTTTATAACATTTTGTAACATAGGTTATATAATGAGGTCATGAAAAGCAGTTGTTATATAAAGACATCTTTAATCACTTCATAATAAGAGAACTTTTATATGCAGAAAAGAATAAAATTAAATATTATCTACTTACCGAACACTATTTTATAAGAATTTTAGTTTTATTCATCCAATTTGAACTTAATTATTTGTTGACACTATCTACATAAAGAAAACGATCAAAATAACAGTTTAACATAGGAATAAAAAGACGCAGGAACGACTCGAGATACGCGCTCTACGAAGTTATACGGTTGAATGCAACGTAATCCTCCTCAACAAGAACGCATGCTGACTCAACTTCAAAGCCCTGAACGTGGCATTGCTTTGACGTCCTGGCAAATCAGATAGCCAGTTTGTCTGTATGTGTTAACTATGTACATACATACTTTGTTAGTATCAAGAGATAAGAAATTTGTGCCTTTCACAGATCAAATTCTACTACGCAATCCTTAAAGTATGATCCAATAAATTAATTTATTCTTTTAAATCTTCGCGCATATTTTTTCATGCACACTAGCTAATCATTACTAAAATGACCGATAAAAAAAATACCATACAAATAAATTTATTCTGATTATGTTAGGGCATATATATACATATGTTTAATACAGGATTATCCACTTAACACAGAACCCGCTCGCACGGGAACGTATGACAATGGCAACAGTCTAACAATTCTCCTATGTGCTTACTACACAATCATATGTCGTAACTCATCTATGAGCTAGAAGTATAGTTATATGTATATTTTATAAACTGCAAACAGAGAGAAAATGGCAGTACCTACGCTTATGGTTCTGATTATATCCGGACTGGTGCTGCACTATGCGGTCAAGTGCTAAACGTAATACATTATCATTACAAGATTTTATAAAATAAAGGGTCTGCCCCATTTGATTGCACGCTAGCATAGATAAGAACTTATTGAATTCCACGCTGCAAGAACCTATCTACGGAAAAATTCATATCTACTTTTCTGTCCGAGATAGACAAATATGAGGATAAAAGAAACGCGCAATAAATAAACTAATTGTAAGTTCCTTAAGAAAGACAAATTAATTGTTTACTATATTCTTTTTGGAAAAGAAAAAAGAATATTCCCTTTCAAATAATTATGGATCAATGGAACGATGCGGCAATTTTAATAAATTTTCCATACACCATTTAAATTTAATATTAACTCTTGATACTCGGCATGTCAATTGTACTAGCATGGATATTTTCTCATCGTAGCATTGAATCACATTTTTTTTCTTTCTAGTACGTACTGTTGTAACGTTTGTTGATACGAATTCAACTGTTGTAAAATGTTATAAATTTGTCAGTTCCTAAGGAATCAAGTAAGCCGAAGTTGCTACCTACCAGCTATTAGGTTGCTATAAACGCTGTAAACAAATATCGAATTTCTTATCTCTCATGATGCTTCTCAAATTGCCAAACATTACCGAATCGTCAAAACTCATTTTAGTCGACATACTTTAATCTACGAGTGAGAATAGCAAACATGTGTATGACAGATTCATTTTATTTTATTGGATGCTTTAATGTTTTGACTACACTTCGTTTCTGGGATCAATCTCTTTTAACTTGTTTTGCATCTTTTGATAATACTCGATGAATAGAAACTATAATACATCATATTTCACACCACACATGTGATATCACATCTGAAATATAAACGTTTTTAGTGTATTTTAGAGACAAAATTCAATTCAGAGACAGTCCGTGGATAAAAATCTAACCTATATTGACGATTGTCGGCAGACATGCACACAATCAATTTACAGGTTTAGACTCTAAAAAAAAAAAAAAAAAAAAAAAAAAAAAAAAAAAAAAAAAAAAATGAAAATCAAGAATAGAAAAATTGTTTCGGCTTTGTTTTTTAATTATTGATAATTAAAAGTTGGTCGAAATATCCTTGTGCGCGAGAGACTTTCTTACACGAACGAAAGTAGGTTAACATAAACAGCGGGGTGCGCAGAGATCCTCAAATCGAACGATACATGGACAGCAGCTTATCTCGCACAAGTTGTACAGAAAGAAATTAACATTTGAAGACGAAAACCATCCTGCGCGACGTTTTGCAAAAAAAAAAAAAAATAGATTACTTTATACCTATATTATTACATTATTCCTTCCTACTCATTAAAGTCTGTAACAGCATATTGAGAACAGCCTCGTAGAATTTTGAAGACAGTAAAGTCGAAAATGCAATTTTTTATTTTTGATTTCCATTTTATTTTAGATTTAAAAATCACCCCATAAATTTTTTTACACCTGTAGCCGAATACGTTACGTTGGTTCCTCTGTGCGATTATAACCCGGTATTTTATATTATAGCAAGAAAAGGCAAAAGTAGAAAATTTAAAAATACATGCTCTTTGTCGAAATGTCGTAAAGGATAATTTAATTAATACAGTTTTTAATTTAATACATTAAATTTGCGTGTTCAAAGGCGGTGAGTGCGAACATACGGAAGATCAATGTGGTAAAGCGGTTACGACAGAGACAAAGCAAGTAAGTCACTTTTCTGCATATCTATGACCGACGGCTGTACTAGTCAGGCATAATAATCCAGATATAGCAGCCATATTACTACAAGAGCACATCACAAAAATAGGAAAATGACTACAAGATAAACAAATAAAAGCAAACCTCAGTGAATGCAACCATATTACATTTACACTAAGAAAACGGAAACCACCAAATATCCAATTGAATAACACAAACAAGGTAAGTTATATACCTAGGACTCCACTTAGCACACAACTTACATGGAAGCAACATACTAAATCAATTATAGATAAAATACGATAATATATAATATAATAATATAATAATATAAATAATAATATATAATATATAGATAAAAAGAAGACAAATGTACTGGTTAACTAGTCGAAGTTCTAAACTCAGCATAGAAAATAAATTAAAAATCTACAAAACAATAATAAAACCAATTTGGACATACGGAATACAACTGTAGCAGTGAGCCACATAAATAAACTAGAGTCGCTACAATCGAAGATACTGAGAACAATAGTAGTAGTAGTAGTAGTAGTACATGACCACGATCGCGGACGCCTAATGAACGCGTGTGTCACGTAGGAAAAACCATGATATTGACAGATCACCGGTGATCTCGCGTCGTAATTCGAACGTTTCACAAGTAAGCTAAAAATTCGGATTTTAGATATGATAGCAAAATTTTATTGTACGAATCCAACAGAGTAACGGTTCAGAGTGTTATAACAAGAAGATATTGAGTACTGATTTGGGAGGTTCTTATACTAAGGTTAGATCTCTATGGAGGGGTTATCGTTGGATGTCAATCAAATGCGGTTATTCTGTTACTATCTGATTATTGTTTCAATAGCTGTGGCGTGCAGGATCTTTTGTCTACCCTATTACTGTTTCTGAGCGTGTGACACTCGCATAGACAGCACTCGATATGAATATAAAGAAGAAGAGTAACTGAAATGTGACAATTACGTTCTAGGATGAGATTTAGCCACTATGCTTTCGTCAAGAAACCCAAGATCTATAATCTATAATATACATAATACTTATGTCCTTTTAATTTGCTTTCCGTTTGTCATTCTGCATGATGACAAATACGAAAAAGCAAAGATATTTGAATACAGTGTGTCCGTTTTAAATATGTACACGTGATTATTTCTGTATCCGAAATAAGATAAAAACGTTTTAGATGAAAGTTGTTTAACTTCATATGTTGTATGTTGTCGGGTGCATGATTCTAAACAACCTTTCCAGCAAATGTGTTGATAGATCATTCCTGCACCGATTCTATTTGTTTCAGAATATGTTGTTTGGAGCATGACCGAATTTCCCCAGTTTCCGAGATATTCGCAAATGAAAGAAAATGTGGAGTTCGAATGCGTGGGACGGTAGCTTGGCCTTCGTTATTCTTGGATATGGAAAGAAAAAGCGTCAACATTTGGTAGTGTCATAAGTTAAGCCCTTGCCAGTACAGTGACGTGGGCTAACATTTTGTGATTGCGATGCCTAGTACATATTTTCAAACAGTCTTTGTACAATCGTCAACGTGGACGAACGTCGAAGTAAAACCATACGAATTCGACATTTCCGAATCTACAGAACATGCTACAAACGTGACTACCTTAACTCGCTTTTAGTATTTTGTCGCACAAAAACTACCGGTACCACTATTCTGCTTCTAATTATACGGCCTAGCAGTATATGCATTAGGTTGATTGCCAGCCACTTTACGACGGCCGGGTGCCATGATCTGACTCAAACTTAACTCTTGTTTTTTGTTTATAGCATATACAGTGTCGCACGAAAGTATTTAAATGAACATAAAAATCCTTTAGAACATAAAAATTTTATTAAAACCAGACCAAAACTAGAATTTTTTAAAGGAGTTAGAAGTATTGGTTGATTAGATGACGTGTGAAAAGAATTTTGAAAATAATTGTTCGGAATCATGTCCTTGAAGAGATATCAAAAAATCATTGAAATTGGTGTGTGATAAGGACAATGATTATTAAAAATTAATCACGTCAAATTATTTTCTCCTTGAAACCATTCAACGTTTATCTGAGACATTTTTCATTAAAATCGTTATTTATGCAGTAATCGAAGTGGTTTCATTCATACGTGCCACACGCTATATACATACTTGCACTTTTGTTCTTCATTAAATCATCATAAAAACGTCAATGTTGTTTATGTTACATAAATAACTGTTATGATAATATGGATTAGTAAAGGTTATTTTAGTGAGATTGCGTTTAAATAATGTATAAAAAAGATCTCAGGAATTGATAACATTTTCGTTATATTGTAGTAGAAAATATAAGTTGATAAATACATTTTTATTTAATGTATAATTGAACTTATCTCGTACGAAAGTTTAACTGCTGTCATCAAATCATTAAATATTCTAAAACGCGATGTAATACATACGTATACATATACCGTTATTAGTGTAACCGTGTAACTATATATATATAATATATAACTAGAGAGACATTTTTACCACAGATTTTTACTCCTTTTCTTTATCACACTCGTCTATGACTTTATCAACTTTATTAGTTGAATTGAATATAATACCTACACTCATCGCTATAAATAGAATAAAAAGAGAAACGAGCCTCTCGTTTTCTGGTGCGTTTCAGGCGTCATTTTTACTTTGATTGTTATTTAAACATGTTTAAATGTTTATAGTGCAATAACAATACATATCATTTTATTCCAGAGCGTCCACAGAATCTTTTCATCTCAATAGCAACTCGATAGCTGCTACTGTAAAAACACAAAACATGTCCAAAGTTAAAAATTTGTAATTTTTTTCAAAATTAATTTTTTTGAAAATTAAGAGTTCTGGAGAAAAAACCGCAGATTCGCGTTTAGCTCGCAAAAATCTACAAGAATATCCTATTGAAGGTTGCAAAATTAGATACCTATTGAGCAGTGTAATTAAAAATAAACATTAATTAGATTACAGTCATTCAAAAGAGCTGTTTTCGCCTTCCTATCGGTGAAGAGACACTAATACACCAACGAAAACTTTTTATTTTAAAAATATCATACCGAAATTTCGTACCGACAGTTTTTGAGAATATCTCGGAGACTGGAACGCGACGACGGATACACGTACGAAATGTATGTACATATGAAAATATTTTTAACATTTTGATTTTGATATACGTTGGATGCCGCTTAAGTTTGAGTTAGACTTATCTACTCGGAAATGATTCATTCGGGAAGATATTACATACTCTAGCTAGGATGAGTTTATATATCTCACATTTCGATATTTAAACAAACTTTTACAAATTGTACAATCTTTTTTCCGCATCACATCCACATGCTTGGGTCGTGATGAGTTTGAGGAAGATGAGAAACGACTTTTAGTTTCTTTTACCATGATACTCACAAGTGTTATATTATTAAACAAATTCGGAAGTGTTGCACATTTCATGTACAGATGATTTCAAATTTCGCTCCTAGTTCATATATCGCAAAACAAAAAGCCAAGTTCATTAAATAGTAATCATTTGTATGCAATATTTGTATGCACATGTATAATTACTTTCTATGCAGGCGGACCAATGCCGAGTACATAACGTGATCAGTTATCGTTTACCAAAATGTTCCACGTTCGAGTCCTAGCGGATCTGCCGGTTTTTCTAAAGAATTATCATATATGATAATAATTGGCTTTACTCACGCAGAAACTACTGGGTTCTCATAAGAATATCGAAGTTAAGCTGTGTTTGGAGATAGTTAACCCGTAGTGAGGGTAGCCGTATACTGATAGCACGAGAAAGATAAAATGAAGAATGAGATATAAAATATAAAAATTTGAAAGAAGAAGAAAAAAATGTATGAGAGAAAGAAACGGAGCAAAAAATGGAAAAAATGTTTTCCACTGAGCAATATAGAGGCAGTTAACTTCGACAAACGCCATCTTTAGACAACTAGAGAAAATATAAATTATAAACCATACTTTCTGTACATCACAGTTGCATTGTAAATCAGCGATATTTTATGAAACAAATATTTTCATATATGCTTTTCATATTCATATAAGTGTTAACTTTTCTTGTTCGTAAAAAATCTTACCAACATTTTAATCTATACTAATTGCCTTTCCATACATTATTTTTAATACAATTTCGTTATACAGGCATCGAGGTATCGTTGTTGGTACAATCAGCAAGGAGGTGTTTCTATGTGAAGAAAAATCGAAGATACAGAATAATGTTACATTAAAAAATGCATTTATTCGCGTACAGACAATAATAATGATATTAAAAAAGGACAAGAATACAATATAATGAATGCAATATCATGATTTGAAAACAATACGATACTGCTAATGCTAGTACACCGCTTGATTTTTAATGAATGTTAACCGTTTTCTATCGATACTGTGGGTCAACTATCAAGATCGGCGAAATTCAATTATAACAATAAAATTTTTCATATGACGTTTAAATTTGTTTTCGAAGAAATCGACTTCCAAAATTTGTCAAATATATTTGAACTTAATGATTGATAGGTTATTTTATTTGTGAAAATAAGTAAAAAATCTAACCCAACATTTTTTCATAACACGCTTCGTTTCTACAAAAGTAAACTTTAAGAATTGATTAAGTACCAAACCAGTTCTTAACTAAATATATTCAATCTCTATTTTCTTGAGAACGAGGGCACGTAAAATAACCTTGTACTGATTGTTTACTCATAGCAGCTCATATTTAGTCGGTAACTAGCCAAATTCACATATACCAAATAAGTATTTCAAGACGGTTTTCTCAAAAACAAGCCTCAAATGAGAAAATCTTATTCTATATTTTCGACTTACATTTTCCTCGTGTAGATTTATATTTATTCTAAATATAATTTGCACACTTTATGCAAATTGTACATACATACATATTTACATAGACAAACAAAGGAATAGAACCTAAGCAGTTTATTTTATTTCTTTACAGTGATGACCAAAATTGAACATTTTTAACAATATGCACATTGATTCAGATACACAATATTATATTGCAACTAATGAAGTGGTATATAAAACTCAACATCATATACTATCATTCAAAGCCTTACAAAGGTTTTTTTATATTTTTTATATCCTTGAAAATAACAAATTCGTTGTACTGAGTTTTGTATCACTTATATATTCAATTGCTTACTAATATCTAAGCATTCATCATTACTATAATTCATCATTAGCTATTGCAAAACATTATTACTTTATGTTATTATACCTTCCTACAATATGAATTGTGTAATTCATGAAGCGTTTCTTAACTTTTTGTAAACACAAAACCAATCAACCAATTGAAAGGAAACCGAGAATAAAATAATTAAAAAAAAAGTTATGGTTTTTCCAGAAGAATAATTGCAAAAGGATATAGTGTTAGTCATTCTCTAGATCATGAAGAAAAAGATTTTACACTAAATAATCTTTTTCATATGGTAACAAAAAAAATGTGCCAATGCACACAAACATCATTTAGAGTCTGATCAGTTATTAACATCATAAGAAAAAAAATTATTTGGCACAATATTTTTTTGTTTTCCATTTATAATTCCAGATCTAACTGCAATTAATATTAAATAAATACGGATTATTGCACATGTATTTAACATATGATTATCATATATGTATAACACATGTATATATATATATATATGTATACAAACTTTTACCCAAATATTTATTAATTTTTAAATATTATGCTTGACATATGACATATAAATACAAATATTGATCATTTCTACAGAGGAATTGATTGTAAATATCATTAAATGAAATTAAAAAGAAATATTGAGGTTAGATTTACTATATTTATTAATATCTGTTAATACAGTAATATTATTACATTTATGGTTCAAGGCTGTGATTATATGTATAAGATTACTATATCGTAAAGAAAATTATTGTTACATGATGAATATTATAAATGCATACATAGAATTATAAAATTAAATTCGTATGAAATATTTATCAAATGTCCAGCTGGACAGATTGTAAAGTACAAATTAAAAAGAAAAGAAAAGAGAGAGAAAATTGGTTGCTTACTCAGATTTTATCTAAGCAATAATGGCAACTATACTTTACACATTTAACATCAGTGAAGGAACTGTTTGTACACACATAAACAGTTGATCTCGAAAATATTCAACATTAGCATAACTTTGATTTCTATGTCCTATATCAGAAATAAATACAGATAATGTTGAGATAAATGTCAAGTTGGTATGATCACTAGTTCCTACATGCAGGATTGGTACGACTACTTACGACTCTCCTCTGTTTTCCCGCTCGTCATGTGTTTTTTATCTGAGTGAAACACAGAGTATACAAAACTAATCTGTGTCAATCAATTAAGTATCGAACCCCAAACCTATTGAATAACAGATAAAACAACAAAAACGGTTTGTAGTATATTGGAGTATAATATGTAAAGATCAGAAAGTAAGAAACTTTTAACTTAAAACAAGCTTGTTCAAATATTAAAAGAAATGTTGAAAAAGGTGAATTTTCATATCTCAAAAATATTCAGACACTTATAAATTGATAAAAATATTAAAATAGCAATTTTATATCATAGTCTAATAATTTATTCGATATTCCTTTGGTTTGATAACGTGTTTTAAGCAGTTTAATATGTTGAAGATTATTTTTTTATTAGTAATCAATGCTGTATTTTATTCCTCTGTTGGAGGAATTTATCATTTTTGTTTAGTGTCTATAGTTCTTGTTTACTAATTCTCACATATGGTCGTACATGCGTAAAAAAAACTCGTTATCTTAGTTTGGTAACTTAAATTTGTAATGTATTGTATATTTGTACATATTACATATAATACAATAGCACATATAACATATAATGTAATTGTACATTTTTCTTTGATTTATATTCCAATACAGACAATAAATTAGCATCTTTTCTTTTTTTGTCTATTCACATACAATATTGTAAAAGTATATGACATAAGATATTACTGTTGCTTACACATTACAAGATAGACCAAAGATAAATGCATTTATAATTTGTAAGTATAACAAGACATATCACAAATTTAAGTTATCAAACTAAAATAACGTATATATAACCATTCCTATGGAACAAACTGGACTGTAGAATTAATAAAAAACAACAATAAGTACTAAAATAAAATGGTAAATTCATGTAATAGAGGAATAAAATACAGCATTAATTACTAAAAAAAATTTTTTAACATAATAAACTGCTTAAAACATGTTATTGAATAAGATATTAAACTTTTATAAAAAATTGCTATGTTAGTTTTTTAACATTAATTTACAAAGTGTCCGAATATTTTTAACATATCAAATTAATTTTCTTTTCAACATGAAACAATAGTTTGTTTTAAGTCAAAAGTTTTTTACCTTCTGATATCTATTTACTATATGTCAATATACTGCAAAACATTTTTGTTGTTTTATCTGCATCTATTTCTGATAAAGAACCTAAAAATTAAAGTTATGCTATCGTCCGAATATTTTCAAGACTGTTTGTATGTATGTATTCAATTGTATGTATGTATAATATATATGAACATATATATGCCATATGTTCATATATAGTATATAAGTAGTATGTCATATTTTACAGGTATGGTATATACATACATACATAGTGATAGTATATTCATTTTGAGAAAAATAAAAATGACGCATTTGAAATATAGATTATATATGTCATGTCATAGTTAAATATAAGTATGGCGCAGGGCGGTGGCATGTTTTGTGTCTTGTCACTGTTTCGATCGATAATTAGTTTGAGTATTCAAGTCGATCACTTAATATCACCTACTTCTTGTGTTAATAAATTTTGCGCATCTTTTCTTCTATACATTACCTTTTAAAGATTGTCGCTATTACGTCCACAGAAAGGAAGGTTGACTAAAAAGGATAAAGAGATTGAGGTTATATAAGGTTTTCGTTTTGACAGACGCGAGGCGCGAGCTCCGATACCCGTGGTGGGATGGTAAAGGAGGCGATTAAAAAGTCGAACAGCAGAGAACGACGTTGTCGTTAGTTGAGTGCACTAGTTCAAGTTCGTAGCTTGCATATTTTATTGGACTTAAGTGTTCTTGTTATTCATTATTTATTTAATGCTATAAAAAAGTTGTTTGTGTCAGATAACAGATAAAGTGAACGATTCGAAATGGATGATAAAAAAACAGGTCAGTGTATAAAAGATAAGGATTTTGTTTCAAATAGTTTTTATTAAATGTAATTTACTGTTACAATTTAATATAACGAACTATTTTTTAATATAATTGTATATGTAACAAGAACAACTGGTAACATATTATATGTATATTTATAGAATTTATATTGATTTTGATATATTTCTTTTATTTAAATAAAATGATATATGATTTCTATAATTCTACTTCTTTATCATGTATAACTGTGAAGTGTTAATGAACTTTGTTCAAATTTTCTTTTTCTATGTTTCATTTATTAGAACACATTGTCATGACACCAAAATGTAAGACTGCAAATTCTACAACTATTATAATAGAAAGACAGGCTTTAGAACCCCCAACAGAAAATGGAAATGAAAACAACGTACATATTGCTGGAGGAGATCACAAAGGAATAGTTATTAATAAACAAGCAATCGCTGGTATATAATGTTCTATCATAACTTAATATATTAAAAACAATGTTAATAGACAAAATGTTACCAATATTACAACATTAATAGAATATTATATCATAAAATTTTTATAGTTACAAATGGTGAAATTCATCCAGCACATCTTTGCTTACAATTCAGAGTATTCTTAGTGAGTGCTCAAAGTGGAAAACATACACAAGAATCTAGAACTCTTCAGTTTTGGTTTGTAGATACACTTTCGGAAGCCGAACACCCAAGTGTAGCACAAGAATTCTTCAGAGAATTAGTTACACCTCAAGAATTTCCAAGAGGTAAAATTTATTTAAGTAGTTGATAACGTATAAATTATAATAGTGTCTATAATCTATAATTAAACCATCAAGTTTTTATATATAGAATATTGATCTATTATAGTATATAGGTGTAAGGTAGTTCTAATTTTGTTAAGCATTACATATTGGTAAACAACAATAATCTATTTTTATTTTATCATTCTAAAAGGGTATATAGATTATTGTTTCAGGTAGTGAGAATACTGTTATAACTATAAAATGATTAAAAAATAATATAAAGTACAAATAAATATTTTCTAATATAAAAATTTTTTTTCTGCACTTATATTGCAATAGTACAATTGGGTCACCAGATATTTCTCTCAATAGTACCATAGTAATATGTAATTATAGTATATCTAATTCCAGTAAGCTATATGGGTTTGTTACAGATTATGTTGGATTTATCAAGAAAATAATGAAACTAATGTTGCATAAGTATTCTACAATTAAAAAGATAGAAGTAGAATTAAAACAGCTTGAAGAACCAGTTAATCTTCCAACTAGACCATGTAAGTACAATATTACAATTCTTTTTAATTTTCCAATATCTTCTTAATTTTATTTATGTTTTATTTAAATTTTTGTATAGTTTAAGTAATATTTTTCTTTGTAAATGATATCATATAAGCTAACAAGTAACAACTAAGTGTTCTAGTTGAAAACATCATTACTTATATACAAATCATACTCCATAACTGTATTAATTATTTAATTTCAATATTGAAAAATTATTCTCAGACACAAATTTACTGATATATTCATTTAATCATTCATGAAAATTATTTTACACACATACTTCTTTTACATAACTTCAAAGTAAAGAGTAGTACCAAGATTTATTTGATTTGATTCATTGAACTAAGTGATCTTTATTGAAAGATATTGGAGGAGTGTGTCTCAAGTATACATTACAACTGAAACTAAAGGAAATGTGTATTTAACATTTGTGCTGCTCATGTTACTTGTATATATGTATATGTTCATTCTATATGAAATAAATGTGTTATTTTTAATTTCTGTTATTCACAGCTGATACTGGTCATATACTGTTCACAGTTCTTCCATATAAGAAAATTAGTTGGAAATCAGGTTGGAGATTATGAAGAAATTACATATTTTATTACGATTTATGTTTTTTGATATTTTATATACAGGCTATTATATAAAATACAATAACAATTGAATATTTGCCGGTCAAAAACTTAAAGAAAAGTTTCTCATAGAATTTTTTTATCTATTTAGTTTTATTCTAATTTTATCGAATTTATTGCTATTTACTTTATTAGTGATAACTAGTGATAAACATATGTATGTTGAAAAAATAGTGCAAAAGGTTTTAGAAAAATAAGTAAATATAAAAGCTGTTTATCTGCACATTGACCGGTAAATACATATTTTATTGGTTCATGCAATATAGTAGTTATTATAACAACATTGGCTTAACATGATTTTTTCGCATTAATCCAATATTAAACATTTAATATATATTTTAGTGTTTATTTTACTTAATAATGAAAACAATCATTTGTGATTATTCAATTTGCTTCTTCTCCTATAAAATATGGATCGATTGACTAAAAAGAAAAATTGGATATACACCATTAGAGATATGTACATATCTTATTCATGAAGTATATCATGTTTGTAATATGAATGCATGATTATGAATGCCATAATATTGTTATTTTGTTTAATTCGAAATTTTAACACAATGTAAAACTAATTAATACTATACATTTGAAAATAATATAATCAATTAATATGTTTAAAATATTATTATTATGTGTAAAAAAGTATATTTTTTAAGTATTTCAGAAGATTTATTTACAGTTTAACATATACATATTAGTGATTTTATTATACCATATGCAATACTCTTTATTGTTACTTTGATCTTAGTATAACATTAATGTGTCTATAAATAGTATTCGTGGTCACTTACTACCATATAAAATTTTTAGACTTCATTTCTATGTCATCAATTCTACAAAAAGTATTGGTAATATGAATTACATTTTTATTCTGAGTTTGATGTCACATATGTTTAGCACACACAAGTAGATACACAAAGGCTGTAGTTCATTTTATTTATAAAAAACTGAAAAATTTATCACAAATAATTTACTTTTTAATGAGCATTTATATATATATTTTGCAGAATCACGAAATATATTAATGGAATGTGATAATATTTAATTTTTTTGTTTGACAGTATCAACAGATGAGACAGTTATTGGTCAGCTAGTTGAACTGACTTTAGAAAAAGTGTTGGAACTTATTGAATCTGCTTATCCAAATCCAATTACAGTGACTGATATAGCAAAGTATGATCTTTACTATAAGAATTTTATTAATTATTTTTGCACTAAAATATTAATGTAATTGTAAACAATGTGTGGTAATTATTGCAGAGAACATGGTTGGGATTCTTCTGCTGTCGAAATAAAATTAAAAGAATTACAAGAGAAGGGTGTTGTTAAAGCGATGGAGCATGGAGCTTTTACTAGAGTTGTACACCAAGATACCCAAATTCAAGTAAATTTTATTTTTAATATTTTGCAATAAATTTACAGTATAGTGTCAATGCACTATTTTATGTATAATTATTTGTGGTAATATTGATTAATTAATTATAATATTAATTATTTAATTAATAATTAAATTAATAATTAAATTAATAATAATATTTATTAGTATTATAAAATTAATTATAATTAATTGATATTATTTATTAATAATAATTATATTGGACATTATATATGAAAAATTATTGTATCTCTTTTTTTACCTTTTCTTAGGTCGTAAAACAAATGCCAACAATGGCAAGTGCAAAACAACCTACTATAGCAATTATTACTGCACAGTATTGTGAAAAGTTGGCCGTTGATTCTATGATTGAAAACAAAGAAACATTTGTTCGTTATACTACTGTTGGTAAGATATATTTCATTTAATAACTCATAATTATTCACATAGATTTTATAAATTAATCTTTAATTATATGGCAGAAGGAATATAAAATAATATGATATGAAAATTTATTTTCAAGATACAGGTTGCTATTAATATTTTAATATTAAATGATTAAATATAAAGAAATGATATTGTCAAATTTTAAGATCAAAGCAGACTTTATTTACGTTTTTTTACGTTATTTAAGGTCTCTTTATTTTTTTTAGAAGTTAATGTATGTATAAGAAATTTCGATTTTCAAGTATAATTATGGAACTTTTTAGTGTATTAAAGAATTTGTATTAACTAGTTTTCATTACGGTATTATAATTATAGTATCATATATTAGTTGGCGGTAAAGGTACAAAATGTACTGCCTATATATATATATGAAAATGCATGAAACTTTAGGTACGGCAAGCTCACCTGATGCGACAGATGGAGTACCGCGAGTGACATGTCGTTTTGGTAAAGTAATTTGTAATATAGTTCCTCTTTCGTGTCAATGTCCTTTAACGTTATAGCTTGCCAATTGCTTGTATTCAGGAAGTGTCGCAATGGCACTACGCTGTGAAAAATACATATTATTAGATATTTTTATTAAAATACTACTTCGACGATGCTGCAGAAACAATATACATGCCATATTGCTGTGTTGTAATGAAATTCATTCAGATTATCATCTCATGTATCATGTCTTCATCTTCAACCATTTACTTTCTCAGCAATATTAGCCAATTAAGTTAAATTTATAGCACACACATATTAAAGTCCAATGCAGACATGCGACTATTGCCGTTGCGATCTTGCTGCGATCATATGTCCTTCTTTACTGTGTCTGTTAAGAACAGTAAAGATAAGCATATAATTGTAGTACAATCATAACAATGATAGAGGCACGTCTGCACCAGGACTGAATGGGTATGGTTCAGAACTATCACAGGTTATATCTTTTGTTCATGTGTTTTTTGTTTATGTGTTTTGTTTGTATAAAAGATACTGTTATATCATTTTATTTCCTTCTACTTAAGACTGGTATTAACTTCTTTGAATTATTACTTCCATTTTTAAAACAAATAACTAGTTAACACTTACAAAACTAAATTTTATTTTCCATTGCTTTTAACACAATTTTATATATAAATCAATTTATAATATGATATTAATATGTGTAATATATATATATGTATTTTACTGTGTATTATTATCTAATTAATCCAGTATTAAATACGCAACAATATATTATACATTTTTTATTATTATTATATTTACGTTTACACATACATTGGTTACATGAATATAAATGTTTGGAAAATACTGAATTATTTGTGGGATGTTAGTTCAATTAGTAACTTTTTCTAAAAATAGGAAGGGTGTGTAGGAATTGAATGATAAGTTTTACAACTATATTTTTTATACCAAACACAAATGTGTTATGATAGTTATTTATCACTTCTTTCATTTCAACTAAAAAAAAATTATGAAGACAAGTTGATAAGTTTTCGGTGTCTTCGCTTTATTTCTTATTGATATTCTCATACCGGAAATTTTTCAATCTGCCCTTGTATTTGATATACTGAAAAAATATATGAATTACTTATATTTATATCTAGTAATAGGTGCTGAACACAATTGCATCTGTATGGAATGAGTCATTTTTAATCAATTTAGTCACATCATACATACACAAATACAATACCAGTTTTTTAATAGTAGCACAGTGCACATGTATCATACACATATTTTAAAATTACTAATGGTAGAGGATTTTTTCGATGCAAAATAAGATTATTTTTGTTATAGGTGAGTCAAATGTTTACACATTAGGTAATATTGGTGCACACAGAATTGTATGCACGAAGTTACCAACTGTAGGTCATACAAGAGAAGCAATGACTGCAGCAGGAAATACAACTACCAGATTATTAGGTAGCATTTAAATTGTTCTTGGTTTAGTTATAATTGGTACGCTTGATTATAATTAAATATTTTACTTTTTCTGTAGGTACATTTCAGAAAGTTGATTTCGTTTTCTTAATTGGAATTGGAGGAGGTGTACCACATTATACAGATTATAATAAACACGTGCGACTTGGTGATGTGGTTATATCTTATCCTATTCCTCTTAATAAAAAGTATATTTATGTTTATTGTGAAAGTGCAAAGACAAATGAGGGTGGAGATTATCATTTTGAAACCAAAGAATATTGCCCACCAAATTTATGTCTTCAAGAAATTGCTGTTAATCTTAAAGATCAGGTTGGTACACTTTTACACTTGATGCAGACGAGCGATTTTTGCTCGTGCGATATGGTTGGATCATATGTCTTTTTTTGTTTTCCCAATTACGAACATCGAAGACAGGCATATGATCGCGCGGACGAAAGTCGTTTGTCTGTATAGGTCCTTAAATTTGTAATAAGAATCTAGTAGTTATTAAAGATTCTCACTAGTCAGAGAATGAGACAAATCCTCCATGGCAAACGTACCTGAAGGAAGGTTCAGATATTTTAACTAATCAGACGGAGCATGATTTTAAACCACCTCCACCAGAGTCTGATAAGTTATACATGGCTATTGGTGAAAGAGATGTTATTGAAGTTGCACATCCTACTGCACCTGCAGATGCGGCGAATAAAAGGTTATTGCTGTTTAATATGTTATTTTTAGTATATAAGATTATTATTTTTCAGCGTATAATTATAATTATGACCTAAGTAAATATACATGTATATTTTGTTAAGGTCATACAATCTTATAAAATCTTCAGCAGTGTTTTCTGTTTCAAATATAGTAAATGTTGACAAAGGGCACTTAATTTTAACATATACTGTGAAGGACACTCTCCTGAGTTACCTCTGTAAGGTTTTAGCCGCCGCTCATTATTTCTTAAAAGGTTACTAACAAAAAAGAATTGATGAAAAGTAATGTATGGTAAAGAAACACTACACGCGTTGATCACTCGCTCTACTCGTTCGTAAAAATCTAGTCCAATCCAATTTCAATTCTACATGTGTGCAAGGAATTTTTAAGGAAAAAAAGTTTTGGTCAAAAATCGGCCCTCTTTTGCCTGTGAAATTGATATTGGGTTGGATTAGATTTTTACAAGCGAGCGAGCAACGCACACGATGTTTCTATAAAATAAAGATTGGGACATAAGCACGACTATCGCGTCGGTTACAATCACATACGTATATTTACATATAGGCAGAATGCAGTGTACATAGTAGTAGTAATATATTTCTGCCAATAACTTTTTGAGGAATAACGAGTGACGATTAAAACTTTCTGAGTGTCCTTGATAATATATGTCAAGATAAAGGTCATTAATGCTAGGTCCCCTTTTGTTAACATTTATCATTATGTTTTTTTATGTCCAGAACAAATGGCTGTCCACGAATTCACTTAGCACCTGTAGCATCTGGTAGACATATTGCACGCGATGATCAGCTTAGACAAAAATTTGCAGCCCGATTTGGAGCCCTTGCCTTTGATGCAGAGATGGATGCTGTAGTCGAAAGTATTTTGGGTAATTGTCGTGAAAGTTTTGCCGTTATTCGAGGTATTTCTGATTATAAAGATGGCTCTCGTATAAAGGAATGGCAGCCTTACGCGTCCTTAGCTGCTGCTAGTGTAATGAAATCTATTATTTGTGCTATGGACCCACCTACCAATGTGTAATACACAATTTCTGATGCTCGTTTTATTTCATTCCGGACAGCATTTTATGTGATAGTTGGTAAAAGTATCATCATTTCGTATCTTTTTTATCGTATCGTCGATTTTTCAGTGCAAAGTGGACCAACTTCTTTTATTGGTTAAGAGCAATCGTTGTTTCAATTAGCGCACAAACAGCATAATTCAGAATTACTTAAGGAATAGCTTTTTCTTCTTTTTCTCTTGTATTTTTTAAATCATATTTAATGTGATATGGATCAGTTATTTACTTGATAAGCAGGAGAAAATAAGATCGTGACCAAATATATAATGGTCATAAAGTAAGATGCACCAAGTGCATTTTAATTATTTAAGAGAATTGTAGTTAGTATGAATGATTTTAATCTAGTGACTTTAGAATCAAGGACAATTCAATTTCACGTTTCCAAATCGTTTTCAAAGAATTTCCAAACTGCTAAAAAAATAGAATATGTATTTGATTGATAAAAGTGCTAGCTTATTTTTAAAATTTATTTCAACATGGCTATTTGAAAAATATTTTTACAATTTTTATATCTAAACATAACTTTTCAATATTATTTAATAATATATTTATAATATCGATGCATCGATTATTGCTACACTTATTCATTTTCTAACGTATTATAACATCAATTTTATATAATTTGATGGAATATTAATGTATGGTTTTGCAGAATTATTCATATACTCTTTGTACTTTTCATATCTCGCCTATTGCCTATTGTATTTATTTAAGTATAATATCGAGAAATTTGTATGTACTCAAGAAAAATCAGTTCAATGATTCTAAAACTGGTGCCATCTTTATCCTTTCGAACACAAGATTATCAAAAAATTTTTACACAATGGATTTTTTTGAAACGAAGGAACCATATTTTTGAAATAATTACATAATTTAAATTATAGCAATGAGGCTCTTGATTATCAAATATTAGCAGACAGGATCCGAAATAACGTAGGTGTGGGAACCACAGAAAGCTTTAAATAAAGTCTCGGTATAGTCAGCAAAATAATTTAGATGTAGAATATATGTAAGAGTAAGGGCAGAAAGTACATTTGGCAGTATTTATATCTAAACACAATCAAATTATCATTCAAAAAGTAATTGTCCTACAAACTATTATATGTTTGTCAGAGTATATTACCATTTCATACAAGTCTGTCCGCTTTCTCCATGGAGCGTATAGTAAATACATCTATACATTCAAATTTGATGAAAGGAAGAAATATAAATAAATAATGCCGCCCAAAACTTTAATCGTACTTCAAAGGAGATTAAGAATTTGATCTTAATAGTTATATTATTAATTATTGTTATAAAATATGTTTGCTTTCTAACGTGTTATAATTTTGAATGAAAGGTGTATGATTTTGAAACAAGTATAGATTTTTGTTTCTTAACAAATTTTAATTTGATTCTTGAGTTATGGCAAAATATTTGCATATACAGGCTGTGTCCTCTAGGATTAACCACTATTTTTCAGACATTTCTAATAATTCGTCAAAGAAATGTTTTGAACAAAAGTTAGTAAGTTTTCGGTTCACTACACATTTGAATATTAAAAATTTCCAAAAAATTTTTCCAATAAAAAAGTCAAGAGCACCATATGTTTTGAATTTCACGGAGTTGTAGTTTACGTCAAAATGAATTTAACGGTCTACTATACAATGACTTTGAGATGACTTTGCATTCAGAAACTAATAAATTAAACAAATCTAACGATAACAATCATACCGTTTTGCATTACACGTTACAATGTACAATGTACTAAATTTCTGATTTTCAGCTCATTTCAAAGTCAGTTCAAGATGATAGTATATTAGGTCGTTGAATTCGTCTTGATGTCAATTATAATTCTGTGAAGTCCAAAATATATGGTGCTATTTAAAGAAGTCAACAATTTTTTGGAAATGTTTAATATCCAACGGTGTAGCAAATTGAAAACTGATTAACTTTTGCTCAAAAAATTTTTTGGTAGATTGTCGAAAATGCCTAAAAGATGGTGTTTAATCTTAGATATATCCTGTATAGAATATACGCTATATAAAATGTAATAATATTAAAAACGTGTACATATTTATATTATAATAACTCTGTTCTAAATTATGAAATATTTTGTTTTAGTATATGATTTCTGAGTACAGAAAGCGTTATATTTATTTTTATAATGTTCTTTTTAAAGTTTATTATTATTTTGCAATTACGTTGCTGTCGCTACTTTGACATTTGTAAATGTATATCTATTTTTTTTCCACTCAGAATTCTTAACGTAGACCAATTTTTATTCAACTACAATTATATAACTAGCACTTTAACATAAATGGTAACATGGAGAAAAGATGTTGGTCAGGATATGTATAATGCTGGATAGAACTCATTTTTCTTCTGCAAAGTTTGTTAAAATGTGTCTATTGTTGTTACAGCATATTTAAAATCTGTTACAACTTTATAGTTTATCTTTTTGTACTATATTTAGAGATACACATAATTTGTCATGTATATATTTTGTATATTTATGAAATAGATCATCTTTACATGTTTCCAAATGATAAACGATTCGCTACAGATGGTTGTGATTACATGTTTGTGCTTCATTATCTTAAAATTAGCTTAACTGTTTCCTCTTCTTGCTATTGCATATTCATATATTCTGATTGTATAGCCCTACAAAATCAAATTGTTGATACATATAATAAATCGGTACACATTCTCATAAGTAAACAATATATAATATTTAAATGTTTTTGCTATCATTTTATAGAATTATTGTTTAAAAATGAGTATGAATTTTAGAGTCAAAAGAAGTACGTGTGGAATTTTCTTTATATTATGTATCTTCTTCACTTTTACGGTGGATAGTTTATGAGATATCAATACATACATAGCCAATATTATTAAATTATATTTATATTTCAGAAGTAACTATTTATGGATATATATGTATGTATTTCAAAAGATATCGTTTTTTAAAATTATTAGATACCGTTAATCAGGTATTTCACGGTCATTGTATGTACAAAATAAGACTTTTATTTTTCATATATAGTTTTCTTCGTTGCTTCTGTGCAATATGTTGTTGCATCTTGCATATATAAATTCTTTCCTTATTTTAAATCGTACTTTTCCATCTATTTTCTTTGATTCTGTCTCCTCTATCACGTTGCCAAAGTAGATTATGTCTATGATAAATAATCCAAAGTCTGAT